>NC_044317.1:59204040-59513028 GCF_007474595.2 Lynx canadensis | reverse complement strand
TTGTTGTTCTTTTTCCAGCTCTTTAAGGTATACGATTAGGTTGTGTATCTGAGAACTTTCTTCCTCCTTTAGGAAGGCCTGGATTGCTATATACTTCACTCTTATGACTACCTTTGCTGCATCCCAGAGGTTTTGGGCTGTGGTGTTATCATTTTCATTGGCTTCCATGAACTGTTTAATTTCCTCTTGTTAGTCCATTCTTTCTTTATTAGGATGTTCTTTAGTCTCCAATATTTGTTATCTTTCTAATTTTTTTCATGTGGTTGATTTCGAATTTCATAGCGTTGAAGTCTGAAAATATGCATGGTATGATCTCAATCTTCTTGTACTTGTTGAGGGCTGATTTGTGTCCCACCATGTGATCTATTCTGGAGAATGTTCCATGTGTACTGGAGAAGAATGTATATTCCACTGCTTTAGGATGAAATGTTCTGAATATATTTGTTAAGTCCATCTGGTCCAGAGTGTCATTCAAAGCCATTGTTTCCTTGTGGATTTTCTATTTAGATGATCTATACATTGCTGTAAGTGGGGTGTTGAAGTCCCCTACTATTATGGTATTATTATCAATGAATTTCTTTATGTTTGTGATTAATTGATTTACATATTTTGGTGCTTCCACATTTGGCACATAAATGTTTACAATTGTTAGCTCTTCTTGATGGATAGACCCCTTTATTATGATAATGCCCTTCTTCATCTCTTGTTACAATCTTTATTTTAAAGTCTAGATTGTCTGATATAAGTATGGCTACTCTGGCTTTCTTTTGTTGACCATTAGCATGATAGGTGTCTTTAGGTCTAAAGTGGGTCTCTTGTAAACAGCATAGAGATGGATCTTGTTTTCTTATCCATTCTGTTACCCTATGTCTTTTGATTGGAACATTTAGTCCATTGACGTTTAGAGTGAGTGCTGAAAGATAAGAGTTTATTGCCATTATGTTTCTTGGAGAGTTGGAATTTCTGGTGGTATTCTCTGATCCTTTCTAGCCTTTGTTGCTTTTGGTCTTTTTTTCCCCATCTTTTCTTCCCTGAGAAAGTGCCCCTCAAAATTTCTTGCAGAGCTGGTTTAGTGGTCATGAACTCTTTTAATTTTTGTTGGTCTGGGAAACTTTTAATCTCTCCTTCTATTTTGAATGACAGCCTTGCTGGGTAAAGAATTCTTGGCTGCATATTTTTCTGATTCAGCACATTGAATATATCCTGCCACTCCTTTCTGGCCTGTCTCATTTCTGTGGAAAGGTCTGCTGCAAACCTGATCTGTCTTCCCTTTTAGGTTAAGGACTTTTTCCCCTTGCTGCTTTCATGATTCTTTCCTCAACTGAGTATTTTGTGAATTTGACTATGATATGCCTTGTTGATGGTCAGGTTTTGTTGAGTCTAAAGGGAGTCCTCTGTGCTTCCTGGATTTTGATGTCTGTGTCTTTCCCCAAGTTAGGAAAGTTTTCCACTATGATTTGCTCACATAACCCTTCTACCCCTTTTTCTCTCTCTTCATTTTCTGGGACCCTTATGATTCTGATGCTGTTCCTTTGTAATGAGTCACTGATTTCTCTAATTCTTAAACTGTGCTCTTTTGCCTTAGTCTCCCTCTTTTTTTCTGCTTCATTATTCTCCATAATTTTGTCCTCTATATCACTGATTCGCTGCTCTGCCTCATCCATCCTTGCCACTGAAGCACCCATTCAAGATTGCAGCTCAGTTATGGAGTTTTTTGTTTCATCCTGACTTGACTTTATCTCTGCAGAAAGGGATTCTAATCTATTTTCAATCCCAGCTAGTATTCTTATTATCATGATTCTAAATTCTGGCTCAGACATCTTTCTTGTATCTGTGTTGATCAAGTCCCTGGCTGCCGTTTCTTCCTGCTCTTTCTTTTGGGGTGAATTCCTTCGTTTCATCATTTTGAAGGAAGAAAAGGAATTAATAAGGTAAAAATAAACTTAAAATTAAAAACAACACACACACACAAAATCAAATAAATGATGCTAGATCTTAGGTGTGTTTTGGTCTGGTTGTTGAAAGGAGCTTGTTAGAATAGAGAAAAAAGGGAAGAAAAAAGGAAAACATTTGATAATTTGAAAAAATGAATACAAAGAAATAGAATAAAATGAAACGAACGATGGAAGTAAAATGGAATTTGAAAAATTTACAAAATAGTAAAAATATAGTATTAAAAAATTAAAGAAAAATATTTTTAATAAAAATTGAAAATAGAAATAATTTTTTTCTCTTTCTTTATTCAAGAAAAAGAAAAGAAAAGAGAAAAAAAAGAAAATTGAATAAAGGGACCAGCAAACAGACTGAAATACGACTGAAATTACTTCGTTTTCCCCTGGAAGTCAACCTATGAAGCGCTTTATTGTCGGTAAAATAAGCAGGTGGAGAGACTTGGGTTCCTGAAGAGAGAGGTTGGCCCAGTTGGGCGGGGCTTAGTGTAAAGGCTCTGTTCTCCATTAGATGGCACTGCTTAGCTTACTGGGGTGGATGTTGTGGCTCATGTAGGTGTGTGTGCGCGCATGCGCGGGAGGGGCGAAAATGGCGTCACCCAGCTGTGTGGTCAGTAGTATCAGAGTTCTGTTCTCTCTGACCAGCAATCGTGCACTCATCCTCTGTGTCCAGCTTCCGTCCACCCCCCGCTTCCACAATGTCCGTGACCAAGCCGTCAGACTGCCAGGCAGCACCTCCCTCCTGAGTTTTATCTCAGAAGCAGCTGTGTTTCCCAACCCCTCACTTCTGAAGGACTGTGGCTTTGTTCCGCTCAGACCTTCTGCGGGATGGTCTCACCGAGCACTGGCTGGTGCCGGCCCCCCCAGGAACATTCGCGAGACTGTGCTGCTGCCAACGCCCAGAGACTGCGGCTGGGTGCCAGCCCACCCCAGAAAAAGTTCACGTGGGCGTGTAGCAGCGGTGTTTCAGGGACTCTGGAAAATCACAACTCACATCTGGCACCAGGCTTCACCCCCCAACGGCCTTGTCCCAGCACCAGCGAATGTGGTTGTTCTCCAGGATCCGCTGGGACGTTTGCCCGTGGGGAGTCCTCCCAGCAGGGGAACCGCCTCCCTTGTGGCCTGAGGACCTTGGTCTCTGCTCCCAGGGATTTGCCCCTCCCATCAGAGCTCCACCAGGTATGCAGCTGCGGAGTTTTGGACTCTGTGCTCCCCCTGTTTACAGAGTTTAGTGTAATTTAAACCCTCTCCTTCTCCTTTCTCCCTTTTTTGTTCGGTCCCTTGCATACATTTTCTTTTCTCTCCAGCTGCTTTGGGTAAGGGGGATGCTTTCCATATGCTCCACCTCTGCCCCCATCTCTGTCCTCTCTCCACAAGCACAAACAGCTCCCTGCACTCTCCAAATGTCTCTCCCCCACTTCACCTCTCAGCGCTGCATACCTGCTGAATTCTGTGGTTCAGGTTGTGCAGATTGGTGTATTAATCCTCAAATCAGTTTTCTAGGTGTGTAGGATGGTTTAGTGTTGATCTGGCTGTATTTAAGGGATGAGAGATGCAAAGAAAAGTTCCATGCTGTTCCACCATGTTGGCTCCTCTCCCCCACATTCTCATCTTTTTTATGTTTGCATAACATTCCATTGTGTGCATGTATCACATACATACCCTTACCCTTTCCTCTATCAGTGGACTCTCAGGTTTCTCCATATTTAGCATTTTTAACCTTTAAACTTTGTGTCAGCAATTGTTTCAGGTTTTTTACTGTGGAGGCCATGTGTATCAATAATAGCAAAAGCTACCACCTACTGAGCTCCTAATACACACTAGGAATTGTAATAGGCACCTTATGTGCATTGATTAATTTAATATTCATGAGAACTCTTTCTGGTGAGTATCACAGTCACCATTTTATAGATGGAGACACAGAAACTCAGGGAGGTCAAAGTCACACAACCTTTGAATGATAGATCAAGAATTTCAATTCAGATTCTCAAGCTCCAAATTTGGTTTAAAGCCCAGACATTCAATCCAGTTCCTAGATACCTGCTGGGGAGCATGCCATCTTCAACACACTTCTTCGTCAGGAGGGAAAAAAGCGTTAATTCCTGGTGTCTGGAAAAGGAAAAGTGGGTAACAGCTACTCTAAGGAGGTGAAAATGAGCTTGAGAGATGAGTTAGATTTCATTCAGAGGGGAAGGACAGAAAGACAGACATTGGCATAGATGTGCAAAGTTCACTGTTGTATTTGTGTGTATAGGATAAAGCTAGGAAAGTACTTAAAGTACTTAAGTACTTAAAGCAAGAGTATGTTAAAGTATTTTAGCCTTAGTTCCCTTAAAAGATGGGAGGAGCAGGGCACCTGGGGGACTCAGTCGGTTAAGCCTCCGACTTGGGCTCAGGTCATGATCTCGCAGTCCCTGAGTTTAAGCCCCTCATCACGCTCTGTGCTGACAGCTCAGAGCCTGGAGCCCACTTTGGATTGTGTCTCCCTCTCTCTCTCTGCCCCGCCCCTGCTCGTGCTCTGTCTCTCTCTCTCTCTAAAAAATAAACATTAAATTTTTTTTTAAAGATGGGAGGAACAGATAACATCCTAGAGAGAATATGGGTCAGACATTAGCTCAAAAATATCTTGTATTGCTTGTTGACTGAAGCATTTTATAGACTAAAGTCTTTACTGTTCCTGAGAGAATGCTACGTTATAATTACGGGCACATTCCTTTTAAATTTTTTAAATATTTTTATTTATTTTTGAGACAGAGAATGAGCAGGGGAGGGGCAGAGAGAGAAGGAGACACCGAATCCAAAGCAGGCTCCAGGCTCTGAGCTGTCAGCACAGCGCCTGATGTGGGGCTCGAACTCATGGACTGTGAGATCATGACCTGAGCTGAAGTCAGATGCTTAACCGACTGAGCCACCCAGGCGCCCCTGGGCACATTCCTTTTAAATCTATCTATGGAGGCACCTGGCTGGTTCAGTCAGAGGAGCATGTGACCCTTGATCTCAGGGTCATGAGCTCAAGCCCCACTTTGGGTGTAGATATTACTTAAAATAAATAATTTAAAAACAAATAAATCTAGGGGCACCTGGGTGGCTCAGCCAGTTGAGTGACTTCAGCTCAGGTCATGATCTCATAGTTTGTGGGTTCAAGCCCTGTATCGAGCTTTCTGCTCTCTGCTTTGGATTCTCTCTCTCTCTCTCTCTCTCTCTCTCTCTCTCTCTCTCTCTCTCCCCTTCCCCTGCTCTCTCTCTCAAAAATAAATAAACCTTTAAAAGTAAATAAATAAATCTATCTATGTAAGCTGACCACACAAGAGGAGAAAAGAAAAAAATTCAATTTGATTGTCCGCCCTCCAAATTTGCATCGGGCATCCCAGGAACAGAGAGACCTATTTAGTGGGTAATCCACAGCACAGAGAGGAAAAGATGTGCTTCATGCATAGAATTCTCAACATTAAATGTTAACTGAGGCAGCTAAAATATCCAGCAGGAAGTGGGGAAAGGATATTTTAATTTTCCATATGAGCTGGAAGAATGTTCCATCTATTTCTTGTCTTGTTTCTTTTTTTTTTTAATTTTTTTTTCCAACGTTTTTATTTATTTTTGGGACAGAGAGAGACAGAGCATGAACGGGGGAGGGGCAGAGAGAGAGGGAGACACAGAATCGGAAACAGGCTCCAGGCTCCGAGCCATCAGCCCAGAGCCTGACGCGGGGCTCGAACTCCCGGACCGCGAGATCGTGACCTGGCTGAAGTCGGACGCTTAACCGACTGCGCCACCCAGGCGCCCCTCTTGTCTTGTTTCAAGGAGACATGATCTTGTAACACTTCAGAGAGACTGAGCTCAGACCTCCCTCCTGCATGTATTTCCAAACCCCAGGTTCCCCTGGTCCAAACACCCACAGTTTGCTCATCTCCTACTATAATGTGTATGAACGTCTGTTCCAACCTGAGAGCAGGAATTACATCTCATTCCGCTTTTGCAATCCCAGTATCCAGCATAAATCCTTGCATCTATTACGAGCTCCAAACTGTGTGAGAACAGACTTGGAACTCGCCTTCCCACGCCTCACTACAACTGATGTAAAGCTTTCGCTTCATTCTCCCCTCTAAACCCACAGAGATTAGGACAGCCCCCTAAGGCCCATCTCTCGGATTTAAACTGGCCCTTCTCTTGCAGCCGGCTGCAAGCACAGAGTACCGTTGGCAGCTGAGAGAACAGAGGCGCCAAACGAAGAGAGGTGGGTGAACTCACTGCTCAGGACAAAGGCAGCTTCTTCCAAACATTCCTGGCCAACACTTCACATCACTGGCATCTTCACTTATGTCCAGGGGCAGAAGCTGAATATTTGTGGTCCCCAGAGTCTCCTTGAGAAAAGAAAAAGCAGGACCCGTGTTGCCTTAGCTGAGAGGTAAGAAAACAAGATTACTTGATTTGGCGAGGGGGGAGGGGGGGAAGAGAAGACCAGAAAAGTTCTCCCTCCTATAAGTCACCTGTGGGGTGCTAGACACTACCTGGGTGCCATGGAGACTATCTGAGGTCTAATTCCCATGACAGTGTGAGAAAGTCAGTGCTGTTATCTCCCTATTGGAGGCAACACAAAGGTCAGAAAGTCAGAGCCCTTATCTGAGTCAGAGGCAGAGCCTGGGTTAGAACCAGCGTCTGTCTATTCCAGAGCCCTTCTCTTAACATTAATGGCAATATATTTTAATGTTTTTAATGTCTATTTATTTTTGAGAGAGAGAGAGGGAGAGAGAGAGACAGAGCATGAGCAGGGGAGGGGCAGAGAGGGAGACACAGAATCTGAAGCAGGCTCCAGGTTCCGAGCTATCAGCACAGAGCCTGACATGGGGCTCGAACTCACGAACCACGAGATTATGCATGACCTGAGCCGAAGTCAGACACTTAACCGACTGAGCCACCCAGATGCCCCATGAATTACAGTATATTTTAAACTGAGGGTTATAAAGTAGTTGTATTAAGTCAGTACTAATATTAAATGTCTATTTCTGAGACAGAGACAGAGCATGAGTGGGGGAAGGGCAGAGAGAGAGGGAGACAGAATCTGAAGCAGGCTCCAGGTTCCGAGCTGTCAGCACAGAGCCCGCTGTGGGGCTCAAACTCACAAACCGTGAGATCGTGACCTGAGCCGAAGTCGGTCACTCAACTGACTGAGCCACCCAGGCGCCCCTAAGTCAGTACTAACGTTAAAGATCACATGGCATAGGGGCTCCTGAATGACTCAGTCAGTGGAGTGTGCAACTCTTGATCTCGGGGTGGTGAGTTTGAGCCCCATGTTGGGTGTAGAGATACTTAAAAAAGAAAATCTTTTTAAAAGTCACCTGAAGGGGCACCTAGGTGGGTCAGTCGGTTGGGCATCCGACTTCAGCTCAGGTCATGATCTCACAGCTTGTGAGTTGGAGCCCCGCGTCGGGCTCTGTGCTGACAGCTCGGAGCCTGGAGCCTGCTTCAGATTCTGTGTCTCCCTCTCTCTCTCTGCCCCTACCCCGCTCACACTCTGTCTCTCTTTTTCTCAAAAATAAACATTAAAAAATCTTTAAAAAATCACATGGCTAGAACATTAGAGAAAATATGAAAGGGAATCACACAGATTAAAGGTAAGTATTTCTTTGAGAGATTTCTGCTTTATTTGTATATGTGGTGTATGTGCGCACCATTGTGATTGGGTAACGATGTGAGTATATTCCTTATTTTGGGCAATAGTAAAAATCCATGAAGCCAGCTGCACTGTATTTTACTGCATCTAGATTGCCCGGACACAGAAAGCAGGCAATAAATGAAAGCCATCTTAGCTAGTATCTTTTTTATTCCTAATGGACCTATTGTTACCATCTTCAGTAGTAGTTAGCTCAGGTTTAGACAAATTAGGAATTTTGCTCACTGCTCATCATAACCTCTGCAGGGGCAAAAGTCATGTCAACCTTGACTATATCTCAGGCTCTTGGTGCAATTCAGGTGCAAAATGTTTGTGCAACCATCCCCTGAGAGCCCAGTACCTTTTTAGGTGCAATTGTGAGTTATTCAGCAGGTTAATCAAGGACATTCCAGATGATCTAAAGTTATCAGAAGGGCAAGATAGCCTGAAGAAGTCTTCAGGAAGAAGTTAAGAACAGGAGCAGCTAGAAGGAGAGGAGGGCAGGGCGCCTGGGTGGTTCAGTGGTTAGGCGACTGACTTCGGCTCAGGTCATGATCTCGTGGTTTGTGAGTTCCAGCCCCGCGTTGGGCTCTGTGCTGACAGCTCCGAGCCTGGAACCTGCTTCCAATTCTGTGTCTCCCTCTCTCTCTACCCCTCCCCTGCTCATGCTCTGTGTCTCTCTGTCTCTCAATAGGAAATAAACGTTTAAAAATTAAAAAAAAAAAGGAGAGGAGGGAAAGAGCAGGACAGAGGTAGGGCAGAGCATAGACAGGAAGGAAGCCCATAGCAAGAGACCGTGACAGACACTCGTTTTTAGCACCAGAGAGAGCACCTCTAATGGACTCAGCTCTTACTCCCGGCCAAGAACAGCCCAACAGGCCAGGTGACCCCATTCAGAGCTAAGAACATCCACCCTAGACAGAAGTTGGCCTGAAAATAACTTGAAGTACTAACTTTGAGCCTCATTGTGCTTGTCTGAAAAATGAGGGCTTGTGCCAAAATACCAAGAGGGAAGTTTCCACCAAAACATATCTACCTTCCTGTGCCAAACTCTGTCCCCATAATCATAAAATAGCATCAACAATGACCACCAATAATTTATTTCATTCATATTATTCAAGGTGTTTTTATCTGTTACTTGAAGGGGAGTATCTTAATGACCTTGTCTATCTTTGCCTAAACCAACAGTTTTGGAGGGAATGATCCTTTTTCCTTAATTTGGACATGTTAGGAATTAAGCATGGTCAGCGGGGAAATTTTGCTGAAATTGAGGGAGAGGGCATTAAAGAATTGGAGAAAGAACATAATATTTGGATTCAAAGAAATCTTAGTACTCACACTTCGTGTGAAATTTTTGTCATTTTTTTAAAGGGAGAGAGGGTGGACCCATACATTGAGTGCAAGAATGTGCCATCAATATTTCTGAAAGAACCTTCAAGACACTGATACCAATTGTTACCTCAGGGAGCGCTATGGGAGCAAGAAAATTACTTTTAAAATTTATTTTTAAAATTAACATACATAAAATTGAGTTTTTGGGTGTGTAGATACATATATTTTAACACACATAGAAACTACTTTTATCAGTAGCTTTTATAGGGGCACCTGGGTTGCTCAGTGGTTAAGCATCTGACTTTGGCTCAAGTTGTAATCTTATAGTTTGTGAGTTCAAGCCCCACATTGGGCTCTGCGCTTATGGTGCAGAGCCTGCTTAGGATTCTCTCTCTCTCTCTCTCTCTCTGTCTCTCTTTGCCTGTTCCTTGCTTATGCTCTCTCTCTCTCAAAATAATAAGTAAATAAACTTAAAAAATAAAACAAATGGCTTTTATATAAATAATGAGTGGATACAAAAAATGCAACCCAGAAATAGGTATAAAAATAATGATGCATTTGTTTTTGTGCATTTCTGTGACTTATTTCACACAGCATTATACTCTCTAGCTCCATCCATGTCATTGCAAATGACAAGATTTCATTCTTTTTTATGGCTGAATAATATTCCATTATGTGTATATGTATACACACACATACATATATATGTTACGTACACATACACCACCTCTCCTTTATCCATTTGTCAGTTGATGGACACTTGGGCTGCTGACACAAATCACTATATTGTACACTTGAAACTAATATATCACTATATGTTAACTATACTGGAATTAAAATAAAAATAGAAAAAATAAAATAAAGGTGCAATGACTCCCTTGTACTTACTAGCCATTTTAAGAAAATGATCTTTGAAGCCCCTGTGTGCCCTTCCTACACCACTCCTCACTGCTAGGAAGTATGTTTCTTGAATTTGGGGCTCACTTTTCTCCTATTTTATCTGCCACATGACTTTGTATCCCTAAACAATATGTTTCTTAACATTTTTTTTGCACAGTTTGGCTTTTATGTAAATGGAATTATAACTGCACACTCATGTAACTCTCTTTCTTTGTTCAATATAACGTTTCTGAAATTGATTTATTCATAACATTAGATGTGGCTCTGATTCATTCCTTTCTTTATAGAATAGTATTCCATTGTATAAGGAAATCATAATTTAGTTATCAATTCTACCACTAAACACTGGGGATGTTTACAGTTTTTTTTTTCTAGTAAAACGGTGCAGCTGTGAACATTAGTTATTCTGGATATATGCTTGCACACAGAATTTCTGGGGCATAGTCATACCTTAAAATTTACTACATAATGCCAAATTGTTTTCTGAAGTGATCATGCCATTTCAGACTGTCAGCGACCATGTGTGAAAGTTAGCATTATTAAACTTAATATTTTCAGAAGTTTATATTTGTGCCAATTCCACGGATGTGAAGTGGTATCTAATTTGGGTATTAATTTTCATTTCCTGGGGCGCCTGGGTGGCGCAGTCGGTTAAGCGTCCGACTTCAGCCAGGTCACGATCTCGCCGTCCGTGAGTTCGAGCCCCGCGTCAGGCTCTGGGCTGATGGCTCAGAGCCTGGAGCCTGTTTCCGATTCTGTGTCTCCCTCTCTCTCTGCCCCTCCCCCGTTCATGCTCTGTCTCTCTCTGTCCCAAAAATAAATAAACGTTGAAAAAAAAAATTTTTTTTAATAAATAAATAAATAAATAAATTTTCATTTCCTTTGTTACTAATGAGATTAGCGTATTTCCATGTTTTCAGTGATGAATTATTTTTTCATGAGGTATACATTCAGGCCTTTTCCCCAAATTTCTGTGGAAAAAACCTATTTTGCATATTAACTGTCCAATTCCTTTGTATATCCTACATAGGGATTCCTTGTCACCCATATGTATTGCAGGAATATTTTTCCAGTTTGTGATTTTTAATTTTTTTTGGTGATCAGCTTTTCTTTTGATAGTTACACTTTACATTTTTTTCAAGTTTACTTATCTAAGTAATCTCTACACCCAATGCGGGGCTCAAACTCACGACCCCGAGATCAAGAGTCACACATTCTTCTGACTAAGCCATCCGGGTGTCCCAGATTTTTAATTTTATTTATTTATTTTTTGATTTTCACATTTTAAAGCAGGCAAGTTTTGAATTCTTTTCTTATATTCTTATAGTTTTCTCTGCCACCAAGGCCACAAAGATATACTTTTATTTTGTTTTCTAAAATTTCAGAAATTCGCACTTCACCTTTTGGTTTTCATTTGCCTGAAATTGATTTTCTCTGCATGTGGTATGATGTATGGTTTCAATTTCCTTTTATTTTTCTACACAAATAATTTACCCAAAAACCATTACTAGAAAGACCTATCTTCTTCCTGATTATCCTCAATACAAGTTATGTGATAAATCAAGTTTGTATATATATGTGTATGTTCCCAAGCCTCACCCCACCCTGTTACTCTGTTTATCTCTGACACATAATTTTTTTCATTGGGATGTTTAACTCAGAGACTAGCACACCACGAGAGATTTGGAGTGCATCGGGGTAGAGATGGGGCATTGTGGGCAGAAAATGACTTTCTTCCCTCCTCAGTTCTGCACTCCTGGGCCACTCTGGATCTCGTTTTCCTCAGCAATGCTAAACGCCTTCCCAACTTAAGGTTTTTGCACGTGCTTTTTCCTATTCTATTTCAAGTGCTCTCTCGCTAGCTCAGTGTTCAGCCTGTTCCTCCAGACATTACTGACCATCCTGTTTTGCTTTCTTCTTAGCTAAAATTTATCCCTATATTTGTCTTCTTGTTTGCTTTCTCTATTCCTCACTAGCAAGAATATAAATTGTGAAAGCTCATGGCCACTGGTTTTGTTCACTGTTTGATTTCAGGCCCCTTGTGCATAGTATACACTCAAATAGTTGCTGTTTGATACATATGATAAATAGCAAGTCAGAAATAAGTCCAAATAGCATATTTTATGCATGCCAATGACCTAAAAATCATACTGGATCCTCAGAGTCAGCAACAGAGGCAAAGGACCCCTGCTTCTTTTTTTTTTTGTATTTTTAAAAGCTTATTTATTTATCTTGAGTGAGACAGAGACAGCGCAAGTGAGGGAGGAGCAGAGACAGAGAGGGAGAGAGAGAGAATCCCAAGCGGGCTCCACACTGTCATCACAGAGCCTGAAGCAGAGCTCGAACTCATGAAACCACAAGATCATGACCTAAGCTGAAACCAAGAGCCAGACACTTAACCGACTGAGCCGCCCAGATGCCCCATAAGGACCCCTACTTCTAGAACTCTGTTCTTTGGACAAGTTGCTTACTGCTTATGAGCCTCAGTACAGTCGTGTATGAATGGATAAAATCATGCTATTTTTGTAGGGTCGTGAAAATTAATTGATCTCCATGTGTTTAAAACATGCAGCACAGTGTAGGGGCACATATGTGGTGTTAACACATATAGTTTTTTTCCTTAAAAAAAAAAAAAGAATGCGTTCTCTTTCTAGAAGGAGTCATTTTTAGAAATATTCAGAAAGGAAATTATTCATTGGTCTTTCTTAGAAAAACCATTATTGATGGTACTTTTCTCTAATGAGCAGTGACAAATTTCCCCCAGAAATTCAACCTATTAAAAGAGGTATGCATTTCAGAATAAAGGGATTGTGAATCTTCCTTTATTTAAACTATTGGAGACAACCCCTTGCATCCTGGGAAACTTTTCAAGAATGAGAAAAAGGAGAGGGGTTGAGAGAGAGAGAGAGAGAGAGAGAGGAAGGGGAAGGAAGGAAGGAAGGAAGGAAGGAAGGAAGGAAGGAAGGAAGGAAGGAAAGAAAGAAAGAAAGAAAGAAAGAAAGAAAGAAAGAAAGAAAAAGACCACTTAAAGTCATCAAAAGAAAAGAAAAAACAATCATAGCTTTTACCTCCATTTTACAGACAAGATAACTGAGGCTCAGTTTCAGATTCTATGTCTCCACACCCCCCCTGCCTTTCCCCCACTCTAGCTATCTTTCTCTCTCAAAAATAAATAAACATTAATTTTTTTAAAAAAGATACCTGAGGCTTATTCAACCTGAGGGTTGAATTGCCGAAGGTCACAGATTTACTAAGTACACGTGGAGGTTTTCCATTTCCGGTTTTGCGACGTCCCACCTCACCAGTCCTCCTGACAACAGTCAACCCACAGCACTTACATTGGCTCTCAGACCCCTGATGCTCTTCCTCTTTTGCCGTTTTACTCCTGCGTGGATCACAGTCTCCTCTAACCTGCTTCTTTTGCACTTAGATGGAGAGGCCATTGGAGTTGGGCAACGTGACCGGAGTCCAGGAGTTTGTCTTGTTGGGTTTATCCACAAGGCTGGGCATAAGGATTGTCCTGTTTGCCATCTTCCTGGCCCTCTACCTGCTGACCCTCCTGGAGAACACGCTCATCATCTACCTCATCTGCAGTCACATCGAGCTCCACAAGCCCATGTATTTCTTCCTGGGCAACCTGAGCTGCCTGGAGATGTGCTACGTGTCCGTGACCGTGCCCAGCCTGCTCGTGGGGCTGGGCTCCAGTCCATGCCATGTGCCCTTCGCAGCCTGCATGACACAGCTCTTTTTATTCGTAGCTCTCATTAGTACCAAGTGCACCCTCCTGGCCTCCATGGCCTATGACCGCTACGTGGCCATCTGCCGCCCACTCCACTACCCACTGCTCATGAGGCCCCAGGTCTGCCTGGGCTTAGCCTTGTCCTCATGGCTTGGGGGGCTGTTGGTCTCAGTGGCCAAGACATCATGCATCGCCAGCCTGTCCTACTGTGGCCCCAACGTCCTCAACCACTTCTTCTGTGACGTCTCCCCTCTGCTGAACCTGTCCTGCACCAACGTGGCCCTGACGGAGCTGGTGGACTTCATCTCTGCTATCGTCATCTTCTGTGGGTCATTGCTAGTGGCTCTGGCCTCCTATGTGGCCATCGGGAGGGCTGTGCTCCACATGCCGTCAGCCGTCACCCGCTGCAGAGCCCTCTCCACCTGTGCCTCCCACCTGGTGGTGGTGGGCCTCTTCTATGGGGTGGTCCTCTTCATGTATTCCCGCCCCCGCCTCATTGGTTCCACAGACCTCAACAAGGTGCTATCTGTCATCTACACGGTGGTCACGCCCATGTGCAGCCCCGTCATCTACTGCCTGCGGAACAGGGAGGTCCAGGCAGTGCTGCACAAAGCCCTCCACTCACCCCGGGTCTCTTCAGCGACAACACACTTTGCCGGCTCCTGATTTTAACAGAGCACACTGATGGTCTCCAGAAGGGAGGTGGGTGGGGGTGCATTGAACAGGTGATGGGGAAGAAGGAGGGCCCTTGTGATGAGCACCGGGTGATGTATCAAAGTGTTGGGTCACTAGATTGTGCACCTGAAACTAATATTACACTGTATGTTAACCAACTGGAATTTAAATAAAAACTTTAAAAAGTAATAATAACACTCCCCTGTTCCCAACAACTTTTGCTTCACCGTGTAATTGGCTTTGGCTAATGGAACGTAGACCAAATTGAGAGTCCTGAGCTGATGTCTGGGGAAGCACTGTTTCCACTGCCTTCTTGCCATTTGCCTTGAGAAGAACATCTCCTGGTTCTGGGATGAGAGACAGGTAGAACAGACCTAAGCCTGCCCTGCAGCCTGAAGCAGAACACCACCATAGATCCAGAAGCCAGAAAAAAAAAAAAAAAAAACAAGTGTGCTACTGAAGCCACTGAAAAACATTTTTGGATTGCTTGTAACACAGCAGTGTTGTAGCAATGACTGACTAATACAGCATCATATTGGTTAGGTAATGGATTTCAGCCTAAAACAGTTGCTTAAACAGGATACAACGAATTTCTCATCAATGTAGCAGCACTTATTTGGTATTAATAAGACAGTCCAAAACGTCAGAGTTCCCCTATCTTGTTATATCATTCTCAGCATGACGCTTCCAGGTCAGGGTGCAAGATGGCTGCTCCAGCTCCAGTCATCACGCTTGAATTCCAACCAGAAGAGAAGGAGAGTGAAGGAAGTACAGGAAAGTGTCTTTCCCCTAAAAAGCATAACCTAAAACTTTTCCATGGACATTTGTCCAGCACATACTCCTATGACATCATGGAGAGACAAGGGAAGAGCTGAGAAACATTTTTTGTGTGTGTATGATGTAAGAAAGTGGTCCAGGTTCATTCTTCTGCATGTCGCTGTCCAGTTTTCCCAGTACCACTTGCTGAAGAGACTGTCTTTATTCCATTGGATATTCCTCCTGCTTTGTCAGAGATGAGTTGGCCATACATTTGTGGGTCCATTTCTGGGTTCCCTTTTCTGTTCCATTGATCTGAATGTCTGTTCTTGTGCCATGGAAACATTTTTTTTTCTGGATTTCCAGCTGAGATATGGTGGATCTATTACTAAAGGAAGAAGGAAGGACTGATGTTGTAGATGACCACAACCTTTGTCACGCATATCTCCCTCACAGTGTGGCTGTGAATGTGACAAATCTATATAAAGTGTTTTGAATAGGGTCTGGAATTCAGCAAATTCTCTATAGCCAGTAGAATTATTATAGCTGTAAATCCTTGGGAATATGGAGATGGATAAGACATCACCTTTCTTCAGTGAGTTGTTCTCTTATTTATTCGACCAGATTCACCGAGCAGCTAACGTGGACCAGGCATTGTTCCGGGCAAGGCGGATGGGGTCCATGCTCTGAGGTGCTCACGTTATGCTTTGCATATTTTCAGCTGGCTGTGAAGTGAGCTCCACGGAGGAATAATAGCAAGAGGAGTGGAGTGTGGTGCTACAGCAACTGGGGACGCAGAAGCCAGACCTTGAAGGTGTCTGCATGCACAGGGAAGACAAGGAAGATCACGGCATTCAGATGACACTGGTGCACAGGCATCAGATACGACACCCCTGACATGTCCACACAACGCTGAGTCTAGTACAGCTGGAACCACAGCAGAATGCCATCTTGAGTTCCCAGTGAAAGAGGTTCAGCTCTGTCTTATAGACACAAACGACACAGATTAAAGTGATTTTTTAGGGGCACCTGGGTGGCTCAGTCAGATAAGCATTCAACTTCGGCTCAGGTCATGACCTCATGGTTTACGAGTTCAAGCCCCATGTCAGGCTCTATGCTGACAGCTCAGAGCCTGGAGCCTGCTTCAGATTCTGTGTCTCCTTCTCTCTCTGACCCTTTTCTGTTTGTTCTCTCTCTCTCTCTCTCTCTCAAAATAAACATTAAAATTTTTGAAAAAATAAAGTGATTTTTAAATTGAAAATTACATCTTTTTTTTAATATGAAATTTATTGTCAAATTGGTTTCCATACAACACCCAGTGCTCATCCCAAAAGGTGCCGTCCTCAATACCCATCACCCACCCTCCCCTCCCTCCCACCCCCCATCAACCCTCAGTTTGTTCTCAGTCTTTAAGAGTCTCTTATGCTTTGGCTCTCTCCCTCTCTAACCTCTGTTTTTTCTTCCCCTCCCCCATGGTCTTCTGTTAAGTTTCTCAGGATCCACATAAGAGTGAAAACATATGGTATCTGTCTTTCTCTGTATGATTTATTTCATTTAGCATAACACTCTCCAGTTCCATCCATGTTGCTACAAAAAGCCATTTTTCATTCTTTCTCATTGCCACATAGTACTCCATTGTGTATATAAACCACAATTTCTTTATCCATTCGTCAGTTGATGGACATTTAGGCTCTTTCCATAATTTGGCTATTGTTGAAAGTGCTGCTCTAAACATTGGGGTACCAGTGCCCCTATGCATCAGCACTCCTGTATCCCTTGGGTAAATTCCTAGCAGTGCTACTGCTGGGTCATAGGGTAGGTCTATTTTTAATTTTTTGAGGAACCTCCACACTGTTTTCCAGAGCGACTGCACCAGTTTGCATTCCCACCAACAGTGCAAGAGGGTTCCCGTTTCTCCACATCCTCTCCAGCATCTATAGTCTTCTGACTTGTTCATTTCAGCCATTCTGACCAGCGTGAGGTGGTGTCTCAGTGTGGTTTTGATTTGTATTTCCCTGATGAGGAGCAAGCACATTGAGCATCTTTTCATGTGCCTGTTGGCCATCTGGATGTCTTCTTTAGAGAAGTGTCTATTCATGTTTTCTGCCCATTTCTTCACTGGATTATTTGTTTTTTGGGTGTGGAGTTTGGTGAGCTCTTTATAGATTTTGGATACTAGCCCTTTGTCCTATATGTTATTTGCAAATATCTTTTCCCATTCCGATGGTTGCCTTTTAGTTTTGTTGAGTGTTTCCTTTGCTGTGCAGAAGCTTTTTATCTTCATGAGGTCCCAATTGTTCATTTTTGCTTTTAATTCCCTTGCCTTTGGGGATGTGTCAAGTAAGAAATTGCTATGGCTGAGGTCAGAGAGGTTTTTTCCTGCTTTCTCCTCTAGGGTTTTGATGGTTTCCTGCCTCACAATCAGGTCCTTTATCCATTTTGAATTTGTTTTTGTGAATGGTGTAAGAAAGTGGTCTAGTTTCATCCTTCTGCATGTTGCTGTCCAGTTCTCCCAGCACCATTTGTTATTTATTTTTGGGACAGAGAGAGACAGAGCATGAACGGGGGAGGAGCAGAGAGAGAGGGAGACACAGAATCGGAAACAGGCTCCAGGCTCTGAGCCATCAGCCCAGAGCCTGACGCGGGGCTCGAACTCCCGGACCGCGAGATCGTGACCTGGCTGAAGTAGGACGCTTAACCGACTGTGCCACCCAGGCGCCCCCCAGCACCATTTGTTAAACAGACTGTCGTTTTTCCATTGGATATTCCTTCCTGCTTTGTCAAAGATGAGTTGGCCATAGTTTTGTGGGTCTAGTTCTGGGGTTTCTATTCTATTCTATTGGTCTATGTGTCTGTTTTTGGTCCAATACCATGCTGTCTTGATGATTACAGTTTTGTAGTAGAGGCTAAAGTCTGGGATTGTGATGCCTCCCGCTTTGGTCTTCTTCTTCAAAATTACTTTGGCTATTCGGGGCCTTTTGTGGTTCCATACAAATTTTAGGATTGCCCGTTCTAGTTTCGAGAAGAATGCTGGTGCAATTTTGCTTGGGATTGCATTGCATGTGTAGATTGCTTTGGGTAGTATTGACATTTTAACAATATTTATTCTTCCAGTCCATGAGCATGGAATGTTTTTCCATTTTTAATATCTTCTTCAATTTCCTTCACAAGCTTTCTATAGTTTTCAGCATAGAGATCTTTTACATCTTTGGTTAGGTTTATTCCTAGGTATTTTATGCTTCTTGGTGCAGTTGTGAATAGGATCAGTTTCTTTATTTGTCTTTCTGTTGCTTCATTATTAGTGTATAAGAATGCGACTGATTTCTGCACATTGATTTTGTATCCTGCGACTTTGCTGAATTCATGTATCAGTTCTAGCAGACTTTTGGTGGAGTCTATCAGATTTTTCATGTATAACATCATGTCATCTGCAGAAAGTGAAAGCTTGACTTCATCTTTGCCAATTTTGATGCTTTTGATTTCATTTTTTTGTCTGATTGCTGATGATGCTAGAACTTCCAACACTATGTTAAACAACAGCAGTGAGAGTGGGCATCCCTGTCGTGTTCCTGATCTCAGGGAGAAAGCTCTGTTTTTCCCCACTGAGGATGATATTAGCTATGGGCTTCATAAATGGCTTTTATGATGTTTAAGTATGTTCCTTCTATCCTGACTTTCTCGAGGGTTTTTATAAAGAAAGGATGCTGAATTTTGTCAAATGCTTTTTCTGCATCAATGGACAGGATCGTATGGTTCTTATCTTTTCTTTTATTAATGTGATGTATCACGTTGATTGATTTGCGAATGTTGAACCAGCCCTGCATCCCAGGAATGAATCCCACTTGATCATGGTGAATAATTCTTTTTATATGCTGTTGAATTCGATTTGCTAGTATCTTATTGAGAATTTTTTCATTCATATTCATCAGGGATATTGGCCTGTAGTTCTCTTTTTTTTACTGGGTCTCTGTCTGGTTTAGGAATCAAGGTAATGCTGGATTCATAGAATGAGCCTGGACGTTTGCCTTCCCTTTCTATTTTTTGGAATAGCTTGAGGAGGGTAGGTATTACCTCTGCTTTAAATGTCTGGTAGAATTCCCCTGGGAAGCCATCTGGTCCTGGACTCTTATTTGTTGGGAGATTTTTGATAACCGATTCAATTTCTTCGCTGTTTATGGGTCTGTTCAAACTTTCTATTTCTTCCTGTTTGAGTTTTGGAAGTGTGTGGGTACTAAGGAATTTGTCCATTTCTTCCAGGTTGTCCAGTTTGTTGGCATATAATTTTGCATAGTATTCCCTGATAATTGTTTGTATCTCTGAGGGATTGGTTGTAATAACGCCATTTTCATTCATGATTTTATCTATTTGGGTTATCTCCCTTTTCTTTTTGAGAAGCCTGGCTAGAGGTTTGTCAATTTTGTTTATTTTTTCAAAAAACCAACTCTTGGTTTCGTTGATCTGCTCTACAGTTTTTTTAGATTCTATATTGTTTATTTCTGCTCTGATCTTTATTATTTCTCTTCTTCTGCTGGGTTTAGGCTGCCTTTGCTGTTCTGCTTCTAGTTCCTTTAGGTGTGTTGTTAGATTTTGTATTTGGGATTTTTCCTGTTTCTTGAGATAGGCCTGGATTGCAATGTATTTTCCTCTCAGGACTGCCTTCGCTGCATCCCAGAGCGTTTGGATTGTTGTATTTTCATTTTCGTTTGTTTCCATATATTTTTTCATTTCTTCTCTAATTGCCTGGTTGACCCATTCATTCTTTAGTAGGGTGTTATTTAACCTCCATGCTTTTGGAGGTTTTCCAGACGTTTTCCTGCGGTTGATGTCAAGCTTCATAGCATTGTGGTCTGAAAGTATGCATGGTATGATCTCAATTCTTGTATACTTATGAAGGGCTGTTTTGTGACCCAGTATGTGATCTATCTTAGAGAATGTTCCATGTGCACTCGAGAAGAAAGTATATTCTGTTGCTTTGGGATGCAGAGTTCTAAATATATCTGTCAAGTCCATCTGATCCAATGTATCATTCAGGGCCCTTGTTTCTTTATTGATCCTGTGTCTAGATGATCTATCCATTGTTGTGAGTGGAGTATTAAAGTCCCCTGCAATTACCACGTTCTTATCAATAAGGTTGCTTATGTTTGTGATTGTTTGATATATTTGGGGGCTCCCGTATTTGGCGCATAGACATTTATAATTGTTAGCTCTTCCTGATGGATAGACCCTGTAATTATTATATAATGCCCTTCTTCATCTCTTGTCACAGCCTTTAATTTAAAGTCTAGTTTGTCTGATATAAGTATGCCTCCTCCAGCTTTCTTTTGACTTCCAGTAGCATGATAGGTAGTTCTCCATCCCCTCATTTTCAATCTGAAGGTGTCCTCAGGTCTAAAATGAGTCTCTTGTAGACAGCAAATAGATGGGTCTTGTTTTTTTATCCATTCTGATACCCTATGTCTTTTGGTTGGTGCATTTAGTCCATTTACATTCAGTGTTATTATAGAAAGATATGAGTTTAGGGGCGCCTGGGTGGCGCAGTCGGTTAAGCGTCCGACTTCAGCCAGGTCACGATCTTGCGGTCCGTGAGTTCGAGCCCCGCGTCAGGCTCTGGGCTGATGGCTCAGAGCCTGGAGCCTGTTTCCGATTCTGTGTCTCCCTCTCTCTCTGCTCCTCCCCCGTTCATGCTGTGTCTCTCTCTGTCCCCAAAATAAATAAACGTTGAAAAAAAAATTAAAAAAAAAAAAAGAAAAAGAAAGATATGAGTTTAGAGTCATTGTGATGTCTGTAGGTTTCATGCTTGTAGTGATGTCTCTGGTACTTTGTCTCATAGGATCCCCCTTAGGATCTCTTGCAGGGATGGTTTAGTGGTGATGAATTCCTTCAGTTTTTGTTTGTTTGGGAAGACCTTTATCTCTCCTTCTATTCTAAATGACAGACTTGCTGGATAAAGGATTCTCGGCTGCATATTTTTTTCTTGTCATCACATTGAAGATTTCCTGCCATTCCTTTCTGGCCTGCTGAGTTTCAGTAGAGAGATCGGTCACGAGTCTTATCGGTCTCCCTTTATATGTTAGAGCATGTTTATCCCTAGCTGCTTTCAGAATTCTCTCTTTATCCTTGTATTTTGCCAGTTTCACTATGATGTGTTGTGCAGAAGATCAATTCAAGTTACGTCTGAAGGGAGTTCTCTGTGCCTCTTGGATTTCAATGCCTTTTTCTTTCCCCAGATCAGGGAAGTTCTCAGCACCTTTCTCTCTCTCTTCCTCCTCTGGAATCCCAATTATGCATATATTATTACGTTTCACCACATCACTTAGTTCTCTAATTCTCCCCTCCTACTCCTGGATTTTTTTATCTCTTTTTTTCTCCGCTTCCTCTTTTTCCATAATTTTATCTTCTAATTCAGCTATTCTCTCCTCTGCCTCTTCAATCCGAGCCGTGGTCACCTTCATTTTATTTTGAAGCTCATTTATAGCATTTTTAGCTCCTCCTGACTGTTTCTTAGTCCCTTGATCTCTGTAGCAATAGATTCTCAGCTGTCCTCTATACTTTTTTCAAGCCCAGCGATTAATTTTATGACTATTATTTTAAATTCATTTTCTGTTATATTGCTTAAATCGTTTTTGATCAGTTCATTAGCTGTTGCTACTTCCTGGAGTTTCTTTTGAGGAGAATTCTTCCATTTCGTCATTTTGAATAGTCCCTGGAGTGGCGCGGAACTGCAGGGATCTTCCTCTGTGCTGTCTGGAGTATCTTGCATTGGTGGGCGGGGCCGCAGTCAGACCCAATGTCTGCCCCCAGCCCATCGCTGGGGCCACAGTCAGACTGGTGTGTACCTTATCTTCCCCTCTCCCAGGGGCAGGACTCACTGTGGAGTGGTGTGTCCCCTGTCTGGGCTACTTGCACATTGCCAGGCTTGTGGTCCTGCTTCTATGGAATCTGGCGTATTGGGGGGGGTGGATCCACAAGGTGCGCAGGGGCAGGAGGGGCAGACTCAGCTTGCTTTGCCTTTGATTTTCTGCTTCAGGAGGGGCCCTGCGGCACCAGGAGGGAGGCAGACCCATCAGAGGGATGGATCCACAGAAGCACAGCTTGGGTATTTGCAGGGTGTGAGCAAGTTCCGTGATGGGAACTGGTTCCCTTTGGGATTTTGGCTGGGGGATGGGCGAGGGAGATGGCACTGGCCAGTGCCTTTGTTCCCCCACTGAGCTGAGCTCTGTCCTCTGGATCTCAACAACTCTCCCTCCTGTTGTCCTCTAGCCCTCCCACTCTCCAAGCAGAGCTGTTGACTTATAACAGTCCAGATGTTAAGTCCCGCTGGCTGTCAGAACTCACAGAGTCCAACCCCTCCACTTTTGCAAGCCAGAATTCAGGGGCTCTGCCTTGCAGGGCAGGCTACCCCTCCACCAGCCTGGCTCCCTCCCACCAGTCCGTGTAGTGCGCACTGCCTCTCTGCCCTTCCTACCCTCTTCCGTGGGCCTCTTGTCTACGCTTGACTCTGAGAATCCATTCTGCTAGTCTTCTGGTGGTTTTCTGGGTTATTTAGGCAGGTGTGGGTGGAATCTAAGTGATCAGCAGGATGCGGTGAGCCCAGCGTCCTCCTACTCCACCAACTTCCACAATCTTGAAGTCCAAAAATTACATCTTTAGGGTGAGCCTGGGTGGCTCAGTCAACTAAGCATCTGACTCTTGGTTTCAGCTCAAGTCATGGTCTCACGGTTCATGGGTTCGAGCCCTGCACTGGGCTCCACACTGACAGCGCAGAACCTGCTTGGGATTCTCTGTCTGCCTCTCTCTCTGCCCCTCCTCCTCCTCTCGTGCTATCTCTGTGTCTCTCAAAATAAATAAGTAAAGTTCAAAAAGAAAAAAAATACATCTTTATTACAAAAGCAACACATACTTATCACAAAAAAATGACAAAACACAACAAAATGAAAAGGAAAGCAAACCCTTCCCAAGTTCCTCCACATAATGGCAATCCCTATGAACATTTTATAGTATCGATTTTCCAATTCTTCCCTGTATACATATAGACACACACTGCATTTAAGCATGAAAACACAGCTGTACTCTAATGGGTAAATAATGTGTGGTATTTCCATACAATGGAATATTACTCAGCCTTAAGAAGGAATGAAATATTGCTAGATGCTATATCATGTATAAGCCTCAAAAGTATTACACTAAGTGCAAGGAGACACACAAAAGCCCACATATTATATCATTTCATTTATATGAAATATCCAAAACAAGAAAATCCATACAGACAAAGAAGACTTACAGTTTTTTAAGCTAGTGGGCTGGGCTTTGGGAGTGATTTCTATTGTGTACAGGATTTTTTTGGTAGTGATGCAAACGTTGTAGAATTAGATGGTGGCGATGGTTGCACAACTTTGTGAATATACCTAAAACTCAATGAATTGCACATTTTAAAGGGTGAAGTGTATGGCATGTGAGTTATATCTCAATAAAAATGAAAAGTATTGAGGGGCTCCTGGGTGGCTCAGTGAGTTAAGCATCTGACTTTGGCTCAGGTCATGATCTCACAGTTTGTGAGTTCAAACCCTGCGTTGGGCTCTGTGCTGACAGCTCAGAGCCCGGAGCCTGCTTTGGACTCTGTGTCTCCCTCTCTCTCTGCCCCTCCCATGCTCGCACTGTGTCTCTCTTTGTCTCTCAAAAAATAAAAAATAAATTAAAAAAAATGAAAAGTATTGATAACTTGAGATCTCCCCCATGGCCTATCCACTGGTCAGCTTCAGGACTGGTGTAGGGTTCTGCAGAATGCTGCCTGGACCTCCCTGTTCCGCAGGCAGTAGATGACAGGATTGCACATAGGTGTGACCACCGTGTAGATGACAGACAGCACCTTGTTGAGGTCCATGGCTTCTATGCGGCTGGGACGGGCGTAGATGAAGAGAGTGGCTGCGTAGAAGATGCCCACCACCACCAGGTGGGAGGCGCAGGTGGAGAGGGCTTTGCGGCGGGCAGCGGCTGATGGCATGTGGAACACAGCTCTCCCGATGGCCACATAGGAGGCGATGGCCATGAGGAGGGAACCCCAGAGGATGACGATGGCAGAGATGAAGTCCACCAGCTCCGTCAGGGCCACGTGGGTGCAGGACAGGTTCAGCAGAGGGGAGACGTCACAGAAGAAGTGGTTGAGGACGTTGGGGCCACAGTAGGACAGGCTGGCGATGCATGATGTCTTGGCCACTGAGACCAACAGCCCCCCAACCCATGAGGACAAGGCTAAGCCCAGGCAGACCTGGGGCCTCATGAGCAGTGGGTAGTGGAGTGGGCGGCAGATGGCCACGTAGCGGTCATAGGCCATGGAGGCCAGGAGGGTGCACTCTGTGCAGATGAGGACTATGAAGAAGAAAAGCTGTGTCATGCAGGCTGTGAAGGAAATATGGTAAGGTCCAGTCCACAGCCCCACGAGCAGACTGGGCATGGTCACGGACACGTAGCACATCTCCAGGCAGCTCAGGTTGCCCAGGAAGAAATACATGGGCTTGTGGAGCTCGATGTGACTGCAGATGAGGTAGATGATGAGCGTGTTCTCCAGGAGGGTCAGCAGGTAGAGGGTCAGGAAGATGGCAAACAGGACATCCCTTATGTCTGGCCTTGTGGACAAACCCAACAAGACAAACTTCTGGACTCTGGTCACATTGCCCAACTCCAAGGGCCTCTCCATCTGAGAATAAAATACATCTGCAAAATATTTTGCACATCTTTCTCTCTACAGCTTGCCTTACTCTGGTTCCACGCTGTTGTATCACCTACTTAACACCCTTGATACACTCCTCAGTGTCCTTAGAATAAGCATCATGTGTCCTGTCATGGCCCCCGAGTACCCATGTTCCGATCCTTGCTGACTACTTCACATCACAGCACCATTTCTCACATCCATTGTAGCCCCATGGAGGCCCTTTCACCCCCTCAAATACTCCAAGGTCTTTCCAGCCTTAAAGCATTTCCACATGAAGTCTTTCCATCCTAGAACAGCTTTCTCCCCATTCTTGTGTTTCCCATGTCTGGGAATCCTTGACATTCTTGGCATGAGTTTTTCAATGTCATATCCTCAGAAAATCCCCTGTCACACCCCGTGTCATTATTCTTTATCCCTGCAACCCATTACTTCTGCGCCAGGGTGATTGTTATTAACTTTATTTAGTTTAAATTACTTGCACACACTGGAGGTTGCTGGGGGGGGGGGATGGGCGAAATAGGTGAAGGGAATGAGGGTGTGCACTTGCTGTGATGAGCTCCAGGTAAGGATGGAAACCTTGAATCACTGTATTGTACACATGAAACATAATACTGTATGTTAATACTGGGATTAAAATGAATGAATGAGGAGCACCTGGGGGCTCAGTCGGTTAAGCATCCAACTTCAGCTCAGGTCATGATCTCGCAGTTTGTGGGTTTGAGCCCCTGGTTGGGCTCTGTGTGGACAGCTCAGAGGGTGGAGCCTGCTTTGGATTCTGTGTCTCCCTCTCTCTCTGCCTCTCCCCTACTCACACTCTGTCTCTCAAAAATAAATAAACGTTAAAAAAATTAATTGAATGAATAAATGAATAGGATTACTTGCATGTTTGTTGAGTTATGCAAAGTCTCTCCAACTTGGTTGTAAGCCTCTTGAGGAAAGAGATGGGGTCTATCTCGCTCACAGCTCTAACCTCAGGACCCAGCAAAGGAGTGCATTGCCTGGTACCTTATAGGTTCTTGACACACGTTTATTCAATGCACGGAGGATCAGAGTTGGACTTCAGGCATCACACTCCTCAGCAGGTACAGCAGCAAAGAGAAGGCGATGTTGGCTGGGAACTCTGGGACTCTGCCCGGGTGCCCTTCAATTTCTGATGGCTGTTGATCCGGAAGGGAGGTGATGTAGTGTGTTTGGGAGAACATTCACCGTGGGATCAGAAACCCCGCCTTGTCAGCCTATTACATCAGCACATTGCTGAGTTCACCCAAGTCTTAGTTTTTCCCTTTGTGAAACGGGGAGAATGATATTGGCTCCCACGGAATAGTGTGGGGGTTGCATAAGGAAAGGAAAGGGAGGGAGTCCCTTCTGGCCACTGCCTTGAGGAGGATGAGGGGGGCTGTGCAAGCAGAATTTCAGCCCACACGGGCCTCAATCTCCTGGGAGGGTTGGCACGGCCGCTAGTCCTGGTGCACCTGCTGGCATCCGCCACACGTCCAGTGTTCTTCCAGGCACTGATCTGTCAGCCAACTGTTCTCCAGCCAGATGCTTCTGCTCCAAACAGGAGTGCTTTATTTAGCACGTGAAAACCACACCGAACTTTCTATCTCCCAAATCAGCACCACTGTCAGTCCCAAACACTAGTACAGAGAGAAGTAGAGGGGTGTCTGTGCCCTCACCCACTGCTCTTCTGTCTCAAGAAGAAGCAGATAGGGGCACCTGGGTGGCTCAGTCTGTTAAGCCACTGACTCTTGATTTCAGCTCAGGTCATGACCTCACAGTTCATGAGATCAAGCCCTGCCTCAGGCTCTGTGCTGACAGCACGGAGCCCGCTTGGGATTCTCTCTCTCTCTCTCTCTCTCTCTCTCTCTCTCTGCCCCTCCCCTGCTCATGTGCACTCTCTATCAATAAATAAACTTAAAAAATAAAAAATAAATATAAACAAATTCAGTGCTTCTCCTGGTCCTTTGGCATAGAGAACAATGCTTATCTCCATATTCTGGGATTCCTCTCTTGATCTGATGACATTTATTGATGAAACTTACCACCATTTATTAGAGAAGGGAGTCAGGTACAGCAATTTTCTAGAAAAAACAATGGAAGTTTGATGCCTGATTTTCTATAGAGGAGGTTCTATCCTCCCCACCCCCAACATATCTTATTATAAAGATGGAAGCAGTATTTATTGTATATATGTATGCCCAGGTTGGGTTCTTTTTAAAAAAATTTTTTTTGAGGTTCATTTATTTTTGAGAGAGAGACAGAATGCAAGGAGGGGATGGGCAGAGAGAAAGGGAGACCCAGAATCCAAAGCAGGCTCCAGGCTCTGAGCTGTCAGCACAGAGCCCGACATGGGGCTGGAACCCACAAACCATGAAATCATGACCTGAGCTGAAGTCGGACACTCAACTGACTGAGCCACCAGGTGCCCAGGTTGGGTCCTTTTAACAAACAATTTCATTCATTGCTCAATGTCCCGTGAAGCAAGTGTCATTTTCCTGGTTGGTAAAGATGAAGAAACAGAGTTTCCCAGAGGCTACAAGTACAAAGTAAGGACACTGGGTTTTTTTTTTTCAAACCAGTTCTGTCCAATTTTACCACCCAGCAGGGCTTTGCATGAGGTTGCATTGCTTATGAAACATACCCTCGGTCTGTTTGAGAGCCACATGTGTCTCATTCTGTCACAAAGCCTTCCTGGCAGAGCCTCGCCCTACATCTATCCCAGCTGCACAGCACAGATGATGCTTACTCTAGTCCTACTGAGCTTCCTCCTTTCACAGGGATCTTCTTTGGAATGAAACGGGCATATCTTTGAACTCTAGATGTGCCACTGCCTCCCTAGGAGCCAGTCACTTAACCTCTCCGATCCCTAGTTGCCTCACAAATAAACCCGGGTTCTGAGTACAGAGTGAAAACTAGAAATTACAATAATCCCCATTTTCCAACATCTACCAACTGCCAAATGTTGTGTCAGGAGATCTTTGCTTTTATTTTATCCTCATCACAACACTGAGAAGTAATCACCAATGTTCCCATGGTACGGATGTGTGAACTGAGGATCACGGAGTCTGCTTGTGTCCCTCAAAGCCTTCCAACTGCTGGGAATAGAATACAGATTCCACTGCCCAGGTGTGGCTGACCCCACCTCATTATTTTCTTCTCTATCTCTTGGAACTTGGGGTGAAATTTTCATTTTATGATTATTTTTTGAAACATGTTGGCCAAAGAAGAAAAGAAAATTAGTCTTCTAGTCTGGGAAGGGAACGTTAGGACTTAAAGGGCCATTTGAAGGGACTCAGTTTGATATCCTTGTTTTTTGCAGGAGGAAACTGAAAATACCTATACAGGTGCAAGGTCTGTGGTTGGTGCTACAGTTACATAGTAAAAATAGATTTGAGTTTTCCAAAATCCCAGATGTCAAGTTGCTGCCTCCATATGGTGTTGGGATCCTGGACAAAGACTCTATAAGCTGGACCTTATTTCATCGTCCCATTCACCCTATGAGGTAAGCTTTTGTTTTTTTAGCTCTGTTTTACTGATGAAGAAACAGAGGCATAGAAAGTATAAGACATTGCTCAAGTACCTTGACAAATCATGGAGGTGATGCTCAATTTAGGTTGGCATTCTGAAGCCATATTCCACTACTTCCTTCACCACCCTGGGTCTCAATTTCCTTGATGACACTTCTAACCTCAGAGAAGATTAAATGTAGCAATGAGGTTAACACAGCCAAGGCTCAGCTGAGGTCTGTTTGCCCCAGTCCAACAGTGGTTGGAACAGTGTCCAGTCCCGAAACAAGCACATTATATCTGCCCACAGCAGTCCCCCTCCCAAGGAGGGTCTGTGGTCCTGGATATGACTCTCCAGACAAGCCCTGTTAGCACCAAAGGGTGAAACTCTTCTGGGTACTAAACAAGAACGTCTCCACTGCTCTATTCTGTCTGTGCTCCCTCCCCCACCAGATTTTTCTCTTCCACGACCCACTTTCTCTCTGCTCCTGCCTCTGTTAATAATCCCTTTCTTTGTGCCTGCACCAGACTCACTTCTGCTGCAAAGTATCCCACATATCAAACATCATAGCCAGTCACCTTAGATGCCAATATGTTTTGTTTTTTGTTCGTCTTACATAAAATACAATCAATTTAACTTCAAAGGTCACTCTGGAATTCTTCAGCCCAGAAGCAGAGTGCACAGTGGCTATTTAGGATTTTTGTTTCATCCCATAAACATTTATCCAGCATCAGCAAAGTACTGCACACTGTGCTAGGCACGGTGGGGATATGGAGATGAACAAGATACGCCCCATCCAGAGGAGTTTTCTATCCGATTCTTTCTTATCGGTGCAACTTGGATAAGTTACTTAGCCTGTCTGGCACTTGATAGCCTTTTATGAAAAAAAGATAGATGTAATTGTCTTCATCCCAAAGCATGTAATAACATCTCCACTATTACATAAGAGTCAGATATGAGAAAGATAAATACCGTATGATTCCACTCATTTGTGGGATCTAAAAGCAAAATAATAAACAAACAAAAAGCAGATGGAGACCTATAAATACAGAGAACAAATGGTGGTTGTCAGGAGGAAGGGGATGGGGGGTGGGTGGGCAAAAGGGGTGAAGGGGGAAGGGAGGCACAGGCTTCCAGTAATGGAATAAGTGAGCCATGGGACTAAAAGGCACGGCATAGGGAATATAGTCAATGACATTGGCATAGCGTTGTGTGGTGACTGATGGCAGCTACACTTGAGAACACAGCAGGTGGTTCAGAGAAGTTGAATCCCTATGTTACACACCTGACACTAATGTAACATTCTGTGTCAACTATACTCAAATAAAAATTATGGGGCACTTGGTGCCTCAGTTGGTTAAGCATCTGACTTTGGCTCAGGTCATGATCTCATGGTTCACGAGTTCAAGCCCCACATCAGGCTCTGTGCTGACAGCTCAGAAGCTGGAGCCTGATTCACATTCTGTGTGTGTGTGTGTGTGTGTGTGTGTGCGTGCGTGTCTCTGCTTCTCCCCTGCTCGCTCTCTCTCTCTCTCTCTCTCAAAAGTAAATAAACATTAAAAACAAATAAACAATAAGAGTCAGATAGACCCAACTCTGAATACCAGGTCTTCTGCTTAATAGCTATGAGACTTTGCACAAGTTACATGTCTTACTAGAACTTCAGTTTCCACACATGCAAGCTGGGAATGATTTTAGTTCTTACCTTGTGGTGTTGCCCTGTGCCAAGTTTCTGGCACTTGATAAACACTAATTGTTAGCTATTATTATTATTAAATAACATGTCATCCCAATATGGGCACTATCTTCATGATATGCACATTATCTCATTAATCTGGGTTGTCCCCATTCTGTGAGTGAGGTGTTATGCTTTGCATTTTGCATGGGAAGAATTAAAGCTAGGAGAGGCAAAGAAACTTGATGTGGAGGTCACACAGGTAGTTAGTGGCATACCCAGCAACCAAGCCTGGATCTGTCTGATTCTGAAGCCAGTGATCACTCCTCTAGATTATGCTGTCTGTCTGTGTGAAAGCAGTCACACACATTCGAATGTGTGCAGGGAAGCTATCCTTTGTTCTGACCTCCATATTGGATTTCAGGGTTCACCTGTTGATCTAATCCATTCTAGCTAGAGGAGGCGATCAACAAGGAGACAAAAATCAGTTAGGGTAGGGGTTTGATGACAGAATATTCACTCCTAGAAGGAAGGATTAGGAAAACCTCACATAGGATCTGACATTTCATCTGAGCCTTGAAGGATGAGTAGAATTCTGAGTTAGAAAATGGGTAAAGTAATGGGCAACCTGGGAAGAAAAAAACTATGCTGGTAAAGACATCAGTGTGTGTTGGGGCACCCAGGTGGCTCAGTTGGTTAAGCATCTGACTTCAGCTCAGGTCATGAACTCACAGTTTGTGAATTCAAGTCTTGTGTCGGGCTCTGTGCTGACAGCTCAGAGCCTGGAGCCTGCTTCGGATTCTGTGTCTCCCTCTCTCTCTGCCCCTCCCCTGCTCACACTCTGTATCTCTCTCTCACTCAAAAATAAATAAAAACATTAAAAACAATTTTTTTAAGGACATCAAGGTATGACCCCACTTTGACCAAAGTCACCCAGCTAGTTAGGGAGGTTTCCAGCTTCCAACCCAGCCATCCTTTTCCAATCGTCCCCGAGAGACATAATTCAATCTTGAAAATCAGATGTACCTGGGCTCCAGCTTTCGACCCGGCTCATGTGCAATCAAGCCCGTGTACTTACTCTTACTGACCTTCAGTTCTCCATCTGTACAATATACTTATTCCTACAACAGAAGATTATTGGGACTACTGATGGATATCACACAAGGATCACTCAGCAAAGCAAGTGACACAGAGCCAATGTGCCCTAAGTACCATTCCATCATGTTGATATTTCCTTCCCACTGGCCCCCCAAAGATCTGTCCAGTCTCCTTACCAGAACAGTTCAACTAAGGTGGGTGTTACCCAGTCTTCTTCCCTCCGTAGGGTCTCTGGTCAGTGATCAGATGATCTGGGCATCCACTTGGGGACAGAATTTTCAGGGATGAGTTCAGCAGTCGGAGACGAGGATATCTCCTTGAATTCCCCCCGGCCTGGAAGGAGCTCTACCTCAATGGACCCACTTTGCACCTTCATCCACCACACACTCTGAATGGGCTCCTGCCTGGGCTCTGCCAAGTTGCATCCATCCTCACAGCCAGTAGGCAAGCAGAAAGACCAGTTTAAACTACAGCTGGGGATCTTGAAACCTCTCTCTCCCTTAATCTCTGTGGAATTACAGACCAGATGGGATTTTGTTTTTCTCAATCTCAGTTGGGTTTGAGAGAAGAAGGCAAAGGCACCCCTAATTCGGGGACTCATCTGTAGGCCATATCCGTAAGCATGCACTGATACCTACTATGTGCTAGCATGTGTTTCAATAAGCATGCATTTATCCCCTCCTGTGTGCTAGCATGTGTCCTGGATGCTGGGAACACAAAATCAAGGCAGACTTCACTTCTGCTCCCCAGGTCTGGGGTACAGGTGAATATGGAACCCCATGAGCGCCAGAAACTGGGGGAGCAGAGAGGAAGGAGACTAGTCCCGTGTGGGGACTTACAAAAGACATTCAGAAGAATGCACTGGCAGAGCTGAAGGTTCAGAGAGCCTTCCAGAATTACCTTCACTCAGCTGTCAAGAAACATTCGATATGTACACTAGGCACATACTAGGTCATATGGAAGGATTTTTAAAATCTTTTAAAATTTATTTGAAAAAAATTTAATAAAATAAAATAAAATAAAATAAAATAAAATTTATTTGAGAGAGAAGAGGGCAGGGACACAGAGAGACAGAGAATCCTAAGCAGACTCCACACTCAGCACGGAGCCTGACATGGGGTTTGATACCACGACCCTGGAATCACGACCTGAACCAAAACCAAGAGTTGGATGCCTGACTGAGCCACCCAGGTGCCCCATTACATTTTTTTTCATATATATATATATGTGTGGTTAACATACAGTGTTATATTAGTTTCAGGTGTGCAATGTAGTAGTTCAACAGCACCACATGTTACTGCTCATCGAGATAAGTGTATTCTTTTTCAAAATTTTTATTTAACTTATTTTTTTAATTTACATCCAAGTTAGTTAGCATATAGTGCAACAATGATTTCAGGAGTAGATTCCTTAGTGCCCCTTACCCATTAAGCCCATCCCCCCCTCCCAGTAACCCTATGTTTGTTCTCCATATTTAAGAGTCTCTTATGTTTTGTCCCCCTCCCTGTTTTTATATTATTTTTGGTTCCCTTCCCTTGTGTTCATCTGTTTTGTTTCTTAAAGTCCTCATATGAGTGAAGTCATATGATATTTGTCTTTCTCTGACTGACTAATTTCACTTAGCATAATACCCTCCAGTTGCAAATGGCAAGATTTCATTCTTTTTCATTGCCCAGTAATACTCCATTGTATATATATACCACATCTTCTTTATCCATTCATCCATCGATGAACATTTGGGCTCTGTCCATACTTTGGCTATTGTTGATAGTGCTGCCATAAACATTGGGGTGCATGTGTCCCTTTGAAAGAGCACAGCTGTATCCCATGGATAAATACCTAGTAGTACAATTGCTGGGTTGTAGGGTAGTTCTATTTTTAACTTTTTGAGGAACCTCCATACTGTTTTCCAGAGTGGCTGTACCAGTTTGCATTCCCACCAGCAGTGCAAAAGAGATCAGTGCCCCATTAGGTTTAAAAAAAAAGGAAAAAGAAAAAACAGTGTCATTGTGCCTGCCTGGCTCGGTCAGAATAGCAAGCAACTCTTGATCTCAGAGTTGTGAGTTCAAACCCCAAGTTGGTGTAGAGACTACTTAAAAAAATAATAAATAAATAAATAAATAAATAAATAAATAGACAGACAGACAGATAGATAGATAGATATTTAAAAAGCATTCCCCTTCCTGTCTTCTGTATGAATTTATAATTTCTTAGTATGGTATTTCAAGTCCTGGATTTTATGTTCCCAGGTAAGACTTTCTGCTTCATTTGCTCTAAACTCCCTCCTGTCCCATGTCTGGGACACCTGGTTCCCTCTATACGTTGGCTTATTCAGATCCCTCTGTCTGAAGTACCCTTCCCTGTCTCCATTTTTCCTGCAGAAAATATGACTCATCTTCTGAGGCTGAATTATTTACAAAAGCTATCACTAGCTTTATTTATCACTGACCCCCAACCTGCTCGTTTATCTTTTTGGATTTTTAAATTGGTAAAATACACATAACTTGAAATTCACCATCCTAGTCCTGTTTATAACTGCACAGTTTGCTGACATTAAGTACATTCACACTGTTGTGCGACCGTCCCCACCACCTGTCTCCAGAACTCTTTTCCTCTCGTGAAACTGAAATTCTGCACCCACTGTACACTGTCTCACCATTTCCCTCCACCTCCCTGCCTCCCTCACCCATCGTCCTACTTTCTGTCTCTATGACTCTGACTACTCCGGGCCGCTCATATAAGTGGAATTATGCAGTATTTGTCTTTTTTTGTGACTAGAGTATCTCACTTAGCATGATGTCCTTAAGGCTTCATGTATGTTGCAGTGTGTGCCAGGACGTCCTTCTATCTCAAGGGGGGATAATATTCCACTGTGTATGCTTACATCACACCTTGCTTACCGATTCATCTGTTTCCTTCCCCCTTTTGGCTATTGTGAATAAGCCGCTGTGAACGTGGATGCATGGGCATCTCTTTGAGATTCCGTTTTCAATTTTTCTTCAACCTCAACTCCCTTTATCAGTGCTACCTGGGGCTAGTTGGATGCCTTTAAAAAATTTTTTTTAACATTTATTTATTTTTGAGAGAGAGACAGAGTCAGAGTGGGGGAGGGGCAGACAGAGAGAGAGAGAGGGAAACACAGAATCCAAAGCAGGCTCCAGGCTCCAGGCTGTCAGCACAGAGCCCAACACAGGGCTCAAACCCACAAAGCATGAGATCATGACCCTAGCTGAAGTCGGACGCTTAACCGACTGAGCCTCCTAGGCGCCCCTAGGTGCCTTTAGATCAGGAGCCTGTAGGGCTGGTCCCAGATTCAGCTGGAGCTCACAGACATGAGGGGGGCTTCCAATATCTGATGGGTTCTGATGAGGGGAAGTGATGGTGGCTGTTGTCTATGCAAGGACGCTGAGCTCAGCAAGTTGAGTCAAGAAAATGGGTCTATCTTCTGCCTGTGTGTGATTTTTGTTTGAGTACCATTGATAATGTTACATTAGTTTCAGGTGTACCACATAGTGATTTGACAAGTTTATACACTATGCTATGCTCACTACAAGTGTAGCTATAAGGCTATTACAATGGCATTGACTGTATTCCTTATGCTGTCACTTTTACCCCCATGACTTATTCTTTCTATAGCTGGAAATCCATATCTCTGACTCCCCTTCACCCCTCTTGCCCAACCCCTCATCACCCCCCGCATCTCTCTGGCAAACATAAGTTTATTTTTTTGTGTGTTTAGAGGTCTGATTCTGCTTTTTGTTCATTTATTCATTTGGGTTTTTTTTTTTAAGATTCCACATATGAGTGAAATCATATGGTATTTTCCTTTCCCTGACTGACTTACTTCACTTAGCATAATATACTGTAGGTCCATCCATGTCATTGCATATGGCATGATCGCAACCTTTTTTATGGCTGAGTAATATTCCTATATATATATATCTCACATCTTCCTTGTCCCTTTTTCTATTGATGGACACTTAGGTTGTTTCCATATCCTGGCTGTTATAAGTGATGCTGCCATAAACATAGGGGTGCATATATCTTTTCAAATTAGTATGTTCATCTTCTTTGGGTAAACACCCAATAGTGGAATTCTTGGATCATATGGTATTTCTATTTTCAATTTTTTGAGGAGTCTCCATACTATTTTCCACAGCAGTTTCTTCAATTTACATTCCCACCAACAGTGCATAAGCGTTCCTTTTTCTCCACCTCATCAACTCCTGTTATTTCTTGTCTTTTTTATTTTAGCCATTCTAGCAGGAGTAAAATAATATCTCATTGTAGTTTTGATTTTCAGTTCCCTGCTGATGAGTGATGTTGAGCATCTTTTCATGTGTCTGTTGGCCATCTGTGGTTGTTTTTGGTTTTTTTTGAAAAATACTTATTCAGTTTCTCTGCCCATTTTTTAAAAAAAACATTAAATTTTGAGGGAAGGGGAAAGGTCAGAGAGAGAGGGAGACAGGATCTGAAACAGGGTTTATTCTGAGAGCACACATGTGGGGCTTAAATTCATGAACCATGAGACTATGGCCTGAGCTGAAGTCAGAGGCTTAACAGATGAGCCACCCGGGTGCCCCCCACCCCTGTCTGCCCATTTTTAAATCAGATTGTTTGTTTCTTTAGTGTTGACTGTATAGGTTCCTTCTATATTTTGGATATTAACCCCTTATCAGATATATCATTTGCAAATATCTTCTCTTATTCAGTAGGTTGTTTTTTTGTTTTTGTTTTGTTGATGGCTTTCTTTGCTGTGCAAAACCTTTTTATTTCAATGTAGTCCCAATACTTTATGTTTGTTTTTGTTTCTCTTGCCTTAGGAGACATATCTTTAAAAATATTGCTATGACTGATGTCAGAGAAAGTTACCTTCTAGGATTTTTTATGGTTTCAGATCTCACATTTAGGTCTTTAATCCACTTCAAGTTTATTTTTGTGTATGGTGTTAAAAAGTGTTCTGGTATCATTGTTTTAGTTGTAGCTGCCCCCATTTTCCCATAACAATTTATTGAAGGAGATGAGAGAGGACATGCCTGAAACCAGGACAAAGGAGCACAGTGGGAACACCGTAGAACCCGCCTAAGGCTTGTAGGAATTTGAGTTTCTGACATGAGGTGAAGGGAACTTGTCTGAATGAGGGGACAAAAATGCTTCCCAAGGAAATGATGGAAGAGTGTTGAGAGAAAAAAGTGATCCAATTGGCATGGCCAGGAGGGAGAAAGAAGAGCATGGCAGGCAGAGGGAATAGGATGGATGGATGGATGGATGGATGGGTGGGTGGATGGATGGATCGATGGATAGAAGGATGGACGGAAGGATGGAAGTGTGGATGGCTGGAAAGATGGAAGTGTGGATAGATGATGGGGTGATGGAAGTGTGGGTGGATGGATGGATGGATGGAAGGATGGAATTTGGATGGATGGATGAATGGATGGATGGATGAAAGGATGGATGGAGAGATGGATGGAAGGATGGAAAGATGGAAGGTGGATGGATAGATGGATGGATGGAAGTGGGGTTGGATGGATGGATGGAAGGAAGGATGGAGGGATGGATGGAAGGATGGAAGGTGGATGGATGGATGGAAGGATGGAAGTGTGGATGGATGGATGGATGGATGGATAAATATGTGGAAGGATGGAAGGATGGAAAGAGGATGGATGGATGAATGGATGGATGGATAGAAGGATGGATGTATGGAAGGATGGAAGGTGGATGGAGAGATGGATGGATGGAAGGATGGATGGAGGGATGGATGTGGATGGATGGATGGATGGATGGATGGATAGATGGATGGAAGGATGGAAGGTGGATAGATGGATGATGGATGGAAGGATGGAAGGTGGATGGATGGATGGACTGATGGATGAAAGTTTGTATGGAAGGACAGATGGAAGGTGGATGGATGGATGGATGGATGGAAGGATGGAAAGTGGATGGATGGATGAATGGATGGATGGATGGAAGGATGGATGGATGGAAGGATGGATGGATGGAAGGATGGAAGGTGGATGGATAGATGGATGGAAGGATAGAAGAAGATGGATGGATGGATGGATGAATGGAAGGATGGATGGACGGAAGATGGATGGATGGATGAATGGAAGGATGGAAGATGGATGGATGGAAGGATGGAAGGTGGATGGATAGATGGATGGAAGAATAGAAGATGGATGGATGGATGGATGGATGGATGGAAGTGTGGATGGATGGATGAATGGAAGTGTGGATGGATGCACGGATGGATGGAAGGATGGAAGGTGGATGGATAGATGGATTGAAGGATGGAAGATGGATGGATGGATGGAAGGATGGATTGATGGATGAAAGTGTGGATGGACAGATGGATGGATGGATGGAAGATGGATGGATGGATGGATGGATGGATGGAAGGATGGAAGTGTGGATGGATGGAAGGATGGAAGGTGGATGGATGGATGGAAGGATGGAAGGTGGATGGATGGATTGATGGATGGATGAATGGATGGTGGATGGATGGATGGAAGGATGGATGGATGGATGGATGGAAGTGTGGATGCTTGGATGGATGGATGGATGGATTGATGGACAGATGTGTGGGTGGGTAAATAGAAGGGTGGAAGGAAGGAGAGAAGGAGTAAATGGAGGGTGGGTAGATGGAAGGATACACAGATGGACAGATGAAGGATGGGTGGACAGACTGAAGGATGGATAGACATAGGGAAGGATGGATGGATGAAAGGATGGAAGGAAGGGTGGAAGAGAAGAGGGGAAGGAAGGAAGGAAGGAACAAAGGAAGGAAGGAAGGAAGGAAGGAAGGAAGGAAGGAAGGAAGGAAAGGGTAAATGGAAGGGTGGAAAGATGAAAGAATGAACAGGTAGACAGATGGATGGAAGGATGGGTGGATGGATGGATGGACGGATGGACAGATGGATGGATGGATGGATGGATGGATGGATAGAAGGATGGATGGAAGGATGGAAGTGTGGATGGATGCATGGGTGGAAGGATGGATGGATGGAAGGATGGAAGTGTGGATGGAAGGATGGAAGTGTGGATGGAAGGATGGATGGATAGAAGGATGGAAGGTGGATGGATGGAAGGATGGAAGTGTGGATGGATGGATGGATGGATTGATGGACAGATGTGTGGGTGGGTAAATAGAAGGATGGAAGGAAGGAGGGAAGGAGTAAATGGAGGGTGGGTAGATGGAAGGACACACAGATGGACAGATGAAGGATGGGTGGACAGACTGAAGGATGGATAGACATAGGGAAGGATGGATGGATGAAAGGATGGAAGGAAGGGTGGAAGAGAAGAGGGGAGGAAGGAAGAAAGGAAGGAAGGAAGGAAAGGTTTATGGGAGGGTGGAAAGATGAAAGGATGGACAGGTAGACGGATGGATGGAAGTATGGGTGGATGGGTAGATGGATGGGTGGATAGAAGAATGGATGTATGGATGGGTGGATGGATGGATGGATGAAGGATGGATGGATGGAAGGATGGAAGTGTGGGTGGGTGGAAGTGTGGATGGATGGATGGATGGGTGGGTGGAAGGATGGGTGGGTGGATGGATGGATGGAAGGATGGATGGATGGACAGATGGATGGATAGATGGATGGAAATGTGGATGGATGGATGGATGGATGTGGATGGATGGATGGATAGAAGAAGGAAGGATGGAATTGTGGATGAATGGATGGATGGATGGATGTGGACGGGTGGATGGATGGATGGAAGGATGGGTTTATGGATGGAAGGATGGGTGAATGGAAGGATGGAAGGATAGAAGGATGGATGGATGGAAGAATGGATGGATGTGGATGGATGGATGGACAGATGGAATTGTGGATGGATGGATGGATAGAAGGATGGATGGATGGATGGATGGATAGAAGGATTGATGAATGGATGGATGTGGATGGATGGATGGATGGATAGATGGATGGATGGATGGAAGGATGGAATTGTGGATGGATGGATGGATGGATGGATGGATGGAAGGATGGAAGAATGGATGGAAGGATAGAAGGATGGATGGATGGGTGGATGGATGGATGGATGGATAGAAGGATGGATGGATGGATAGATGGATGGATGGATGGTTGGATAGATGGATGGATGGATGGATGAAGGATGGATGTGTAGACGGATGGATGTGGATGGATAGATGGATGGATGGATGGATGGGTGGGTGGTTGGATGGATGCATAGATGCTTGGATGGATGGATGGATGGGTGGATGGATAGAAGGAAGGATAGAAGTGTGGATGGGTGGAAGTGTGGATGGATAGATGGATGTGGATGGATGGATGGAAGGATGGATAGGTGGATGGATAGATGGATAGAAGGAGGGATGGATGGGCGGATGGATGGATGGAAGTATGGCTGGAAGGATGGAAGTGTGGATTGATGGAAGGATGGATGGATGGATGGATGGATGAATGGATGGATGGAAGGATGGAAGGTAGATGGATGGAAGGAAGGATGGATTGATGGACAGATGTGTGGGTGAGTAAATGGAAAGGTGGAAGGAAGGAGGGAAAGAGTATATGGAACTGTGGGTAGATGGATGGACAGACAGATGGACAGATGAAGGATGGGTGGACAGACTGAAGGATGGATAGACATATGGAAGGATGGATGGATGAAAGAATGGAAGGAAGGGTGGAAGAGAGGAAAGAAGGAAGGAAGGAAGGAAGGAAGGAAGGAAGGAAGGAAGGAAAGAAAGGGTAAATGGGAGGGTGGAAAGATGAAAGGATGGACAGGTAGACAGATAGTTGGATGGAAGGATGTATGGAAAGAAGGATAGAAGGATGGATGGATGGATGGATAGAAGGATTGATGGATGGATGGATGTGGGTGGATAGATGGATGGATGGAAGGAAGGATGGATGGATGGATGGACGGATGGATGGATGAAAGGATGGTTGGATGGATGTGGATGGATAGATGGATGGATGGATGGAAGGATGGGTGGATGGATGGAAGGATGGATGGATGGATGGATGGATGGAAGGAAGGATGGGTTGATAGATAGAAGGATGGATGGATGAATGGATGGTGTGGATAGATGGATGGATGGATAGAAGGAAGGAAGGATGGAATTGTGGATGGATGGATGGACGGATGGATGTGGACGGATGGATGGATGGATGGATGGAAGGATGGATGGATGGGTGTATGGATGGAAGGATGGGTTTATGGATGGAAGGATGGGTGAATGGAAGGATAGAAGGATGGATGGATGGAAGAATGGATGGATGTGGATGGATGGATGGACGGATGGAATTGTGGATGGATGGATGGATGGATGGATAGAAGGATGGATGGATGGATGGATGGATGGAGGAAGGATGGATGGACAGATGGACGGATGGCTGGATGCAAGTGCGGATTGATGGAAGGTGGATGGATGGAAGGATAGATGGAAGGATGGAAGGTGGATGGATGGAAGGATGGATGGAAGGTGGATGGATGGATGGATGGATGGATGGATTAAAGTGTGGATGGATGGATGGAATTGTGGATTGATGGAAGGAAGGATGGATTGATGGACAGATGTGTGGGTGAGTAAATGGAAGTGTGGAAGGAAGGAGGGAAGGAGTATATGGAAGGGTGGGTAGATGGATGGATAGACAGATGGACAGATGAAGGATGGGTGGACAGACTGAAGGATGGATAGACATATGGAAGGATGGATGGATGAAAGGATGGAAGGAAGGATGGAAGAGAGGAAAGAAGGGAGGGAGGGAGGGAGGGAGGGAGGGAGGGAGGAAGGAAGGAAGGAAGGAAGGAAGGAAAGGGTAAATGGGAGGGTGGAAAGATGAAAGGATGGACAGGTAGACAGATGGTTGGATGGAAGGATGGATGGATAGAAGGATAGAAGGATGGATGGATGGATGGATGGGTGAATGGATGGAAGGTGGATGGATGGATGGATGGATAGAAGGATTGATGAATGGATGGATGTGGATGGATGTGGATGGATGGATGGATGTGGATGGATAAATGGATGGATGGAAGGATGAAATTGTGGATGGATGGATGGATAGAAGGATGGATGGATGGATGGATGGATGGATGGATGGATGGATGGAAGCATGGATGGATGGATGGATGGATGGATAGAAGCATGGATGGATGGATGGATGGATGGATGGATGGAAGGAAGGAAGGATGGGTGGATGGATAGAAAGATGGATGGATGTGGATGGATGGATGGATGTATTGAAGGAAGGATGGAATTGTGGATGGATGGATGGATGGATGGATGTGGATGGATGGATGGTTGGATGGATGGATGGAAGGATGGAAGGATGGACAGATAGATAAAGCTGTATCAGGCTAAGCATCCTCTTCCCACACTTTCCCCCATACCCAGCCACACACCTGGTAACAGCAGAGTCTAATCCAGGAACTTCACCCCTTCCTTCCATGAAGAGACTGCACACAAATAGGAAACAGGCTGCTCTCAAACTTAGGGGAGAACAAGAAAGCAATTCCAAGGAGCCCATGTACAACATGTTGGTTCCTAGCACATTCCCAACCGGTATCCCTGAGAATAAGGACATCTCCTCTCCCTCCATTTCTGTCTCTTTCTTCAGTCTCCCACACAGTCTCAAGAAAGCCCCATGGGGACAGATGGAGCAGGGCTGGGGAAGAACTGAAGCAGCAGAGAGGTGAGTAATTGGAAGCCCCTTCCCCCTGCAGTCTCTGGAGGTTCCCGGGCACCACCTGGGAATCCATGCTTGTTAGCAAAGGTGGGACTGGGATGTTGGAAGACAAACTTTCTGGGTCTCCCAGAGCCCTGAGAGGAAGTTTGGTGTGAGGAGACCCCTCCCTCCCTGCAGGATCTGCACTCCTGAGTGCGGGTAGGTGACTGCAGATGGAGGCTCACCGTCTGGGTGTGTGGAGGTTGTTCCACACGGACCGGCTCTGGGGCCTTCCTGAGAGTCACACTCTCCGTGTGTGAGGTGGTTGGGGAATCCCAGTGGTCATGGCCCAGGAAGGGCTCACAGGTGTGGAGCAAGAAGGCCACAGTGATGACGGGCTTGGTGCCCACAGCTGGGCCCTGGTGTTCTCCTGTGGGACGTCGCAATTTCACAGCATGTGGACCTCAGCCAAGGCTGTTCTGTGATCACGAAGCAGCCTCTCTGGCCTGTAGGGTGACCAACTCATCCCAGCTTCCCCTAGACTGTCCTGACTTTAGGACTGAACATCTGGTGTCCCAGAAACTCCCTAGTGCTGGGCAGCCCAGGACGGCTGGTCAGCTTGCTTGTGACCTTGAGACACATGACTTTGAGACAGCACATTGTTATCCTTTGGGCTTCAGTCTGTCCAAAGACAATGAGGGAATTGGAGTCTATCACCGATTTTCAAGACCCCTTTCTTTGGAAAGTAGTTGTTTTGCTGGTGTGTTGAACACCAAGAATCAAAGGCAAAGCTTTCCAGAAAAAATTTGCATGACCTCGCTTGCAGGTGGAATCTGAAACAGTCGAGGAGGTGGAAGCAGAGGTAACTCCGATAGATAAAGCAATGAGAGAGGAGGCTGGGGGAACGTCAGCAGAAAATATTGGGGAAGAAATTGAAACTGTCACATCAGAAAGGGGTGCTGAATGGCCATTCCATAATATGAAAAAACCCACAAATTTGTTAACAGTCAGGAAAATGCATAAGAAAAATTAAGAGAAACGAAGGCCTGACCCTTGTAGACAGTGAGCATCAACATGGGGCTTGCAGCCAAGTTTGGAATAGTTCTGCAATGTTCTTTCACTATCGCTGGGAATGCAAAGTGGTCGTCTGTAGCAGGGACTTTGGCAGGCCCTACGACGAAGCACTTCCACCCCTACGTGCGTGTTTAATGGTAACGCGTGGACGGGAGCGCTGTGACATGCACGAGAAGGTCGACAATAGCGTCAATCCAGAAACCATACAAGTGTTCTTAAGGATGAGTATGTGAAAAATTCACCCCAGAAAAGCAGTAAAGGTGACCCAAGTGACAGCTACAATTACAAAATGACAGATGTGATGAACGAGATAGCCAAAAGACTGTGGACAGACGACCACCCTGAGAGCAGGTGGCTGGGGCGTGGGCTCTGGTGTGCACGCAAATTTTCTGCCAGTTGTTCATTACCTCCGGGAACAGGCTGGCCCTGGGAGGGACAGTCCCCAAGTGAAAAGGCATCAAAAATGCAGAAAATTAAAACTATACTGGGAACAGACATAGTCACAAAACCCCTCTATCTTGGTCGGTCTGGATGTGGGCGGTCACCCTCACCAACACCACTTCCCCCAGGGTTCCAGGTGATTTAAGTATCCACGTAGATGAATAAAAAAGCCACACACACCCTCTCCCAGCCTCACATCTCTGACTCTCTCTTCCCCAGGCCGCGTGATCCCTATTCCCTGATAAAAGTTGCAACACAAACAGAATATTTTATTGTTCGTTTGTTTGCTTTAACAAAAAAATCACTTATCATTGTTATTTTTGTTCTTTGGACTTTAACATTCCCAGAGGCAACCCTGGTGCCAGTGGAAGACCAAGTGGTGGTTCTTGCCACCACACCCCAAGGAGCTCCCATTCCAATGGTAGGAGAAGCCGTAAACAAGTGTGGGAATAAAGGAAGCATCAGCGTCATGTAAGGCAGGGGAGGTGCGTCGTGGGTCTCTGGGGATGGGGGGGTGGCTTCCCTGAGGAGGTGACCTCTGAGCTGAGCCCTCAATGGAGGCAGGGTGGAGCTGCACAAAGACCTGGACCAGGAGGGATAGAAGGAACAGCAGGTACAAAGATCCTGGGGTCGGTTCTCTGGAGGGGCGAACAGAGGCCAGGGTGGCTGCAGCCTAGTGACCAAGGGGGAGATAAAATCACTAGGGCCTCAAGGATCTCAGCAGGGCCAAGCAGGCCATAGAAAAATGGGGGGCTTCATTCTGAGGGAGGAGGGAAGCCACTGGGGGGCTTTAATTGGGAGAGTGCCTTAAGTGATTCACTCGTCAGTGTTTCTTCCGCGGTTTCTTTAGCAGAGACTGTAATGGGCCTGGAGGGGAGAAGGGGGAGGGGAGGGGCAGGAGGCAAGGCAGGAGGGTCTGTGGCTGTCCAGATGAGGGGCGACAGCAGCTGGAGGGGGTGACGGCGAAGGTGGAAATCCCACCCACGGACACTGGCAGTTCCTCAGCCCTGCCTTGCACACCAGCGCAAGGACATCACGGATATAAAGACAGCTGGGTCTGTGGGGTCTCAGCAACAGTGGCCACCCTGAGAATCAGTGAGCGGGGACCCCGTGGGGACGTCTGCCAGGGACCTCACCCCATACCCTCCACCTCTGACCTCCAGTGAAGAGTTAGGGATCCCCGACATGAGCTCCAGGAAATCGCTGCGTGGCTTCCTTTTCTCAAATCCCAAATTCCATTTTCTGATGCCAGCAGGCTCCCCACTGCAGGTCCCCATGACAATCAGGCCCGCCCCCCCCCCCCCCCGCCTCGCCCTGGTGACACTGCGTCCTCATTATTTTCTGCAGAACAAAACTGCAGGCTTGGGAACCAGACTGGTGGCAGAGGGAGGAGGTGACTCTGGGTGGGGGGTAGGGAATGAGGGAGGGTTTGGGACGCCAGAGACGGCCCGCATCCTGACTATGGATGTGGTGGCTTTGAGTCTGGGAACGCGTTAACATCCGCAGGACTGGACGAGACACAGCCGATGTTTCTATAGAGCATCAGACGGACACTGAATATTGCTGTGGGAAACTTAATGACAAGAGCAAATCAATGGTCCTTTGGATATTTTAAATGTGAGGGATGCACAGAAATACATCTGTCCGATAGCACATGAACTACCCACTCCTGTGGTTCACAGTCTCAACACTGGGTCTCTCTACATCCCTTCCCGGATGTCACATCTCTGCGAGCTGGGTCACCCGTGGTGGCTGTTAAAAACTTCCAGTCAGCACCACGTGAAAGACAGCATGGAACAAGGAACAACAGTGCAATATTGTTCTGATACCCAGGTTGGAGAAGTTGTACAGTGTGCAACCTGCACACACATGCCATTATCAAGTAATTGTCATTGTTTAAGACTGAAGGAAAATCACCCTAAGGACAGGGATGCCTCCAATACCTTGAGTCTTCCTGAGTCTTGACCTTGTCAAGGTCTTCCAGTGACCTTGTCCTGTAAACTACCTCAGCCTCTCGTTCTGAGCTCCCCTCCCTACGACGTGATCCCAATTCCTCATGCACAGCCTAGGGCCCTATCCCTGCAAACCTCCACTCTCTTGTCTTGAAAGAGTCCACCCTTGCTTCCAAACAGCTCCCTGCCTTCTCTGTGCTCTCGTTCACGCGGCTGAAGGTGGCTGTGCAGACCCCTTCCTTGCCGCTGTGGGTTCAATGGTGTCCATCCCCCGAAAGAGAGGTGATGAAATCCTAACTCCCAGCCCCTGTGAAGGTGACCTTCTTTAGAAGTAGGGTCTTTGCAGATTATCAAATTAAGTCAAGAGCGTTGGAGGGAACTTCAAGCACTAATGATGCCCTTAAAAAGGGGGAAATTTGGATGCAGACACCACACAGGGAGAAGCTTATATGCAGATGAAGTGGGGGTCCTGGGGGTGCACCTATAAGCCAAGAAAAGCCCAAGATGGCCAGCAACCCCCAGAAGCTACGGGTGACCCCGCCCTCGGACTGCCGCCCTCCCTGATGAACAGCCTGCCCTCTGTGCAGCCTTCTTGCCATCCTCGCTCTGGACAGGTGATCATGTTTCACTACTCACTGGAAAGAAGCGACCAGAAGGTGATAGACGCAAGCACCTGGCGAGGCTTCCACCCGCGTGCAGCCCCCTGCCTGCCCACCGCTCAGAGCTGTCCACACAACCCCCTCTCCTCCTATACTGAATTCCCACCCCTTCTCCCCAGCCCTCGGACCCAGCGCTGGAAACCCTGTACCGGCTCCCTCCACGGCATCACTCGCCCCAGCAAACAACGTGCCTCACAGCTTTGTGTTTAGGTTCTAGGTTGAATTTGCCTCCCACCCTCAGATCCCTAGGCTGCAGACCTCACCCCCGGCACCTCCCAATGGGACCTTATTTGGAAGCAGGGTCACTGCAGGTGTGATCAGTTAAGATGAGGTCACCCTGGAGTAGGGCGGGCCCCTAATCCTACGTGACTGGTGTCCTTACAAAAAGGGGAACTCTGGAGGCAGACACACACACAGGGAGAAGCACCAGATCTCCCACCCAGCAACTGCAGAGGAAGCTCAGCCCTGGCGACACCGTGGTCTGGGACTCTGGCCTCCCGAACTGTGGTGATGGGGTTCTTGAACAAACGGCCAAGAAAGAATTCTTGAGACGTCTTTGGTGCAAAAAGGGGATTTTATTAAAGCGCAGGGACAGGCCCCGTGGGCAGGAAGAGCTGCACTGGGGTTCTGACAGGTGACCGATTAAATACTATGAAGGTGGTGGGGGTTAGGGATAGTGTCAGTCTCTAAGGAATTTGGAAGCAAGGCTTTCGGGACCTTGAGGGGCTAGCTGCTGTTAAGACAAGGTTGCTTTGAGTCTTTAATGAAACAAAAGCATTAAGGAAGTAAGGCAGCCGTGAGTTCCTCGAGGAAAGTCACACTGCATGTTTCAGGTGTCTATCAGAGGGCTGTGAGCTGGAAGGAGATTTAATTTATGCTACATTTCTCTTGCCCCCCTGAACAACTTTGACCCTTAGATCTTTAAGATGTTGAAGGCAGAAGGTCTCATGTTCTGTAGCTTTCTCCTGCTGAGGAGGGGCGTAAAGATGTCCCTACCCGTGGGTCAGTTGAGAATTTAAGAGGAGTTAGGAAAGGCTAAGGCAGCTGCATCTAGAGTTGATAACATGTGGGAGTTTTCCCGAACAGAAAGGGTCATCTGTCGGCTGGAAGCTGTCGCAGTGAAGGAGTATCGCCACCAGGTGGACGGACATGCAAAACGTAATTAAGCAAACAAAAAGAAGCCCAAATCGGAGTCCTTTGATAGTTGACAAAAATCTTTCTTTAGTCCAGGGATTTAAGGAACTATTAAAGGAAAGAGAGGGATGGTGTTAAGTGCCAGTTTGAGTATTTGGAAGTTAGAAACTCAGAAATAGCTTGGTAGTAATCCGGAATGCGTACACAGCATTCTGCTTCTGTGAGAGCACGAATTCCACCCTGTGCAGCACTTAAAACATCTAGTGCCATTTTATTTTATACAACTGTCTAATGCATTTGGGTTATTTTAGTGTTTAATAACACAGTGTTATTTTGAGAGTCATTTAAGGCTTTGATTGCATAATAGGTTGTGTTAACCATCATACAGACTCTGTTTTGTTTAGTAAATAATCCGAGGCATTTTTATAGAAAGAAGACAAATGTAGGTTAATGGTTAGAGCAAAATTATTTAAAAAATTAATTTTTATTTATTTTTGAGGAAGACAGAGAAAGAGAGACAGACTGTGAGTGGGGGAGGGGCAGAGAGAGAGAGAGAGACAGACAGACAGAATCTGAAGCAGGCTCCAGGCTCTGAGCTGTCAGCACAGAGCCCGAGGCGGGGCTCGAACTCATGAACCGTGAGATCATGACCTGAGCCAAAGCTGGGCATTCAACTGACTGAGCCACCCAGGAGCCCCTAGGGCAAAATTATAAGCCAAGTGTCTGAGTTTTGAGCTCAGCCAGTGAGAAGACTTCTAGATGTCAGGCTTGAAGCATTCTCAGATGGAGTGGGGACCGGCAGTGGGAATTAGATGGGTTCTTCTGGTTTGTAACTCAAATGTCTGTGGTGATCCTTTTGAATGGCCCGTAGAGCAACAGGCATAAAGACTGTTTCTACAGGAGTTTTATGACGTTTACCTCCAGTTGTCTAGTTTGGGCAAACAACAAATATTTCTGGTTAAATATCAGAACTAAAACTCAACATCCAGGGGCGCCTGGGTGGCTTGGTCGGTTAAGCGTCCGACTTCGGCTCAGGTCATGATCTCACGGTTTGGGAGTTCGAGCCCCGCGTCGGGCTCTGTGGTGACAGCTCAGAGCCTGGAGCCTGTTTCAGATTCTGTGTCTCCCTCTCTCTCTGCCCCTCCCCTGTTCATGCTCTGTCTCTCTCTGTCTCAAAAATAAATAAACGTTAAAAAAAAAAAACTTAACATCCATAAAGGTGCATTATTGAAACAAAATTTTTTTCTAATAACCCTCATTTCCAGAGATACCCAAATCAAGACTAATGCATTTGTAGAACAAGTCCAGTTTTTTTTTTTAATTTTTTTTCAACGTTTATTTATTTTTGGGACAGAGAGAGACAGAGCATGAACGGGGGAGGGGCAGAGAGAGAGGGAGACACAGAATGGGAAACAGACTCCAGGCCCTGAGCCATCAGCCCAGAGCCTGACGCGGGGCTCGAACTCACGGACCGCGAGATCGTGACCTGGCTGAAGTCGAATGCTTAACCGACTGCGCCACCCAGGCGCCCCAGAACAAGTCCAGTTTTAACAAACTCGGCCCAATTATTTACATAAGCTCAGCAAGAATAGTGATTGATCATATAGATCTTTTAAATTTTGCTTTCCTGGAACTTTTTATAAGGAATCTAGATTAAATGTTTAGTAGCCTCTCCAGGCCAGAAGCCAAGCCAGGTACTTACCATCAGACATGCCTGCGATATCTATAGATATGGGGGAATGCCTCTTCACGAGGTCCCCAAGATATCCTGAGGTCCCTGCACCTGCCAGGAAAGAACATTCTTTACTCACCTGGTAAGACTGCTGGGAACTCTGTAAGCAAGGTATCCGGGCAACATTTCCAATGGGCTGTATGGCTCCATGTTTCATAAAGCCAACCTTAGTTCCTCAGAGCTGTGAGGTCATATCTGAGTCTATGCATGGCTCTCAAGTAGGACATTTGAGTCAAAACTGTGATAAATTATCCAGTATTTCTAATGGTGTCCTGTTACCAGAGGAGCAGATTCTTGCTGGGTGCATGTAACTGTCATGAAAGAAAGAATACTCACTGAGTTTTTGAATTTCAGAGAGTTCAAATGGAGAGAAAAGTTAAATGCTTCTGTGTGTTCACCAGTGAATACTCTATCACATTTCTGTATGCCATAGATGTCTTGAAAGAAAGTTTCCTTAATCTGGGAGAGCAAGCATTAGAGACCCAACAATATTTCCAACAAGAGTCACAAAACTATAATCTTCCTCCGTTTATTTAGCCCCATGTTACTAATTCTTGTTCAGTTTGAACGCAGCTTTTTGGTTCTGGAGATTTTTACACATTTGTTTTATGATCTTGAAGATGTCCAATGCCTGTTTGTCCTAAAAGTCATTTTTGTAAATCTCTTTGAAGATGAAACATGTTTTGTGAGAGCATCAGAACAGTAACTATAAGTGACAAAAGGCTCAAAAATGGACATGGTAACAGTCTGATAGGAGAGTTCATTATGATGCAATTCGCAAGGAAATTCGGTCATTTCTGTGACACATGACACTTTGATAATCAGAATATCAAGTGAGGACCTTATACCAAACACATGAAATTTTAGGAATTTTACATACATACCCTCTTCCCCACCAGACCCAGAGCAGCGAGGGGGCAGGAACATATCACACCCCTCTTCACTCTAACAAAACTGCCCTCCGGAAAACATGTCTGTTTCAGTGTATTCCTTACCTCCAGGAGCCTGTGAGGAAGGAATTTTCCTAGGGAAAGGGACCTAAAAACTGCATTTCCTGGGCGGATAGAATAGGACCCCAACCCGGCTAGAGAGACTTCTTGGCTTTCCCCACGCTCCACCTGGCTGCCCCCCCCCCCCCAAATCTTGTCCCGTATTGTTTTAGGGAAAGGCTTTGTTTGAGCAGATTTGATCCTTCTGTGAGGAAACAGTGCCCCCAAGTGATCAGTCTTCGGAGGGGACAGAGGAACACGATTAGATTCACCATGGTTTACACTTGCCCTGTTTCCTTTTTTATCTTTTTGGGAATAAGACATATTGGTGCTTTCTCCAATTATGCTGAGAGCTAACATGGATCTCTGCACACCACTACTCTAACCCACTTTCCCTGGAGGCCCCTGCAAATGCTGGGTTTCACGTGTGGGCCTGGCCAGCCTCCAGCCCCTGTGATTGAATCACATGCTAATCCGGGTGTTTCTGTCCAGGTGTCCTGTCCTTATGGGTGACACCTGCAATCTGCCCCCTATGTGTGTGCCTGCCTGTGAGGTCAAACTCTGCCCCCCCCCCCAGGAAGGACACCAGTCATATTGCATTAGGACCCACCCTAATGACCTCATTTTTACTTAATTACCTCTGTAATGACCCTCTCTCCAAATAAGGTCTTCTGAGATATTGAGGGTTTGGACTCCCACGCAACTTTCTTTTCTTGGGAGTGCGGGGCACAATTCAGCCCCAAACAGGTAAATATAGCTTTCTAAAGAAAACGGCTTTAAAAAATATGTAGGGGCACCTGGGTGGCTCAGTCGGTTAAGCCTCCGACTACGGCCCAGGTCATGATCTCACGGTCTGTGAGTTCGAGGCTCGCATCAGGCTCTGCGCTGACAGCTCAGAGCCTGGAGCCTGCTTCGGATTCTGTGTCTCCCTCTCTCTCTCCCTCTCCCCCGCTCATGCTCTCTGTCTCTCAAAAATAAACATTAAAAAATTATTAAAAAAAAAAAGAACATAGCATCGACTTCTGCTACGGCCAAGATGCAGTAACAGGGAGCAGATTTTCTCTCTCTAAAACAACCATAAAAGGGGCAAAAACTTAGTTTTTAAGCCATTGGAGCTCAGACCATGAAGGATGGTGATTCCTGGCACATGGGAAGAGAATAAGGTAAGCCCTATGATTGCCCCAATTTACTGTCTTAGGAGAGTTTCCAGGTCATGGTCCAGGGCGACGAATCCTGGCAGAGCCCTGTAAACACCCTGAGTTAAAGAGATTGAGCTGGGGGCGCCTGGGGGGCTCAGTCGGTTAAGCATCCGACTCTTGGTTTCATCTCAGGTCGTGATCTCATGGTTCATGAGTTCGAGTCCCGTGTTGGGCTCTACACTGCCGGTGTGAAGCCTGCTTGGGATTCTCTCTCTCTGCCTCTCTCTCTCTCTCTCTCTCTCTCAACATAATTAAATAAGCTAAACAGAGAGAGAGAGAGAGAGAGAGAGAGAGGGAGAGAGAGATGGAACTGAATTTCCAGGAAGACCAATGTGGCCAGAGTTTATGGGAAAGAGCACTCGATAGGCCGCACAGAGAAAGAAGTTGGAAAACCTCCAGAGGGTCCCACTTGAGCACTTAGTGGAACAATGACCTGCGACGAGGGCAAGAACCACCAAAAGGATTAGAATGAGTGGTGCCCAGCACTCACACTGGGCAGGGACACATATTATCATAAATGCAGACTCCTCCAGCTTTGAAAGAAGAAAAAACACAACAGTGACTCCCAACTGCTCTCAGGAAATGTTCTTAGTATGGCCCACAAGAAACTGAATCCCTACATCTTCAGCCTCATCTCTTGGCCCTGCCTCTGTCTCAGTCAGCTATGCCACTAAACTGCTGTGTAACAAATAGCCCCCCATTCAGTGGCTTGCTCCTGGATTACTCCTATTGAAGCCCTGAACCACCATATAAGAATTTCTACTATTCTGTGTCCACCATGCTGTGAGAAGGCCAAGCTAGCCACAGGGGGTGTCTGGTCAGCCCCAAAAGACACCACATGGAGAAAAACCCAGGCCCCAGATGGATGGCCCCAAGTGACTCATCCCCAGCAACTGTTCGAGCCACCCCTGGTCCCATTGTGGAGCAGAGATGAAGCCCTCCCTGCTGTGCCCTGCCTACTTTCTATACCACAAAATAATGAAATGAGCCTAATAAAATGTTGTTCCTCATGATATACATCAGTAGAAAGGTTCTTTTGTATTTGAATAATTCCTGCTTGTTTCCACCTCCCCACCCCCGCAGAGGGGATTAAAAAAATATATTTTTAGTGATTAAGAGAATATGCTGCAGACTTATGAGCTCTCAACATGGTTTACAAAGAATATGTGAGAGGTATTTTTTTAAATATTCAAATATAAAACTAAACCAGAAAAAAAAAAAAAGCCCACCCTTCATGACTCAAAACCACAATCCTTTATTCTCAAGCTCACAGGTCGGTGGATTAGGTGGGAAACCCTGCTCCATGAGTCCCCCGCTTGAAAGGACCCTGGGCATGTTCTTACTACGGCAAGGCCAGAAGCTTCCAGAAGGATAAGGGAAAACACAAAATGCCTCTTGAAGTCTACATATAAAATGAAAATTTCAAGCGTGAAGAAAGAGTGTGTGATGGTGTAATAGCAGCCTTGGTGGGGGGGGGGGGGGCGGTGTCCATGAAATAATGTGGTGTCTCACAATCAATGGCATGTCAATTTTGGTGAAATCCATTAGTGTTCCCACCCTACGTTCACCCATTTCTTTGCATTCCCAGGTCAGTAAGTTCTGAATGCTAACAGAGTTCCTACATAGGAAGCACTTCACAATCCTGGCTGGCCAGTGCGTGGCTGTACGCGCTCGCGGTTATCATCACTTGCACAGTCGGTAGGTTGTCGACTTCTTTGCTTTGTAGGGGAATTAGATCAAACTCCCGAGAGAAAGAATAGCTTTCCATGACTTCGTGGTGAGCTGTGGGTGGTCAGCGCCAGCTTCCGCCCTCGCTATGCTGTTCGGCCTGCGTTAAGTGACTTAACCTCTCTGATCCTCAGTTGGTTTTTGTTCCCCTAAGCCAGCGGACTGTGCCCCTCCCCTGAAGAGGCGGAGTCCCGCCCCCATATCTCTGGCTCCGCCCCCCACCCTGAGTCCCGGCCCCGTCGGGCGGAGCTCGGTCTGAGCACCGACGCCGCACCGACCCCTGAGCATCGACCCCGCAGGCGTGCCCGGGACTGGTTCTTCCAGGACGCCGGCGCAGCGGCGCGGTGCCTTCTGGGAGTTGTAGTTCGCGGGAAGCGGCGCGCGGGATGTAGCTGTGCCGGTGCGCAAGCGCAGTCCGCTCGGGCCTGGCGCTCTGGCCCACCCGCGGAGGTCGTGGTGGTCACCTGTGAGGCCTGCTCGTCCGCTCCACTGTGGGACCTGGGGTTACTGGGGTCCGCCTCGGCCGGGTAGGGTCGGAGACTGAGGAGAACCTGACCCGAACCCACCGAGCTCGCGGGGAACCTCCGAGGCCTTCGAAGGCGGTGCCGGGAGTCGAGGACACTGGTGCGTGGTTTGCGCGACCGCGAGTGGGTGTGCGCGCGCGTGTCCGTGTCGCTCTGTCGCTGTGTGTTCGTGACTCCAGCGCTGTGTGTATGCGAATCCCGCCCCGCCTGTGCACTTGCCTTTGCACGTGTGTCACTACTGAACTTTGTGCCAATGCAGGTGTGTGGCCTTGTGCGTGTCCCTGTGCATGTGAGTCCCGCCCCGCATGTCCCTGCGTTTGCCCGTGCGCGACTCCACAATTTTGTGCGCGTGCACCTGTGCGTGACTCTCCGTGTGAGTCCGCCCCTCATGCAACGTGTTTGTACCCGTGTGCCTAGGCAGGTGTGAGCCGTGCGTGTGAGTCCGGCCCTTGTGTGTTTGCATGTGGGTGACTACATCAGTTTGTGCTCTTGTGAGTATGTAACTGTGCGTGTGACTCTGCATGTGAGTACGTCCCCCATGTCACCGTGTGTCTGCACGTGACTGAGCCTGCCGGCTGTGCCTGTACAGGGGCCGCAGCACGCATAATTGACTGTGTGTCTGCATTTGGAGACCTGTGCCCATGGGTAACTTTAGGCACATGTGGAATGTGTTCTCCTAGGTGCGAAGTGTGTGATTCTACGTGTGTCTCGGTGTGCAGCTGAATGCAGCGTTTCGATGGGTGAGTCTGCCATCCCGGAGCTGGCCATTCTGTGTGCCTGAACATGACTGTGCGTGTGGAGGTCTGTGCAGGTGTTTAGGAGACCCTGGGCAACCTTGGGGTCACTGTGTTTCTGCACGTGGGGGAGACCCAGCACACATGACTTTGGGCACGTGTGATGCTCTGCCCACTTATGACATGCACTTATGACTGTGCATGTGTCTGCGGTGACACACGCCTCAGCCCCAGAATCTTCCTTCATGGTTCCCATTTCTTTCTCTCCCAGATGTGGTCTGGACCCACTGATGCATGGTGGCCAGAGCAGGGGCCACAACTTGAGTGACACACACAGGATCTGATGCTCTGAAGACCACAAGGTGGGTACCACGGCCCTGTGTGGAGGCCTCTCTGGGCCTGACAGCCGCCTGTGGAGACGGTTCTGGAACTGGGCCAGGCCTAGCCCGGCTCCCACCAGCCAAGTTCTCACCGCTGCATACAGACCCTGCTTCATGTGACCCTCACCACTGCCATCCGTAATCCCACCAGCCGGCTGCCTCAGTTGTTCTCCACCCCTCCCCCACTGCCCTGCCCCTCTGCTTTTCCTCTGTCGCCCCAGCCATGGTCCTGCTCAGGACCCTTGCCCCTGCTGCTCTCACAGCCCAGATCACTCACTCCTTCATTTCTGGATCTATTCTCTCTTCTCCACGAGGCCTCGCCTCAGGGGATGAAGGTTCCAGGCAAATGGAACAGCCAGTCAGACTCAGCTCCTGAGTCACGAGCATGCCTGGAATGTTTGAGCAGCAGCGGGGAGGCCTATATTGGAGAGTATGAGCCTGGGGCAGGCAAGGGTGTCGGAGAGGATAAGCCCCGTAGCCAGGTGGCCCAGGCGTGGGCTCTAGCTTTGCCAGTTCTGGGAGCTTTACTGAGGAGCAGGTGAGCTAGTTCGTTGCAAGAGCTTAAAGAAGGCTTGGGGCGCCTGGGTGGCTCAGTCGGTTGGGCGGCCGACTTCGGCTCAGGTCACAATCTCGAGGTCCGTGAGTTCGAGCCCTGCGTCGGGCTCTGGGCTGATGGCTCAGAGCCGACGGCTCAGAGCCTGGAGCCTGCTTCCGATTCTGTGTCTCCCTCTCTCTCTGGGAGCCCTCTCTCTGTGTCTCCCTCTCTCTCTGGAGCCTGCTTCCGATTCTGTGTCTCCCTCTCTCTCTCTCCCCTCCCCCATTCATGCTCTGTCTCTCTCTGTCTCAAAAATAAATAAACGTTAAGAAAAAATTTTTTTAAAGAAGAAGGCTGGGCATACGGCTCTGTGCTCAGCGGAGGCTGGTTGTTACCGCTGTAACAGTACTCCCGAGTCGGTGTCAGAGGGGCCAAGACCAGCACCTCTCAGACGTTCCCATGCCCACGAATCACCTGGGGCTCCCATAAAAAGCAGATTTTGAGTCGCTAGGCCTGCAGAGGGGCCTAAGCTCTGAGTCTGTCACCGGCAGTGCCGCTGGGCCCCAGGGCCAGGGTGTAGCAATGAACCTTTGCCACGTGTTCATAATCCCTAAAACGTAGATGGCTGTGTTTGCCCGTTTTTCAGCCTAAATAACATCCTACCTGATACAGCCTACCTGATACATCCTACCTGATACATCTTAACTGTTTGCCAACACTGCATTTGAGGTTCTGAGCCGTTGGGCAGCTGGCGGCCACTCATGTTTATGCTGTGCGATACTCCGCTGTATGAATATACCCCTGTTCGTTCCCTTGTTAATGGACAGTTGGACTGTTTTCTAGCATTTGGCTGTTACACACAATCTTGGACGGGCTTCCTGGTACACGTGTGCACGTTTCTCTTGCTTACATTCCAGAAAATGTAATTACTGGGGGACCGGGGACATGTGTCTCCAGCTTTCCTAGAAAATGCCAGTGGTTTTTCCAGTGCACGCTCCTACCGGCAGTATATTATGCATAGAGTTTGGGAGCTAGCTGTTCCTTTGTGTACGATTTTTCTCCAGAAAAGAAAAAACCCTCAGCTCAGAGACCCATGACAAAGTACTGCAGACTGGGTGTCTTCAACAGAAATTCATTTCCTCATAGTTCTGGAGGCTGGGAGTCTAGGATTAGGGCATCAGCCTGGCCTGGGTTCTGGTGAGAACCGTCTTCCTGGCTTGCAGATAATCTCCTCCTCACTCTGTCCCCACATGGTGGAGAGAGGGAGCTCTGGTCTCTTCCTCTTATGAGGACACCAATCCCATGGTGGAGGCGGGCATTTAACCTCATTATCTCCCAAAGGCCCAACCTCCAGACATTATCACGTCAGTTAGGGCTCTGATGTATGAATTTGGAGGAGACATGATTTGGTCCAGAGCACCAAGTTGCAAGGCTATATTTAAGAGCTGTCAGGTTCAAGTTTTTGCAAAGATCTTTTAAAATTGTTTGCAGGGGCGCCTGGGTGGCTCAGGGGGTTAAGCCTCGGACTCTTGATTTCAGTTCAGGTCATGATCTCACAGTTCGTGAGTTCAAGCCCCATGTCAGGCTCTGTGCTGACCATGTGGAGCCTGCTTGGGATTCTCTCTTTCTCTCTCTGCCCCTCCTGCTTGCGCTCTCAAAATAAACAAACTTAAAAAAAATTTTTTTTTAATACAATTGCTTTCAGTTAAGTCTGTGATCTTCAGTCAGGGGACACTTGGAAATGTCCAGAGACATTTCTGGTGGTCATACCTTGGGGCAGTGCTACTGGCATCCGGTGGGTAGAGGCCAGGGATGCTGCTAAGTACCGTCCAGTGCATAGAACAGCCCCCCAACAAACCATCAGCAGTGTGGAGGCTGAGACCCTGCACTAAGCCTTGTCCAACCCACCTGGTTGGTTTTTCTCCTCTTTTCCTTCAGATCCGGGGACAAAGGTGTGAAAACAAGGCAGTGGCTCAGAAAGCAGCGATGGAAGGACTCTCGACCGTGGCCACCCCCCAGGGCCCCGAGGTGGGGGAAACCCGGGAACAAGAGGGTCGGTTCAAGGACCGGCAGGAGAACCAGAAAAGCTGTTTGAAGCAAGAGGCCACGGCCCCCGGGGAAGAGCCCGCCAGGGAAGGTGTGCAGGAGCGGGGCGAGCTCGGCGGGGTGCCGGGAACAGGCCGGAGTCCTCCCCTGCCCCAAGCCGGCGGCCGGCCCCGGAGGCGCGGCGCGCCCAGGAAGAACCCAAAGCAGAAGAGGGCGGGCTCCGGCGAGGAGGAGCGAGGAGGGGGCGGCCCCCGGAAGCCGTGGACGTGCGGGGACTGCGGCAAGGCCTTCAGCTACTGCTCGGCCTTCACCCTGCACCAGAGAACCCACACCGGCGAGAGGCCGTTCGCGTGCGCCGACTGCGGCAAGGCCTTCAGCCAGAGCGTCCACCTGACGCTCCACCGGCGCACGCACACGGGCGAGCGGCCGTACGCGTGCCCCGAGTGCGGCAAGGCCTTCAGCCAGGGCTCCTACCTGGCGTCGCACTGGCGCACGCACACGGGCGAGCGGCCGCACCGCTGCGCCGACTGCGGCAAGGCCTTCGCGCGCCCCACGCACCTGGCGCAGCACCGGCGCGTGCACACGGGCGAGCGGCCGTACGCGTGCGGCCAGTGCGCCAAGGCCTTCCGCAACCGCTCGTCCCTGCTGGAGCACCAGCGCGTGCACACGGGCGAGAAGCCGTACGCGTGCGCGCGCTGCCAGAAGGCCTTCCGCTTCTCCTCGGCGCTCATCCGCCACCGGCGCACGCACACGGCCGAGCGGCCGTACGCCTGCGGCCAGTGCGCCAAGGCCTTCACGCAGCTCGCGCACCTGGCGCAGCACCGGCGCGTGCACACGGGCGAGAAGCCGTACGCGTGCCCCGAGTGCGGCGCGCCCTTCAGCCAGAGCGCCTCGCTGGCCGAGCACCGGCGCATCCACACCGGCGAGAAGCCGTACGCGTGCGCGCAGTGCGGCAAGGCCTTCACGCAGGTGTCGCACCTGGCGCAGCACCGCCGCGTGCACACGGGTGAGCGGCCGTACGCGTGCGCCGACTGCGGCCGCGCCTTCAGCAACCGCTCGCACCTGGCGCAGCACCGCCTCGTGCATACGGGCGCGCGGCCCTACCGGTGCCCGGAGTGCGGGGCGGCCTTCGGGCACGTGTCGTCCCTCATCGAGCACCAGAAGATCCACACGGGCGAGAAGCCCTACCGCTGCGGGGACTGCGGCAAGGCCTTCAGCCAGGGCTCGTCGCTGACGCTGCACCGGCGCACGCACACGGGCGAGCGGCCCTACGCGTGCCCCGAGTGCGGCAAGGCCTTCAGCAACCGCTCCTACCTGATCCAGCACCACATCGTGCACACGGGCGAGAAGCCCTACGAGTGCGGCGGCTGCGGCAAGGCCTTCAGCTTCTCCTCCGCGCTCATTCGGCACCAGCGGACGCACGCCGACGGGAGGCCCTGTCCGCGCGCCCGCTGCGGCCACCCCGCCGCCCCGCTGCCGCCCCCGACGGGGCCCCCGGGCTCCCCCCGGGAGGAGGAGCCAGGCGGCGGCAGCGACCCCACACAGAGTGCCACAGACCGGCAGAAGGACGAGCTGATGCCTAACGGGGACCTCTGACCCGGCACCGCGCCCGGCACTGTTCCACCCCGCTTCCGACCGCTCGGCACCAAGGGGAGGCACCTTCTCCGCCCCGACTCGTCCGTGAGAAAACCGAGGCTCAGGGAGGCCCGGGGACTTGCCCAAGGTCACACAGGGAGGAGGTCACAGGGCCGGGACTGGACTCCGCATCTGCCGGACTGCCCCTCCCCCCAACACACACACTCTGCCTCCTGGTTCGGAACTATAAATGCGACCCACGAAAGTAGACCCAAAGAAGTGTCTGTGCGTCTCTAGCTAGCCTTTGAGTGGTCGAGATTTGATGATCACGTAGGCATTTGTTCAATAAATTTAATTGGATAAAAGGTTCGGCTCCTTTCAAGTTGGCATATTGACTAAGGAAGCGGGGTCTGAAGAAGTATGGATCCCTAGGACTGAAACAGTGGTTCCAAAATTAGAACGAGCCAGAGACATCCAGAGAAGGAAAAGCTCTAGAAGAGACTTGCCTCTCCCCTGACCTGCAAAGGGTGAGTTTCAGAGTGCACCCCAGCCTTTTTTAGGATGAGGAAACCCTTCCCCCTGCTCCAGCCTTGTGCCCCCCCCCCACCCGCAATCAAAATCCTGACTTTAATGGTTGTGTCAGTTAGCTGTTGCTGTGTAACGAAGCATCCAGACCTCAGGTGTCCATCTGATATATTTCCCATGGTGGGGGTTCCTGTTGGCCTGGACTAGGCCCAGTTGATCTTGGCTAGATTCAGTGGCGCATCTGTGGTCAGCTGAGGGTTGGACGGGGGTGGCTGTTCAGGACGGCTCAGCTGGGCCATCTCTGCTGCCTTCCTCAAGACTCTAAGGGTGTGCACTCAGGACAGTAGCGGGATTTGGAGAGAGTGGGCACACACGAGCACAGTTTCAAGCCCCTGATTATGTCAAGTTTGCGTGTAGACCCACTAGCCAAAGCAAGAGTTATAGCCAAGCCCATGGGGAGTGTACGAAGGGCCTTTTCAACCATGTGGTTAGAAGTGTGAAATGTGAGAATGATTAACGCAGTCACCTATGACCGTGAAATAAGTTATAGTCCTACAGCATGGTCTTTAGGAAATTTTGTTATGGACAACATTTGTTTGGTCCACAGTTAACAAAGTGAAAAAAATATCTTAGCCCTGTCCTCCTCCATCCCCCCTACCCACCAAGTTCCCCTCCCTAGAGGCAACCATTCTTGAGTTTCTTGGTATCTTTCCAACATAATCTATGCATATATAGCAAACAATATGGGTATTTGCTTATATGTATAAACATGCTATAAAGACGTACAGTATACCTTTCTACACGGATAGTAGCATACAACCCACAGCTTCTGTCCTTTTATTTATTTTATATTTGGAAGCACCGGATGTTATCATTTCACAAAGTTTGGGTGTAATATTTCTTAGGTAGAGAATCACGTATGTTTGTTTTGATCTCACTGATTTGTTCAGGTCCAGGAAAAAAAAAATGACAAAAATATTTTTCAGTTACAAATGCCTTTTTTACAAGGTTGACCAACAAACGGTCCTGTGTCATGGAACAACATAACTGAACATAACATATCATAACAACATAACATAACAACATAACATAACCCCCCTGTGCATAAAAAGGAACCCCCTACATAAAGAATTTTTATGAGATTTTTTTCAGTTATACAAAATGTACAATATATCCCCACATGCCCATCCACTTTGACTGCCTTAAAAAAAAGAATTTTGGGGTGCCTGGGTGGCTCAGTCGGTTAAATGTCCAACTCTTGATTTTGGCTCAGGGCATGATCTCACGGTTCATGAGTTCGAGCCCCACATAGGGCTCTGTGATGACCGTGCAGAGCCTGCTTGGGATTCTCTCTCTCTGTTTCTCTTTCTGCCCCTCCCTCTCTCTCAAAACCAGAAAAGAAAAGAAACAATTTTAATAGAATAGGAATGCAATACCTAAAAGTGCTTTCATAACAAAATTTACCATATTTTATGATATATATTTGTTTTTAAAATAGTTCATGAAAATGCCTATTTCTTTTCCTGGTCTATTTTAAAGTAAATTACCGACAGGCTCTCACTGCTAAATACCTTAGGCTGCATCTCTTAACAACAACAAAAGTACCTTCTATACAACCACAGTATCATTCACACCCAGTGAAACATTAATGTCTTGATATCATCCAGTGTCCAGTCCATATTCAGATTTCCTTGGGCCCTGAAAAGGTGATGTAAATTATCAGAAAATAACGCCAAGCCCTGAAAATACCTCAAACATAAAGGATCTTTAATGTGTATAACTAAGGAGGAGAGAAATTAAAACAGCCACACGGATGTGTAAAGAGACATCTGTCTCCCTGCCCACCAGCTTCCTCAGCTCTCAGTCCTAGCAAGGAAGCTGGTGAGGGGCCTCGGAGGAGATGCGTGCCTTTCCTTTAGCCCTGGCATTACCTGCACAGGCCTTGGCACGCAGTAGGTCCTCAGGGAATCTCATGTGAATAAATAAATGAGTGACAAATCCCTGACCTGCCTTGCAGGGTCAAGACTTACGGTGTTTGCGCTTCCTCTGTGCTGCAGACATCACTCAGGCCCCAGCATAGAGTAGGTACTCATGAAGGACTGGGTGACTAGTTGTACATCCCAGCATCAGCCCTGGCATCATTCAGGGTCAGAGGCCACACATTCGGTGCCCCCCTGTCTCCCAGGCATTAGCCAGCTCAAGCACCAGCACACAGTGGGTCTTCGGGAGATCTAAATTAATAGGCCAGGTAAATTAATGAATAAGTAAACATCCTCAGCACCAGTCCTGCATCAGAGAACATGCATACTGGTTCCTTCCTGTGACCCCAACTTTGCCTAGCCCAAGCCTTAGCACACAGTAGGTCCTTAAGAAGCTCCAGATAGCTGAATAGTTATACATCGCAGCATCAGGCCAGGAGTTATTCACGGTCAGGAGGGACGACACAGTCGGTTCATGGCTATGCCCCAGACATCTCCTACCTCAGGCCTCAGCGCACAGTAGGTCCTCAGGAAATACTGAGTGACTGAATGAATGGTTGGCCATGTCCAGCTGCAACCCTAGAGCCATTCAGGGTCTTGCATGGACTGCATGGTCTGGCTCCTCCTCCTGACCTTCGCCCAGCCCAGGCGCTAGGCACACAGTAGGCCCTCAGGCAGTGCTGCGTGAAGGGATGAATGTGAAATGGGAGCCCAGTTTACAGACATAAGCCTGAGTTCAGTCACCCCAAAGAACGAGGGAAACTGGTCCTCCGCAACGCCAAGGCTGCGGGTGCCCCGGCTCTGCGGGGGGAGGGGGGGGGAGGGTGCGGGCGAGGTGTGGGCGGGGTCGGCGTCCCGCCTTTGAGCCCTTCCGCCAAGACCTCAATGAGAGCCGGCTAGGTGCAGTGCGCAGGCGCCGGGCGTAACGCCGCGAGCTGGCCCCGCCCGCGGGCGGTTGGCGGGCGGTGCTGCGGGGCCGACGCAGGAGGGTGGGCGCGGGCACGGGCACGACGAGAGTCGCAGCCGGGAGGACGGAGGCGTCCGCGGTCTCTCCTGTTGCAGTGAGAGTGGCGCGCGCGAGCGGTGCCCTGAGTCCACAGCCGTGGAGGAGCTGAGCCCCGGGAGGGGGAGCTGCCGAAAATACCTGTCCAGAGCTTTCGGAATTACTGGTAAGGGAGAGGGAAAGGAGTTGGCATTCGGGAACACGGCCGCGCAGTCAGCCAGCCGGCCAGCCCCAAGCCGCTCCCACGGCTCCCGCAAGCCACGGGCGTGCCAGTGTTTGCCTTAGCGGTTTAGATTTGCCATAGTTGCCAACTTACCTGACATCCTCCGCCCCCCACTGTGTTCCCCAGATACTGTATGCAGATGCTGCCCTGGGGCCAGCGTGTCCTGTTCCAGGGGAGAACCCAGCAGCTTCAAGCGCATGGGGGAGGGGGTCGGAAGGGGCCGGGGTCCCACAGGCTGGCGTGCAGGGAATTCCTGAGAAATGCAGGCTGAACTCTGCAGCCCCCCTCCCCCACTCAACCTTCCCAGGACTCAGTTCCTCCAGGGAGACCGGGCAGAGGAGGTGGACAGAGCAGAACCTCAATTAACCATCAATTAACCTGTAATTGTCAGGTGGTGATACAGGCGCTGAAGACCAGGAGAATCACCTGCGGAGGTAAGTGTTATTTGGGGACGGTGGGGGGAGATGTGGGAGCCGAGCACTGCAGGTGAGGGAGCCACGTGAGCGTCTGGGGGAAGAGCATTACAGGCAGAGGCCCATTCCACAGTCCGTGCCAAGGTCCCGAGGCAGGCACGTGGCAGGCACGTGATGGGCTTGTTCAAACGGCAAAGGCCGCGCGCATGGAACGGAGGGTGCAGCGCCAGCCCTCACTGCAGGGATGGACGGCCACTGTGAGGACTTTGGCTTTTACCTGCTGAAGTGGGTGGATTGTGAATGGTCTTAATCATGGTGTCATGGGATGTATCTGGCTGTCGAATGGAGAAGAGACCATCAGGGGTGCGAGTCGATATTTCTGTCATCAATGAAATGCGGTTCCTGGCACGTGATAGAACCCAAATGAAGGGCCATTGCTTTTATGGTTTATATTATCATCATGACTGTTTGCAGTATCCCACAAATTTAAGGCACGTGGCACGGTCTGAGCGAATCTCAGCCCGCAGCCCCCACAGCAGCCCCCCCGTTCGGGACATCTGGCACGGTCCCCACAGGCATCTCCCGGTTTCTACCTTTGTCCTGCTGCAGTCCATTATGCTCTGCCCACTCCTAGGACAGCTAGTTCCTGTCTCCAGCTGCTGTTCTCTCCCTTATTTCAAGATTCCAGTTCCTGTGGCAGGGAAGGGCTGGGAGGTGAGGGTGTGAGCAGAATCTATCTCGTGTCCCCCACTTTGCCACGTAGAACAGGGTGGCGGTGGTAGCCATCCTCCCAGCCGAGTGGAGAAAAAGAAGGTCACCCCTGCAAGGGAGTGGAACTCTGAGGTCAGTGGAGAGGAAAGGTCCCAGTGATATTTTTAGGCCCCGGGAACCAGCTATAAATTGAGCCAATTTCATCCCAGGCTTTGGTGTAACATGAATCAGTAATTGATCATTAACAAACTTAAGCTCCTTTGAATCAGCTGCTGTTACTTGCAACTGATAAATCGTAATGAATGTAACAGCTGAGGCTTCTGTCTGTTTGAAGGGACGATTGTTGCTTGTTTTTTGATGCAGTCAGCTGGAGGGAACTATGGGGAGACAGAATCCCATACTTCTACCTGCCCAGATTTTTTTTTTGGCAAACCTGGAGAGGCCATTGGAAATCCTATCAACACGAAGGGTCTAAATACACACACGTGTGCACACACACACAAATTTAAAAAGAGCAGGATGGAAATACCAACCACTAATAGACAAAGTAAAATTTAAGCCTCGGGATTAAATTGGTTTAAAGACAATCATTTTATATTTCACAAAGGATTCAGAATCAGGTTTAAACTAATGTTTATTGCATGGCTACTATTGCCCAGCATTGTGCTTGGTGGTGTACGTATACCCTTTAATTGGCAAAGACATAACAGTGCTGTACCTCATATGCATCAGATTACATAGTGACTGAATACATAAAGCAAAGTTTATACAAAATATATTGACAAACGTAGTCATACTAACAGATTTTCACATAACCTTATTGGTTTTTGACAGATAAGGTGAGCCAAAATTAACACATGAACCTACGCAATATCATTGATAAGACTGAATTCATTAACAGACATGTAGAGTTCTGAATTCTACAGACTGAAAATACATACTCGTCTTAAATGTCCGTGAAACATGTACAAACACTGGACACGTTGTAGGCCACAGTAAGAGCTTTTAAAAAGCTTTTGAAAGCATATATATTAGAGGCCACATTCTTTGTTCACAGTGCAGTAAATCAGTAAAACTATTTTTAAATAAACCTGATCAGAGTTTCAAAGCACTCTTTATAAACACTACGATATAACATTTAGACAACAACAAACAGGAACACAAATTATCAAATTAAAATGTGGCCAAGGCTATAATCAGAAGTATATTTATTATTAAGTATACTATTTTGGCAAATAATTTTGTAAAAAAAGATTATAAATGAATTATTCAACATAAAAACAGACAAGGTATAGAAATAAAAGATGAGCCTAATACATATTAATGAAAAACAAATTACAAACTAGAGAAATACGGATATACATAAATTCTAATGCTGGTTCTTTGGAAAAGCAATAGTAAACTGGATAAAACTTTGACAAAACTAATGGGTAAACCCACAAGCAGAAGTTGAAAGGAAGAAAGGAGAACAAAATAAAGAGCAGATTTTCATTTAATTATAGAATGGTATTCATAATCTGAAAAGTTCAATGAAATGGAGAATTTTCTAAGCATAAAAAACACTATAAATCATCAAAATTAATGAAATATAATAAACTGGTAACATGAGAAGAAACTGAGAAAGCCGCCCAAGAATTCAGCTGAAACTTCCTCTCCATACCTCCAGGCCCTGATTGCCTTACTGGTGAATTTCTTCAAAATGTCAAGGAAGTGATACTTAAGTTACAGAAACTATTCTAAAGCTTAGAAGACAATAAAGGTTATGTCCTTCAATGATGCAAGCCTAGCCATGTTACCAAAACTTGACAAAGATAGCACCAATCTTACATGTGAAGATAGAGTGAAGAATCATACATAAAATAACAAGAAATAGATTCAGTATCTGAAAAGACTAGTGTGCCACAACCCTAAGAATACAAAGAGGATTTGATATTAAGAAATCTACCAGATTTCATCAATCCTAAATTGCACATTTTTTCATCGTCTCTGAAGTCCGGATACATCTTCCAGTTGGTAGCATCTTACAATTAAGAAGCATGTTTTTTCTTTCTCAGTGGTATATAAAGCAATATGTGTTTTACAATCAGTGATGTCTTAAGTTCAATGAAATAATGTAAAACCTCATAACAAAAGGTTAAATACAAAAAAAAAATCATCTTGATGGATGTTTAAAAGGCATTTGCTAATATTCAATACTATTCCTGATTTTTAACTATTTCCTTAACAAGAAGCAGGCCATTTATTTCAAAACAATAGCCACCATTATAGTTAAATGTGAAACATCATAGGCATCCCTGTTAAAACCAGGAACAAAAACAGGACACACACTACCAAGACTATGGTCGTTTGTTGTGGAGCTTTTGACCACTCCACAAAGCCCTGAAACAGAAGAAAAAAAAAAAAGTATAAATATTAGAAATGGAGGGGCCACCATTGTTTCTTGCAGGAAAATGTGATTGCATGATTGGGAATGAAATGATACATCAACTGAAAAGCTGAATTCACAACTGTACAATGAAGTGACCAGATATAAATATACAAAAATAAGTAATACACCTATGCTGTATCAGAGGAAAGATCAGAATACATGTGATGAAAAATTTCACGATGACGTATACAGTTTCACAGTGTTAAATATCATCTATACACCAGTGACCTCAACTGTGTGTGTGTATGACCCAACCCGTCTCCTAAATTCCTAACTTATAAATCTCACCATCTGCTTCCATCTCCACTTGGATATCTTTTTTTTTTTTTTTTTAATATTTATTTCTTTTGGGGAGAGCGCAAGCAGGGGAGAGTCAGAAAGGAGGGGACAGGATCCAAAGCGGGCTCTGTGCTGACAGCAGTGAGCCCACTGTGGGGCTTGAAGTCACAAACAGTGAGATCATGACCTGAGCCGAAATCAGATGCTCAACCGACTGAGCGACCCAGGTGCCCCTCCACTCAGATATCGAATGGACATCTTAAACTTTACATATCCCAAATACCCTAATATCCCTCCTCCAACTAAAAAGAAAAAAATCTCATGCAGTTTTCCCCATATCTCTCCTTCCGGCCCCTCCAGGCCTCTAACTGTGGCCTTCTTGATGCTTCTTTCTTTGTCACCACACACATTCGAGCCATCAACAAATGCTGTTGGCTTTACCTTCAAAATACATCCAGAAGCTGACTGCTCCCACCCTGGTCACAGCCACCATCACTCTTGATGCTACGCCAACCCCCAATTTCTTCTCCATGGGGCAGCCAGAGTGCTCCTTCCAAAGCTGAAGTCATTCCGTGCATTACTCACTCTTCCCCAGCCACTCTTGTCTCCATGCCTTTGCACTTACGGTTTCTTCTTCCTGAAATGCTTTTTCCCCAAGTATCCGTGAGGCTTTCTCTGTCAAATCTCCCATCACTCAGTTTTTGTCACTTCCTTAAAAAACACTTCTCTCATCACTGTGTTCAGAACTGTACACCCCAACACCTTCCCACAGAAAACCACAGAACTACCCTTGCCCAGCTCTTCTTTTGCTCCACGCCCTATAAGGGCAAAGACTTTGGTTTGCTAATGACTGTAGCCCCAGTGCCTGAACAGTGCTGGACACAGAATATGAATTCTGTAAATATCTGTCAAATAAATACATGAATAGAAAGACCTACCATGATGAAGGATGGGAAGACAGAATGGTTAATGGTGACAGTTCTTCTTCAAATTAGTGATGGGTTTAGTGCAACCACTATTAAAAATATCAGAGAAGTTTGGGGAATGGGTATGACATAATGAGTTATCTAGAAAGCTAGGCAGTGGTGGCTGAAAAAAAAACCTGAAAAAGAAGAGAAATAGCATATACTATGAAATGTTACAACATATTAGAAATCATTGATGGAATTCACATCTCTAATCCTTGGAAAAGGACTAACTCTTCCTCTAGCCTGCTGTCCCCTGCTGGATGCCATCACATTTCAAAGCTCCCCTTTACATCCTGGAGAAAATAAACCACAGAAGCAGCTCCCAAGCGTGGCAAAGCATCAGAAAAACTTGGGTGACTTTTTCAAATAACTGGGCTCCACCCTCGGATTTTGTGATTCAGCAGATCTTGGATAGGCCCAGAGAATATGAAGTTCCTCATAACCCAGGCTATAGACTAGGAGGACAACTTGACAAATACGTATTATTCAGTGGCGGCGGCGACAACCCGATCATTCATCACTTGAGGAAATGGTCATGACAGAGCATACTACACAATATTTGGCTGCTGTAAAAAGTAAATTTAAAAAAAACAGCGGCGCCTGGGTGGCTCAGTTAAGCATCCGACTTCAGCACAGGTCATGATTTCACGGCTCCTGAGTTCGAGTCCCGTGTTGGGTTGTGTGCTGACAGCTCAGAGCCTGGAGCCTGCTTCAGATTCTGTGTCTCCCTCTCTCTGTCCCTCCCCCCCTCTCAAAAATAAACATTAAAAAGTAAAATACAAAAGAACAAAGGTCATCAATATGTATCCATATGGAAAGCTATTATATTATGAAAATACCAAATGGTAGGGTAAGCATTTTGCTATAATCTTTTTTGGATTTTAAGAAATGTATGTGATTTCCTGTAGGATTCTATTTACATGAAGTTTAACCATAGGCAAAACTAATCTATATGAGGCAAAATCGGAAATGTGGTTGCCTCGGGGTGGGGGACAGAGATCAGAAAAGAAGATGAGGGTGTCTTCTAAGATAATGGCAGTGCTCATTGGGATGTTACATGGGCATATATATGTGTGCACACTCCCTCATCTGTGCATTTTGTTGGAAATACGACAGTTTTTTAAGCAGAGTACAAAGTTAAGAAAACGTAAGTACAGGTCATCTGAAGTGTAAAAATTTTTACACACACACACCATACTACTGCTAATAGACCCGCCAGTGCCTCACCTGGTTGTCTTTTGTTTCTCTTCCAGCTGCTGTGCATATGGGCTGCTAACTTTCTGGTTTATCGCTTAGGTTTATGATTGCCCCCTTCTTAGAAATGCCCTTTGCTAATGGGATCCACCTCCCTAGAGAATTACACAGGCGGTTACGCTCATCCCCAACAGTCGTGCGCCCAGGGATCGAGTATAACAGACTCATCAACTGTTGATGCTCCAGAGCTCCTTGTGGGACCAGGCCCAGGCTGGACCCCCAATCAAACCCAGCTTTCCCCCGAGAGCACACTCCCTCAATAAATCCCTTGCACAAAAATCCCAATTCAGTCTCAGCTTTTTTTTTTTTAATATATTTTAATTTTTTTTTAATGTTTATGTTTGACAGAGCATGAGCGAGAAAGGGAGACACAGAATCCGAAGCAGGCTCCAGGCTCTGAGCTGTCAGCACAGAGCCCGATGTGGGGCTTGAATCCACGAACCATGAGATCATGACCTGAGCCAAAGTTGGACACCTAACCAACTGAGCCACCCAGGTGCCTCCAGTCTCAGCTTCTAAGGGGAAGAATGTCTACTAGGATATATGGCAACTTTTAAAAAACATAAAAACCATTTTGCTGAAGTACAATATGCAAAGAGAAAAGTGCACACATTCTAATGGTACAGCCTGATGAATCCTCGGAAGGTGAGTGGCCCATGTCACCAGCTCCCAGAACAAGAAGCACATCATCCTCTGTGCCCCAAAGTCCTCCCCTTTCATACTCCCTCCCTCCTTCACCTAACCCCTCTCAAAGCTAACACTATTGCGACTTCTGATGGTGTAGACAAGTTCTGTCAGTACAGCAACTTTTACCCACTAGGAGTTATTTCTGGGGTTTGGCATTTCTCCCTTAACCTCACACACTTAGATGAGGTTTGCATTTGTGACAAATGCTTGTATTTTACAGGACAGAGTGATGGGACCATTTTCTCCTCCCTAACTTTCCTGTGGGGCCGCAGAGGGGGAACTTCTGCCCTCTTGGAAATGTCAGGAAAGTAACTCTTCTCCTTCCTTCTCCTCCTTCACTCACTCCCCCTACGAGAGGTGTCGTGACATGTGATTCGTGGGATGGACACAGGCCCTTATTCCTTATCCCTAGTCTTCCCTTGGGGGAGGACCAAGTCCCAGACAGGTAGAGTACCTTAAAATGGTCAAGAGACATACTGGATTCAAATCCCAGCTCCATCATTTACAAGCTGGGTGACCTAGGGAAAGTTGCTTAACTTCTCTGTGCCTTAGTTTCCCCGTATTTAAAACAGGACCACAATAGATCCTATCTCAAGGAACTGTTAAAAGATTATCAAACAAAGGGCGCCTGGGTGGCTCAGTGGGTTAAGCATCTGACTTCAGCTCAGGTCATGATCTCACGGTTCATGAGTTCAAGCCCCACGTCAGGCTCTGTGCTGACAGCTTGGAGCCTGCTTCAGATTCTGTGTCTCCCTTTCTCTCTGCCCCTCCCCCGCTCAAGCTCTGTCTTGCTCTCTCAAAAATGAATAAGTGTTAAAACATAAAAGATTATCAAATAAATTGAGAAAGCTTCATGGGGAGGGCTGTGGAGGCTGGCTACTGTTATTAATGGTCTGTGGTCCCACAGGAGGGAGACTGTGTGCATGCAGGACCCACAGCCTGCCAATGAGAGGTGCCCCCCCCCCCCGTAATGCTCCATCAGTGCAGGTAAATGGGTCACGGCTCGGTGAATGAATGAATGAATGAATGAACAAACGAATGAATGTTACTGCAGAGGCCTCTAGGCACCTCCCCTGCCCTTACAGTGCCCTCTGAGAGTTTCCTTATCTTAAGCGAGAGGGGCCATTCCACCTACCTCACAGGGCTTGGGACTTGATAGCGAGAGATAGTGAAGGTTGGTGAATAAATGAATTAATAATGAGAAGCACTAAGAATCAAGTCAGGCTCACAACGCAACGAGGTGAATCATTCTCACCCATTTTGTTTCCTGCCTGGAGGTTCCTGACTGCTCCCACACCTATCCCTCCACCTCATCCAACCCCCTTCCTCCCACATGGACTCCCATCGAGACTTCTGTGTATCTGCAAGTCCCTTGAATGGCTCCCCGCTGCCTGTAAGGCTCACCCAACCCCCGTGGCGTGGAACCTGGCAGCAGAGGGCTCCTGTTAAAACCTAAGCTGGAACAGTTCCCTCCTCTGTCCAGAGCTCTCCTATAGCTCTCGCTGCACTCAGAGTAAAAACCAAATATAATTCTTACCATGGTCGACAGACACTACATCATCCATCACCTCTAGGACCTTGTCTCCTCCTACTCTCCCTCTCTTCTCCGGCCAACTGACCCCTACTGCTGTTCTGCACACGTGCCGGGCACACTCCTACACCAGGGCCTTTGCACTTGCTGTGCCCCTCGGCCTAGAACCTCTTCCCAATGGACACCTGCCGGTCTCACTCTCCCACCTCCTTCATGCCTTTACTCCGGTATCTCCCTCTCAGTGGGGACTTCCCTGGACACCTTTCCTAAAATGGCAACTCCTACCCCACTCCATACTCTTGAACCCCCTTCCTGCCTTATTTTTCTCGGTAGCACTTATCACCACTCAGCACGATTTGTAATTTAGCCACTCATTTTGCTTGTCTGTCTACCTCAGTGACTGTAAGTCCAATGAAGGGAGGTGCCATTTCTATCCGATCCACTGTTGTGCCTCAGTGTCTTGAACACTGCCTGGCACATAGTGTGTGCTCAAGAAACAGTTGTGGAATGAATGAATGATCTCATTCCAGGCAGATTTTCACCCACATCCCCCACTGCTCTCCCCTCAAGTCCAATACCTCCCCCCCCCCCCCCCGCCCAACTATGCCATGCTACATCATGCCTCTGTGCCTTTGCAAATGCTGTTCCCTCTGCCTGGTCGGAGGAAAATATATTTCCTTCCCTGCTCTATAAATTCTTACCCCTAAAACCAGAGGTCTGTTGTTTCCCTATCTCCAGAATACTCTAGAATAAGCCTCTAGGCCCACATCGTTAACTACTTCTTTTGAGCCTTCCACTGTAGCCAGTACTTGTTTCTGCCCTTTCATGGTTTCCTCCCTCCCCCCAGTGTGAGTCTGTAAATCGCTTTCCTGGCTTAAACCAATCTCAGTTGGATTTCTGACAGATGATTGGGAGATGGGACCCTCGTGTTGCTGAGAGTGGTTGTATGATTTTCCTAATGCATAAAATAAATAAATAAAAGAACCATTGTTAATATTTAACATATTGATGTCTTATGTTCCCCAAAGAAAACATTAGGTGTTTCAATGAAGGAACGTGCTTGATAAATCTGCTTGGTTTCACAAATATTATTGGGATTAAAACCCAGGGAGTGGTTAGTGGATGGACGGGTATACGGACGGATGGCTGAGTGGATCGGTGAGTGGACAAGCGGATGGACAGAGATGAACAGACCGATGGGTAGGCATGTGGGTGGGTGAACAGTAACCAAATCCTGACCACGGCCAGTGGATGGATACAATGGGTCCGTGAATCAATGGATGGGTGGCTGGACACATGGGAATGTGAACGGATGCGAGGATCAGTGAGTGGATGGATAAGTGGACAGACAGATGAGGTAGATGAATGGACGGGCGGATGGAGGCATGGGTGGAACGGGCAGATGTATGAGCGGGCAAATGAAAGGTTGGGTGGGTGAATGAGGGGACAGATGAATGAACGGTTACTTTGAGTTTATGAGTGAAGGTTTTGGGGTATGTGTGGATGGAGCTACACATCACATGGAGACCCTTTGTGCCATGTCTGACTACCACAGGGATATGTCCTGTTTCCAGGGGGAGGCTTCTTGGGGGCTCACATTCCCCAAACGGAATTCTGAGGCAAGGAACTGACGACCCACTGAGATCTGCAGGGCGGGGGGTTGCGAAGGAAGAAGGAACCGTCCAACATACCTGCGAGTCCTCTGACCCGTCATCTACGTCCGCCGAGGTCCACTCCTGGGCCAGCCCAGTCTCTTGAGAGGACAGACCTGAGGGAAGGAGAAAGGAGCCAGGAGTGAGTGACCAGGCTGGCTGGGGTGGGCTCTGTTTGCTCGCCCCACCTGGCGTCCTGTCCCTTTTCTCCTGATGTCCCACGGCACGTGGCGCATGCGCACACATTCTGGCCCACGTGGTTCAGGTAGGGCAGAGAGAACAGGAGACCTGAATTCCGGTCCTGTTTCTGTAATTACCTGGAAGATTTCAAGCGGGTCACCTGATGTGATCTGCCACCGGAACCTCTGTTCCTCCACCTCTCAAATGGGTAAAACGGTCCCTTCTCTCCAGGCCTCCCGCAAAACCCAGTGAGGTTTAATCCACGGAATGAAACCAGGATGAAGCAGCCTTCCCCAGCTTCCAGCCCCTGGTGGAGCAAACTCCCCACATGAGGACATCAACGTCCTTCTCAATCCTTAGCTGGTGAGAACTGGGGGTCAGGCCAAAGATGGGCATTTTCCAGTCTTCCTGCACCCAGGCCCTGCTAGGAGCCCCCAACCCCCTCCCCACTACCAGGACGGACACCCATAGCATCCACGCCTCTGCCCGGCGGCTGTTCCTCCCCTCTGGGAGAAGGGAAGACCCTGCCCCAGTAGAAGGTCCAGTCCCCCTTCTGCTGCGGGGCTGCCTTTCGGGGGTCCGTGTCTCAGCAAATGGCACCACCCCTTGTCCGACAGTTTGAGCCCAAACCCCAGGCATTATCCTTGGTGTCTCTCTAGTCCACCCCTCCTCACCTCCAGCAGCAAGAACTCACGTTCTCCCTCTGGTCACCATAACCTCCTGGAACACAGCAAGCTTGTCGCCACGGAGGGTCATTGCATGTGTGGCCCTGGCTTATTTCAAAACTCGTTTGTTGTCGGTTTCTCCACTAAAATCTGAGCTCTGCTGCGGCCATCTTGTTTGCCGCTAGATCCTGGCACACAGTGGGCATGCTTGTGGTAGATTTTCGTCCCCAAGGGCCTTCAACTTGTTCATTGATCCCCGCATCCACACCCCTGGGCGATCCCCTCCCTCAGTGATGCTGAACTTGACCGAGTAGCTTATTTTGAGCAACAGCCCCTAAGCAGGTGGGTTGCCAGCACAGCTTAAAAAACTGCTTGTGAATGGAGGCCCTTCCTCTCTCGCCCGCAGTCAAGAGAAAACTCTCCTGAGACTGACCCCGAGCTGGCCCGGGCGACTCTCGTGAGAACCAGCCCGGGCTGGCCTGCGGGAAACAAGCGGCCTAAAGTCAGCACCGTCAAGCCAGCCAGACGCCCGGGGTCGACCAGCTGCCTCGCCGCAGGTGCAGATGCAGGCGAGGGAAGCCAGCCAGCGGTCCCCTGGGCCCACATCATCCTGCTGACCTGCAGAAGCGTGAGCGGAGAAATGACTGTTGCCTTCAGCCACTGAGTTTTGGGGCGACTCGCTCCACAGCAAAAGCTGACGGACACAAGGTCCATAAACATTTGTTGAATGAATGTTAACGAACGTTGTGTCTTCCCCACCCCACCGCCAACCTCCCATGGGACCCCCGCCCCTCACCTTTCTCGTCACCGTCACAGCCGGCGGCCCCGACCTCCACAGCCACCCAGTCTTTGGTGGGGGTGGCGCGCTTCTCCCAGGCCCTGCTCTCCCGAGGCAGCAGCGTCTTGGCCCTCTCGGGCTCCAGCAGCCCCCGAATCTGCTCAGGCCTGAGGCTCTGCATCTTCCCGGGAGGCGGGGCGAGTTCGTCTTTCTCCTCCGGTTCCCGTTGGGTTCCCGGGCACGGGACTCAGAACCTGAGGACCGACAGACATTTAGTCATTCAGCAAGCACAGTGTCACCTGTGTGCCAGGCACTATTTCTAGGTGCCAGAGACAGTGCAGTGACGGAAGCAAAGCCCACTGCTCTTGTGGGGCTCACATTCAGCAGGGGTGGGGGTGGGGAGAGCCAGACAGCGCACCACACGATGGTACGTGCTCTAGAGACCAATGAAGCAAGAAAAGGAATAGCAGTTTCAAGGTGGGGGGCAGAGCGTGGTGCCTAAGTGGCCCAGGGGGTTAAGCCTCTGACCCTTGATTTCAGCTCAGGTCATGATCTCAAAGTTCCTGAGATCGAGCCCCATGTAGGGCTCTACGCTGACATCTCGGAGCCAGCTTGGGATTCTCTCTCTCCCTCTGTCCCTTCCCTGTGCATGTGTGCTCACTCTCTCTCTCAAAATAAATAAACATTTAAAAATAAAATACTCCTTAAGATTCCTATTGTGTATACTTTGTCAACCCAAAATTCAGAAGGTTGTTTGCAAGAAGCCGCCTGAACTACGTGGTATAACCCTTTGAGACTCTAATGCTGGTTTACGTTCTTATTCTAGGAAACTGCATGTGTCATCCACCTTGTGTTATATTAACCTACTGAATGCCCTCGTGAATAGTAATCTTCTTTTTATGTTTTATTTATTTTTGAGACAGAGAGAGAGCACAAGCAGGGGGAGGGGCAGAGAGAGAAGGAGACACAGAATCAGAAGCAGACTCCGGGCTCTGACCTGTCAGCACAGAGCCTGACGCCGGGCTCAAACCCACAAATCGTGAGATCATGACCTGAGCCGAAGTTGGACGTTCAACCAACTGAGCCACCCAGGCACTCTGAAGAGTAATTAAAAATAAAAAAATAAGTTCTCTTGGTGTGGAGGAAAAAAAAAAGCCTTTCAAAGCATTTTCTTCTTTAATCAGGTTTATACAAATAAAACTTGTTACATCAAATTTTAAAACCACAGGGAATACAGTCTAGATTCAAAGAGATATTAGCATCTCCACAATCAAATGCATATGGGAACCATGTTTGGAGTCAGAATCAAAGACACCTGGTGTGAAAAAAAAATTTTTTAAGACAAGAAAATGGATTATGGACTGGGAGGTCAAGGCATTCTCATTGCTTCCGTTAGGTGTGGACACGGCCTTATGGACAGTTAAGAAAATGTCCATCTTAATTTTTTAGAGATGTTTTTGTAATATGTCAGAGTAAACTGACGTGATGGCTGAGATTTGCTCTAAAATACTTCTAAGGGGCGCCTGGCTGGCTCAGTGGGTAGAACATCTGACTCTCAATCTCAGGGTCATGAGTTCAAGCCTCACGTTGGGCATTGGGTGTGGAGTCTACTTAAAAGTTGGGATGGGAAGGGAAGGGAGGGGAAGGGAGGGGAGAGGAAGGGAAGGGGAAGGGAAGAAGGGAAGGGAAGAAGGGAAGGGAAGGGAAGGGATGATAAGGTACTTCTGCAGTGAAGTCAAAAGAAGTGGACAACAGGGGGTCAGAACAAACAAATGATGATTTCTCAACCTGGAAAGTGGAAGATGGTGGCTCTCAGACCCATCCTTGTACCCGTGAGTAGATGTGAAATGTTTTCATAACAGAAACTAACATATGCTTGTGGATACGCAGACTATGTCCTTCGCTTCAACGTCACTAATCATCGCGTAGGTCTTCCTTACGGACAGGGGTGACTCACAGACCCTCGAAACCCAAATTCAAATGCATTTCCCCAGACACCTGTGCCCTCTCTCCCCCACCTCCTGCACATCCTGCCTCCTGGGTCCCCTGCTCTTGACCAGGGCTCCACCATCCATCTTCCCCGCCACTGTCCACAAGCATCACTGTCCACTTGCCTCCTCACCCGCACATCCGAAGGACCGCTAAGCCCACCTGCTCTTGTCTTACAGAATGCTACCCCTGCTCTGCTCTAGGCCCGTCCAGTCCACTCCACCACTGACCCCACCAATCCTGTTCCCTAACCCCTCTCCCCAGTCCATCCCACCAGCTGCACGCACCTCAAGATCTACTGTGGTCACATGCGTGGAGGCAGGTTCCTAACGTGGCCTCAAAGCCTCCACCACCACATTCCCTACACTTTTCCTCCTTCAGGACAGTCCGGGAGGTGGTCTTAGACATACCTGAATAGCACTGAACCCCAAAGAGGCAAGGTTCCCCACCTCTTCAGCACCCTCTTTTATTGCTATTTAAAAATTGAGTTAAAATAGGAGCACCTGGGTGGTTCAGTGGGTTGGGCATCCAATTCTTGATTTTGGCTCAGGTGATGATCTCATGGTCGTGAGTTCGAGCCCCATGTCAGGCTCTGTGCTGACAGCTCACAGCCTAGAGCCTGCTTCAGATTGTGTGTCTCCCTCTCTGTGCCCCTCCCCTGACCACATTAAAAAGAACTCTTTAGACACCGTGTTAGTTTCTTATGGCTGCTGCAGCAAATTACCACAAATTGGGTGGCTTAAGAACGCAAACTTATTATCTTACAGTCCTGCAGTTCAGAGGTCTGAAATGGGTCTCAGTGGAATAAAATCAAGGTGTCTCAGGGCCGTGCTCCTTCTGGAGGCTCTGGGGGAGAATCAGTCTCCTTGCCTTCTCAAGTATCTTAGGCCGCCTGCATTGCTTGGCCCCGTGGCCCCTTCCTCCGTCTTTAAAGCCAGCACTGGCCATTTGAGCGTTTTTCACACTGCGTGTGAGACTCTCCCTCACCTCCCTCTTCCACTTTTAAGGGTCCGTATGATTGCACTACCCCCACACAAATAATCCAGGATCATGCCCCCATCCCAAATCTCAGTTGATTAGCAACCTTAATGTCATCTGCAGCCTTAATCTTCCCTCACCCTGTAACCAACGTATTCACACCATCTGGGGGTGAGGGCGTGGACATCTTTCTGCCCACCACAGGTGTCAAATAAAAATGCTAGAAGGGAAAAAAAAAAGGTGGGGGGGATTTAAAGGATAAAGAGTAGGTGAAAGCTGGGTGAATGCTAGGGTGTTGCTGGAGGAGAGAAAAGTCGCAAAGGTAGGAAAAGAATGCATGGCACTAATAAGACAGTCACTGCTGCTAGCAGGGCAAGGCACGGGCGTGACGGCGTGGGGTGAATTTCGGCTCTGCCACACATTAGCGGTGTGACCTTAGGCAGGTCACTTAAGATTCCCCACATTTTGGGGCGCCTGGGTGACTCAGTCAGTTAAGGGTCCGACTCTTGATTTCGGCTCAGGGCACGATCTCCCAGTTCGTGGGTTCGAACCCCAAGTCGGGCTCTGCACCGACAGTGCGGAGCCTACTTGGGATTCTCTCCCTCCCTCTCTCTGCTCCTCTGCACCCCCCCCCACAAATAAACAAACTTGAAAAAAATTGTCCCCATTTCAATGTGCTCATCTGTCAAATGGGGGTGTGTATAGTGGCATCAGCTATCTCACAGACTTGTGGTGTGTTTTCTTCCGAAACCGAAGGAGATTAATGCCCAGGAGTGCCTGATGAGTGGGGGAACCAACTGGTTCTCCCTCTGCCTGACTTGTCCTTGCCCTTCTGTGTCGGCTTCTAGAAACTGTGCCCACACCTCAAGGCTCAGCCGAGACATCACTTCCTGTGGGACCCTGTTAGCACCTGCCACCCACGAGTGCTGGAATGGAAATGGATTTTTCAAAGCATTTCTCAGCCAGAACTTTGTGCAAGGCCTGTACTGGGCACCTGAGGATGTACCGGACACCTTCAGTAGCTCCCATTCTCCCACGGGAGAAGGAGAAGTGAGCAGAGAGGAGCAAGGAGAGCAGCAGACCCGGTGTTGCAGCAGAGGGGAACCCCGGGGGTAAGGCTCCACCTCCAGGAGTTTGGCGTAAAATACAAATGGGATGGATCCCGAAAGCTAAATAAAGGGTCCCTCCCCACCCACACCTGCCGCTTTTACTTTCACTGTTCGAAAGTGAAAATTAACTATGAGGCCAGAGAAACACTTCTCTGTTGTAAGGGAAACAGGGGCAAATGCCAACATGAGCAGTGCATGATATGGGCAGAGGTGATAGGGAGTAGTGGGGACTGTGGCAAAGGAGACCGTGTCTAGGAAGCAGCCCCATTCCGCCCTACCCATGTCTGCAGAGTGAAATGTGGGCCCAGTGTCTCCTAGCTTCTGATTTCTCAAGAGAACACTGGAAGTCTATAGGTTCAGATGACATCTCCCACATTTTAAAATGCCAATACTTTCAAACGTTTAAAAGGAAGACACCAGGCCAGTGAGCCAAAGAGCACAGGTCGTGGGGCTGTGAGTTTGCAGTCAAGGTGTGCGCTGGGGAGCGCTGGCGATAGGGAGAGGAGGCCGTGAGCACAAACATTTTCCAAGGGAAAAGAAAATACTGGCCTTCATGGAAAAGTTAGTGAAACAGCACGAGTGGGGGGTCCCGTTTGGTTCTTCTTTCCTTTTCCTTCTCTCTCTCTCTCTACCTTTTTCGTTTTTAATATGAATATATAATCCTGTGTTCAGGCTAACGGGAAGGAAGGCCCAGGAAGAGGGGTGGCCAATGGAGAAGACAGGAGCCCCAGGATCCAGGTCAGAAGAGGCTGGATCTGGTTGGATGGAGACGGGAGGAGCGGAGGGACAGAGAGAAATCTGCGGGGCTGACAAGGGTGTGTGTGTGTGTGTGTGTGGGATTCACACCGCACAGCCTCCCTGTCCTCCGAGAAATAGCAAACAGGTCATCCGCGAAGAAGAAACCAGGGGGGTGCGGTAACAACAGTAACAGTATCAGCAACACGGGCAGCCACCTTTTCCAAGAGCGCTCCGGGGTGCCAGGCCTGGGGCGCACGCCCCACCCTCTTCCTGACGGATTCCTCTCCACAATTCTCCGCAGCAGATACTGCCACGCCCATTTTGCAGACGGAGAAGGCCCTCGATCAAAGCCACACAGCTAATCGGAGCTGGGTGGGGATGCAAACGTGTCCGATTCCCGCGCCTGTGCGCAGCGCCACTGTAGGGCGGTACACGCGCGCCCAGACACACAACGCACACTCGCGCAAGTGCACACGCGGGCGGGCACAGGGACACGGCGTGCTGCACGCATTGGGGGGGACCGACCGAGACGCCAAGACCCCCGCGAGACCTGGGCGCACGTGCATGCGGCGACCCACGAGGCTGCGCAACGCGGGGTCATTCCCCTCTTCGCGCGGGGCGAGGCGCACAGGCTCGGACAAACAGACCCGACCCAGCCCCAGCCCGGTCACTCTTCCAGTAGAGTGTCTGCTTCCACCCCCAGACACAGACAAGTCGCACACATTCACACGCGCGCTCCGGAGGTCGCCGCCCGCGCCCCCCTTCCCTCTCCCGCCCAGCCCAGTTTCCCAGCCCCACCTCCCGCCCGCGGGGGTCCCTCGGAGGACTCACCCTCCCCAACCAGACCCAGTCCCGGCACTGCAGAGCGAGCAGGCGCCGCAGCTACCGCGGCTGCGCAGACGTGGAGGCAGCAGGGGAGAGGGGAGGGGGGAAAGTGGAAGAGGGGGATGGCCTTCTCGCCTCCTCCCCTCTCCGCTCGGCTCCCGGGGAGCAGCGCCTGCAGTAGGGTAGGGAACCGAGCGGAGGGGCCCCAGGTTCCATACCCAACCGAGTTGGCTGCGGTGCGGTTGCGGGGCTTGTGTCCGGCATGCCGATCGGCCACAGTGGGATGAGCCGCCCATCCTCCGCTGTTGGGCACCGAGGTTCTGTCCTACTTCCCCTGCTGCAGCTGCGTGCCAAGCCCACCAACTTTCTTGGCTCGTGGTGGTTCTCTACTCCACAACCCTGGGTCAGGGTAGGAGGGAGGAGGAAGGACTTGGAGCAGAGGTGTGGCAGCCTCTGGGACCCGGAGGCCAGGCTGCCTAGGGTCAGAGGCTGGCGCTACCATTTGCTCCTAGGGTGTTTTTGGGTGTGTCACTTAGCATGTCTGGGCCTCGGTTCCCCATTCTGTTAAGTGGGAATGATTATGCTTACCACCTCCCAGGTTAAAAAAAAAAAAAATACATATGGTGCTTGTATGGTGTTTAGAACAGTGCCTAACAGTTGCTACTATTATCACTGTTGTTCAAGTTTTACAATGTAATCGCTACCTGCCAAATTGCTCTCGGGGAAGCTACATCAAATTTTTAGATTTTTGATAAAGCCATGGGTGGGGGGGAGAAAGTGGTTTTCTTTTTGGTCTTATTTTCATTTCATTACGTGTTTGTTGATCAGTTATCTTCTGTTTGTGAATTGGTTGTTTATACCTTCCCTGCCTTACTCTGTGTCGCTTTTGCTTCTTGATTTATAGGCATTCTTTATGTATTCTGAATACTGATCCTTGACCTGTTACTTTACCTGTGGCAGATATCTTCTCATGGCCTGTCACTTGTCTTTTCACTTTGCTTACACAGTACCTCAAATTTTGGGTTTTGATAAAGTAAAAGCTATCTGTTTTTCCTACTTTCATAAACACACTTTCTCCTACAGTCTCATATTTTACAGTCTTGTTTTATGTTTAGTTTGTTGCACCTGCTGGAACTTTTTGGAATAGTGTGAAGTAAAAACTTAACTTTATATTCCAAATGGATAGACAGTTGAATAATTCTGGTTTCCCAGAAAAGCAGTCAAAATAACTGTCATTTATCCAACCAATTTGATGAGCAAAGGCATCAAATGTCCATTACTTCATTTCATTCAAAAGCCCCAAGTGGTAGGTATTATTATCCCCATTTAACAGAGAAGGGAACTAAGACATGAAGGAATTAAAGGATTTGTCCAGAGGACACATGGCAAGAATATGGGAGGATAGAGATTGGTTTCCTTAGGCATTTCCGTATTTGCCACATAATTCGGAGGAGAAGCTTTCTTTGTTTAGAAGTTTAGGAGATGATGGGGCACCTGTGTGGCTCAGTCACTTGGGTGTCCAACTTTGGCTCAAATCATGATCTTGCAATTCGTGGGTTTGAGCCCCACCTTGGGCTCTGTGCTGATAGCTCAGAGCCTAAAGCCTGCTTCAGATTCTGTGTCTCCCTCTCTCTCTGCCACTCCCCAGCTCAGGTTGTCTGTCTGTCTGTCTGTCTCTCTCTCTTAAAAGTAAACAAACATTTAAAAAATAATTTAAAAAAGAAGTTTAGGAGATGAACTTCCAGCCATTCCCAGCATAGTTCGGTGTGAAGAGGGGATAGGCGGGGGGAGGTGGATTTAGATAAAGGCCCTTCATTCACCCCTTCACCACTTCCTTTGATAGCAAAACGTCCTGTGTAGGACACTAGGGGAGCCACCCAGCCCATGGAGCCTTTGATGGGCTTGAGAGGTTGGCTTCCAGACCTAGATCCACTGTGCACCAGCTGTGTAACTGTGGGAGGTGAATTAACTGGGTCTCCGTTTCCTTATCTATAAAATAAGGACAATAGCAGTTCCTAACTCATAGGGTTATCATCAACATCAAAGGAGTTAATACATGCACACTGCATACAGATTGAGCCATTGTTATTGATCACCAGATCCTCAACTTGGGGGAAAATTCCAGGTGTGATCCTGATAGTTCAGATGATTAAAGGTTGCTCTTGGGGCACCTGGGTGGCTCACTTCAGCTCAGGTCATGATCTCACATATTGTGGGTTCAAGCCCTGCATTGGGCTCTGTGCTGACAGCTCAGAGCCTGGAGCCTGCTTCAGATTCTGTGTCTCCCTCTCTCTCTGCCCCCCATTTGCTCACACTCTCTCTCTCTCTCTCAAAAATAAACATTAAAAACTTAAAAATAAATAAAAATAAAAAGCTGTTATGTTGCAGGTGTCGTTCTGAGTGCCACGACAGTTGAGGCCTGTGTCTTAATGGAGTTTATAGTCTAGTGAAATGAAGCAGACAAACCAATAAATACAGAAAAAAATACAGTTTGTGTTAGTTCAATGAATTACATGAAATAGATCGACATGATTGTAACTGTGAGGCCACTTTAGATGAGAGTGGTCAGGAGAGGTCTTTGAAAACGTGGCATTTTGGGATAAGACCTGAAAGGGGAAAAGGAACCAGTTATGCAAGAATTCATGGCAGAAAGGACAGCAGGGCCTGAGGAACAACAAGGAGGCCAATGTAACCAGAGTGGTCAGACAAGGGAGAGAGTAACAGGATATAGGATCAGTCATCCAGGGTCTTGAAAGCCACAGTGACATCTTCGAATGTTATTGTAAGTGCACTGGAAAGTTACGGAAGGGCATTAAGGAAGGCTGTGATATAATCCAATTTACATTTTCTTTTTTTAAATTTTTTTTTCAACGTTTTTTATTTATTTTTGGGACAGAGAGAGACAGAGCATGAACGGGGGAGGGGCAGAGAGAGAGGGAGACACAGAATCGGAAACAGGCTCCAGGCTCCGAGCCATCAGCCCAGAGCCTGACGCGGGGCTCGAACTCGCGGACCGCGAGATCGTGACCTGGCTGAAGTCGGACGCTTAACCGACTGCGCCACCCAGGCGCCCCGAATTTACATTTTCAAGGCATGACTGGAACTGTTGTGTGGGGAAAACTCTAGAAGGGGCAACGGGTAAAATGGGAGTATCAGTTAAGAGGCTGCTGCAATCAACCAGGTAAAACATGATGGTAGTCTGGCAGCAGGGGGGAGGGCAGTGGACAGATGCAGAATACACTTTAGAGATGGGGCTGAGAGGACTCACTAATGGATGGCATGTGAAAGGTAGGAAAAAGGAAGGAATCAAGGCAGACTTTTGGACTTTGAACCTAAGCAACTACGTGCTCTAGGTGAATGAAGAGAGTAGACCAACTTTGTGTGTGTGTGTGTGTGTGTGTGTGTGTGTGTGTGTGTGTGTGAGAGAGAGAGAGAGAGAGAGAGAGAGAGAGAGAGAGAGAGAGAGAGAGAGAGAGAGAAGGAATCCAGAATTCCCTCTTTGGGGCATGTTAAATACCCGATGCCTGTGTTTCTGATGTTAATACTAGGAGAGCTTAGGATACCCAGATACCAGCATTCGGAAACTCTGGGGGTGACAGCTGAATCCAGGAATCTGCTCACAAGGGTTCAGGTATCCAGCAGAGGCAGCGGCAAAATTTTGGCCCCGGAACTGTCCGCGGTGCTGAACCGGCAGGGCCTGAGCTGTCCGAGGTGCTGAATCTGCAGCAGACTAGCTGGAAAGGTCTCTCCTCTCTCCTCTCCCTCTCTCCCTCCCTCTCTCTCTCTCTCCGCCCGCCCTATTGCCGCCCTCATCCTCTCTCCCTCTCCCCTTTTCAAAGACCCTATCTGCATTTGCCTGGGAAAAGCCCTGTCATTGCCTGGAAACAAAACTCTGGCTGTGGGGAGCGCAGATGAAAGCAAATGAGGGCAAAAACGCAGTCATTTATATATAAGAAGCAGCTTTGGCTCTTAGGACAGCAGGCCCTTGGCTACATCTGACTAGAATTATTAACACGGAGTTTCCAAAGCACCTGAGGGGTAGGGGTGGATGTACAAAAAGCAGGAAAGGTTCCCAGGATTAGAGCTAATGGTTACCTTGGGCTGGGGGGAAACAGAGGAGTTACTATATAGGTATATGTGAATTTTTGGAAAGGCCCTAGTTTTTATGTTGTGAGATGGGGTCACAAGAAGGATATTACTGTAGATTAATACAAATACATCATGGCTATATTTTATGCTAACCTGAATTATAAACATTTGAAATCATGAGCATGGGGGGGTGGTGGCATTTTTTTTTTAAATAAGATGAGAAGAAGCCTCACAATTCAAAACTTCCTCAAAAGTCCATACTTTTGAATATGACCAATTATATACATTGTAAGCTATGCTTGTTATTATAATATCACTCTACCTGGTAAAGAGACATACCAACCACCTTCTGTTAGGATTAGTCTTAAATTAGGTGGGTTTTGAACTGTCCAAGTTTTGGGGCAGGTGGGTGGCTCAGTCAGTTAAGCATCCGACTTCAGCTTAGGTCAGGTCATGGTCTCACGGTTTGTGAGTTCAAGCCCCGCGCCTGGCTCTGTGTTGACAGCTCAGAGCCTGGAGCCTCCTTCGGATTCTTTGTCTCCCTCGCTCTCTGCCCCTCCCCCACTCATGCTGTCTCTATCTCTAATAAATTAAAAAAAAAAAAATGAACTGTCCAAGTTCTTCAAGAAAGAGTCCCTGGCATAAACTCCAACCACTGTGGGATTAATGAATGAACAAATGAATAAATTTGTTCTTCCCAAAGATCTGGTCACCAGGAAAGCCACAGCTGCTCCTATCTCTCAAGAGACAGACATTCATAAAGCACCCACTATGTACTGGCTATTGCAGGGGACAACCAGGATGCCTGAGGCATATCCCCTTCCCCTAAGTGGATGGTTTCCACACCCTTTCAAAAGGCAGGAAGCTTTAAGCCTCTGATATGAGCTCTTTGATCACCTCAAAGTCACTGAAGTATGGCTTTTATCCATTTTTTTTAAGTTTATCTTATTTGAGAAAGGGAAAGAGTGTGTGAGTGCAGGAGGGTCAGAGAGAGGGGGAGATTGAGAATCCCAAGTAGGATCCATGCTGACAGCACAGAGCCTGATGTGGGACTTGAGCCCATGAACCCATGAGATCATGAGCTGAGCCAAAATCAAGAGTTGGGTGCTTAACTGACTGACCTGTGAGATCATGACCTAAGCCAAAATCAAGAGTTGGACACTTAACTGACTGAGCCACCCAGGTGCCCCTGGCTCTTAGTTACTTTTCTATCTTCTCATGGAGTTGTTGGCCCGGTGGGTATTGACATTCCAAATTCCCTAAAGAAGTGGAGCTCATTACATTATAGCTTTTTTTTTTCTTGATTATCTGCCTCACCTTCTAGAATGTAGACTCCATGATGGTAGGAACTCTGTGTTTCTAGTTCATTCCTGAGCCTCTAGCACTTCAAACATTGCTTGGCACATACCAGATATTCTATGAATGTTTTTCTTCTTAAAGGATTAAATGAATGAAAGTCCTATCTGTAAACACAAATTATCCCAATATCTTTTATTTTTTAATGTTTATTTTTGAGAGAGTGCAAGTGGGGGAGGAGCAGAGAAAGGGGAACGGGATCCGAAGTGGGCTCTGCACTGACAGCAGCTCTCAAACCAGGAGATCATGACCTGAGCCAAAGTTGGACACTCAACTGACTGAACCACCCAGGGGCCCCCACCAGAATCTTTAAATTTTTTTTAATTACTATTTTTAAGTAATCTGTACACCCACCATTGGGTTCAAACACATGACCCCAAGATCAAGAGTCAGGTGCTCTAGTGACTGAACCAGCTTGGTGCCCCAAAATATCCCAATACTTTAACTTTTTTAATGTTTATTTATTTTTGAGAGAGAGAAAGAGAGAGGGAGGGAGGGCAGGGAAGGGGCAGAGAGAGAGGAAGACACAGAATCTGAAGCAGGCTCCAGGCTCCGAGCTGTCAGCACAGCCTGATTGTGGCTCGAACTCATGAACCGCGACATCATGACCTGAGCCAAAGTCAGAGGTTTAACCAACTGAGCCACCCAGGTGCCCCTCCCACTATTTCAATGATGACAGCTCACTAAATTAAAAAGAAGATGAGTGAACCAACACATCAGTTGGCTGGATGCAGCCCATGGTCTGACCAGCTGAGTCATCTAATCATCAATTCTTACTGAGCAAAATTCTGCATGAGAACACTCGATGGGCAGGTGATCTGTTGTTTCCCACCCTGGTCCTTTGGCTGTGACCCAAAAGACAGGGGTGTGTGGCATCAGACAAGGAATCCTATCAACAAGGATTATCTCACAAAGAAGAGAATCTACTTCATTCTTTTTAACAACTCCAGAGTATTAATCCCACTATGTGGCTGCATCTAGTTATGTGGCCCTTCCCCCAGCTGGCAGATATTAAGGTTATTTCCAGAGTGATCATTTGGGACCCTCACACTTCTTGGGAAAGGCCCAAATTCAACTTGTAAATAGCCAGGATTTAACCCAGGGCAACCTGTCGCCAAAGACCTTTCTGTTTCACTACTACTGAGGATTGTTCAGTTGACTTTACAGGGGAAAAGATGGATGATCGAAGTGAGAAAATTCCCCTAGTTGCCTAAAACCTTGAAGTAGCTAGTCACCTGGGGCAGGGGACGGGGGGCGGGGGGGGGGGCAGGTAGGTCTGGGGTGAAATAGTAACAAGGCAGATTTGCCCTTAGAGAAATACGTGCTCTCCTCCATGCTGTCAGTTGGGTAATCTTATGACCCTCACTTCACAGAATAAAATAGATCTTTGTGGACTGATATGGAAAGGTCTTGAACACACACCACTGCACGGAAATATCGCGTGGAAAAAAGCAGGTTGCAAAACCACAGACGCAGTCTGACATCACTCATATGAAAACCCAACAACATAAAACAATGCTGGATATTTTCTATATACGCATAGATGTGTACATAAAGGCTTGCCAAATTCAAGACGCAACAGGCATTTAAGAGAAAGGGCTCACAGGATTACCAAGTTTATCAAGGCTACGTTTGTTCACTCGTGATGAAGAACCAGTAATTTTGTTAAATGATTACCCAGCCAGAACATGTATCTTCAAATCTCAGCATGGCTAGCCTCAGGGATTAAGTTTTTGGCCATGGATTACAGGTTTACATGAAGTGTTTTATTTTTTGAGGATCAGGACCAGACAGAGTGGCTTTGTTATACTTGGTTAATTTCAGGGTGCAAACTAATTTTTCTTCCTGACGGTGGTATGCTGCGAATAGGACGGTTTTGCTTAAAAAATTAAAATCCTCAAATCCAGGGGCGCCTGGGTGGCGCAGTCGGTTAAGCGTCCGACTTCAGCCAGGTCACGATCTCGCGGTCCGCGAGTTCGAGCCCCGCGTCGGGCTCTGGGCTGATGGCTCAGAGCCTGGAGCCTGTTTCCGATTCTGTGTCTCCCTCTCTCTCTGCCCCTCCCCCGTTCAAGCTCTGTCTCTCTCTGTCCCAAAAATAAAACGTTGAAAAAAAAAAAATTTAAAATCCTCAAATCCAAAGATATTGACAATATTAAGGCATATTTCAGTATTAGAGATGTTAGAATGTAAAAAACTAAAAAATGCACCTTAGCATCAAAGAAATATACATAGATTTAATTACTGAAATGTATTCAATAATAACATATATATCATAGTTATATATGTATATATATACATAACTATGATATATATGCTATTACATATATATACATATATATATGTATACATATATACATATATATATATTTATATATACATATATATATATTTGGATTTGTTATTATGGGGTGAGTAATATTGGCCAGGCTTGTTCTATGGATAAGGAGAGTGAATCAATGCATTTCCAGATATTCTCACAAAAATTACATCTATTTCTATGGGTACAGACATGTACGCCCATGAGAAGGAAACGCATCCTTCCCAGAGCACCCCAAACCCGCAAGGTACTCACCTCCAGAGCAGAGGGCTGGAATTGATGAAGCGAGATCAGCAGGAAGTCTTGCTTTATCAATATGTTTTGACCTTTGACAAAGAAAATGTGTTTACTTATTAACTGTCAAAAAACACAATAAAACAATACTCATTAAAAAGGGATTCGGAGGGGCGCCTGGGTGGCGCAGTCGGCTAAGCGTCCGACTTCAGCCAGGTCACGATCTCGCGGTCCGTGAGTTCGAGCCCCGCGTCAGGCTCTGGGCTGATGGCTCGGAGCCTGGAGCCTGTTTCCGATTCTGTGTCTCCCTCTCTCTCTGCCCCTCCCCCGTTCATGCTCTGTCCCTCTCTGTCCCAAAAATAAATAAACGTTGAAAAAAAAATAAAAATAAATAAAAAATAAAAAGGGATTCGGAGAAGGTGAGTCCCCCTCTAAGAGTTGGGATAAGAACGGCCCTGCTCCCCCGATTCCCAACGCCTTCTGACAGCTCTCAAACCGAGTCACCTGGCTCACACCACCAGTAAACTGCAGAGTTGGGATTCAGATCCGAGAGACTGACTCTAAAGCCCGCCCCTGTCCTGCTCCCTGGGGCAGACTACTTCTGGAGGTTCTTTGGCACCAGGAGGGACACCTCCACTCCCCAGTCTCACCCCCACGAATGCACATTCCCAAGGGGAAGGGGGCTGGGCCATGGCTGCCTGTATCAACTTTGTTCAGTCTCTGCATTGGGTCTCCTCAGGGGTCCTCTTCTCCCAGCGAGGATCCTGGATCCACTCTTGGGTAGCCAACCTGTCTTTTCTTTCCATCTGTGAGAGACGGTTGATTGCCATGGAAACCCTCCCTCAGGTGTTAGAGGGAAAGAGGGTCCTACCATTCGATTCCCTTGTTTGCTGGCCCTGTCAGGATCAGAGGAGATGGGGTGTGTGTGTGTGCGCGTATGTACATGTACGACATCTCTTAAAGGCTCCTGAGAGAGAGAGAGAGAGAGAGAGAGAGAGAGAGCAAGCGGGAGAGGTGGGGGAGAGAGAGGGAGACACAGAACCCAAAGCAGGCTCCAGGCTCTGAGCTGTCAGCACAGAGCCCGATGTGGGGCTTGAATCCACGAACCATGAGATCATGACCTGAGCCAAAGTTGGACACCTAACCAACTGAGCCACCCAGGCGCCCCTAAAGCTACTTTTTAAAATCAGAGTCATGTACCTGCATAATTAAAAAAAAATCTGAGTGGCAAATACATGAAAGAAACGCTGTCTTATTTCAATACTACCCTGTAGGCTTGTAATACTTCATCATTAGTTTTTCTGAAAGGCACAGGAGGGTCCCGGTTTCAGCTAAGATAGGGTAAGTAAGCTCTCTTCTGTCTCTGCCACTGGAGCATTTCAATAAATTAGCAACCTAGAAATAGCAGTGTTTCTTCTCCTACTGCGTGTATTGCTAATCAGGGCTCTGCTCAAAGTTCACCTTCTGAGATAGAGCCTCCCTGACTGCCAAAGCTGAAGCCGCCTCCCCCACCCCCACTCTCCACCTCATTGCCTCTGATCCCACTCAGAAATTAGCACTAGTGGCTTCAGTTTGCTCACTGCGGGATTCCCAGCTCCTAGAGCTGTGTCTGGCACAGAGGAGGTGCTCAGATATTTATTGAGGGAAAGACTCCCTGCTCACCCCAAGCCTCTTGTCCCCTGAAGTCCCTGCTTATCAAAGGATGCAGGAAATTTAAGTATTCATCCACTTTATTTCTTAGTCTCTCCCCCACTACTAAAGAGGAAAGAAGGAGAAAAAAACTCAGTCTCCTTCTTAACCCAATTATCTCCTCCCCCTTCCCACCCACTTCGCTCACACCAACCTCCCTGTGCCACATTAAATTCAGCAGTGAGAAACACGCCAGCTTCACACCTGCCTCTCCTTCTCCTCCACTTCTTTCCCACCTCTCACCTTCTCTGGAAAACAGGTGATCACTTATAAATAAACATCCACATCTCCACAGGCAGTTTTTAAAGAAACTTGAGCAAAAGAAAGATCCCGCCTATGAATTGGGAAATATTTACTGGGCAAACATCTATGATGAAGGACATGGAAAAATCTATCGAACTTCCTTTAGCGGTGCTGGTGAGGGGTGGGCGAGAGTAGATGGATGGATAGAATTCCCCCCTAATATCTCTCCCTGGTCTTGGGAGACCAATAAGCACTAGGGAAACTTGTTCTGATACTAGGCATGGAGCGGAGTTGCACTTAAACCTCACACCAACCTTGGGAAGTGATAACGTTATTATGATGCTAATGGCCACACATAATAGAACCTATGTGCCAAGAAGTGCACTATGTGCTCTGTTGTATGACTGCATTTGTCCTTTGCAACAGCACTGTAAGTTAGATACTATCCCTATCCCCACTGTACAGATGAGGAAACTGAGGTGTAGAGAAATTAAGTCTCTTTCCCTAAGTTCCTTTTATTTTTAGTATTTATTTTTGAGAGACAAAGAGAGAGAGAGAGAGAGAGAGAGAGAGAGAGCACGAGTGGGGAAGGGGCAGAGAGAGAGGGAGACACAGAATCCGAAGCAGGGCTCCAGACTCTGAGCTGTCAGCACAGAGCCCAACGTGGGGCTCAAACTCACAAACAATGAGACCATGACCTGACCTGAAGTCAGACGCTTAACCCACTGAGCCACCCAGGAGCCCACCCCCAACCCCTGCAAGGTTCCTTAACAGGGGAGTGGCAAAACCAGAATCTGAATGCAGCAGGGCTCTGCCTGGAAGCTCTCACCTGATGCCCCCAGAGGCACCTCATTCGTCGGAACCTAGTCGCTCGGCCACCCCTAAAACCTAGGAGTTCCGGCGTTGTGGAAGAAGTGGAGACAAGATATTGTGGGGGCAATGCATGGTCTCCACCCCCCACCCCCACACTTTGATCCTCCATCCAAAAATCCGGGAGCTCAAGGCCACTGCCTCTGATGGGGCGGCAGGTGGGGGGCAGTAATTAAGACAGGCATTCTCATACAGTGGTGGTGGGAGTGCCAATAGGGCAATCACTTTGGGAAGGTGTATCTTTCAGCTATTTCAAACTGATACTATCTCTGGGTAGATGGGGTCTCCAACACCCAGCTAGTGTCAGAGAGTTGCTTGGTGGCATGCGGGGGCGGAAGGGGGGGGTGGGGGGAACACAGAATGACGGAATCAGAAGATCTAACTTCCACAATCCTACACCATCATTTCCGCCATATTCTATTGGCCAAAGCAAGCCACAGGGACAGCACAGATTCAAGGAATGTGAAATGAGACAGCAGGGGCGGCAACAAATGTGTGGCCATTTTTAATATCCGAAACGAGAAAGTTTTACAAGGAAAAAGGAAAGGCAGGCTGGGGGCAGAGAACAGCAAGGAGCAATGACGTGAAAAACAAAACAAAAAACTAAGCAGAATTCTGCTCTGCCCATCCCTTCTCTGTGAGTTCCAGAATTTTCTAGCTTCTATCCAAGTAGAGTGAAAAACACAACCACACGCTACTCCCCCCCCCCCATCTTGCTGACCCTTTCCTGCCACCTTCCCAAATTCATTACCCTGAAGCCTCCTCCCCCTGCAGTTAAATGACATTACATGTGTCAAGAGTTTCTCAGGGCGCCTGGCACATAGTACACACTCAATAAGCGATAGCAGTAGTGAGAGCTATACTGTGGGCACACCCCATGGATACGTAGTGAGGACCCAATGGGTTAATCCATGTCACATGCTTAAAACAGTCCCTGGCACTTAATGAAGACCCGGTAAGTGGTAAGTGCGGTATTGCTGTTGTTACTGTTGTTGCTATAGGGTTTTCAAGAGGACCCATCAAACTGTTACAAAACACAAGACGAGCTTAGTATATACAATAAAAATAGCTAACTAAGGCTCTAGAGCTGCACCCTTGAACACAGCAGCCAGGAGCCACATGTAACTATGACAACTTATATGAATTAAGACTAAATGCAGCAGAGGACCAGCCAAGATGGCGGAATAGCATGGAAGTTTTTTTGCGTCTCGCATCCATGAAATACAGCCAGACCAACACTAAACCATCCTGCACACCTAGAAAACGGATCTGAGGATTCACACGACAATCTGTACAATCTGAACCACAGAATTCAGCAGGTACGAGGCGCGGAGAGGTGAACTGGGGGAGAGAGAAGCCACAGAGAGCAGGGAGCCATTTGTGCTTGTGGAGAGAGGCCGGAGCGGGGGAGGGGGGGAGTTCGGGGAAAAGCACCTCCCCCACCAAAAGCAGCTGGAGAGAAAGTAGAAAAGTGGAAACAGCCACAGGGACTGAACTAAAAAGGGAGAAAGGAGAAAGAAGAGGGTTTAAATTCCATTAAGACTCTAAAAACAGGGGGAGTGCAGAGTCTGAAACTCTGCAGCTCGATACCTGTTGGTGCTCTGGTGGGAAAGGCAAATCCCCAGGAGCACAGTGAAGTCCAGGCGGTCCTTGGGCCACATGGGGAGAGGCGGTTCCCCTGCTGGGAGGACACCTGGTAGAGGCTGTGTCGGTTCCCAAAGGCAAAGGGGCCAGTGGACCCAGGGGAACAACCACATTCACTGGTGCTGGGACAAGGCCGTTGGGGGTGAAGCCTGGCGTCAGATGTGAGTTGTGATTTTGCAGAATCCCTGAAACGCTGAGTGAACTTTTTCTGGGGTGGGCCGGCACCTGTCCGCGGTCTCCGGGTGTCGGCAGCAGCACGGTCTCGAGAACGTTCCTGGGGGCGGCCGGCACCAGCCATTGCTCGGTGAGACCCTCCTGCAGAAGGTCTGAGCGGGGACAAAGCTGCAGTCCCTCAGAAGTGACAGGCCAGAAACAGCCGCGTCTGAGATAAAATTCAGGAGGGAGGTGCCACCTGGCAACCTAATGGCTTGGTCACGGATGGTGTAGAAACGCGGGGGGGGGGGGGGGGGGCGGTGAATGGAAGCCGGACACAAAGGACCAGTGGCGATAGCCGGTCAGAGAGCAGAGCTCCGAGACCAGGTAGCTGGGTGACGCCATTTTCACTGCTCTGGCGCATGCGCATACGCACCTACCTGCACAACAACAATCCACCCCAGTAAGCTAAGCAGCGCCATCTAGTGGAGAACAGAGCCATTACACTAAGCCTCACCCACCTGGGCCAACCATGCGCGTCAGGAACACAAGTCTTTCCACCTGCTAGTTAACGGATGATAAAGTGCTTCATAGCTTGACTTCTAGGGGAAAATGAAGTAATTGCAGTCGTATTTCAGTCTGTTTGCCCGTTCATCTATTCATTTTTTTCTTTCTTTTTTTCCCCCTTTTTCATTTCTTTTCTTTTTCTTGAATACAGAAAAAGAAAAAAATTCATTTTTATTTTCAATTTTTATTAAAAATATTTTTAATTTTTTCTACTATATTTTTTTACTGTTGTGTAAATTTTTTCAAATTCTATTTCACTTCCATCATTTCATTTTATTCTACTTTAGTGTTCATTTTTTCAAATTTTCAAACGATTTCCTTTTTTTTTTTTCCCCTTTTTCTCTAATCTATCAAGCCCCTTTCAACACTCAGATCAAAACACACCAAGGATCTAGCATCATTTACTTGATTTTGTGTGGGTGTGTGTCTTTCAATTTTTAAATTTTAGTATTTTTAATTTTAATTTTTTTATCTCATTAATTCCTTTTCTCCCTTCAAAATGATGAAATGAAGGAATTCACCCCAAAAGAAAGAGCAGGAAGAAATGACGGCCAGGGACTTAACCAACACAAGCAAGATGTCTGAACCAGTATTTAGAATCATGATAGTAAGAATACTAGCGGGAGTCCAAAATAGATCAGAATCCCTTTCTGTGGAGACAAAAGAAGTAAAAGCTAGTCAGGATGAAATAAAAAATGCTATAACTGAGCTGCAATCTTGAATGGGTGCCTCAGTGGCAAGGATGGATGAGGCAGAACAGAGAAGCAGTGATATAGAGGACAAACTTATAGAGAATAACAAAGCAGAAAAAAAGGGAGATTAAGGCAAAAGAGCACAATTTAAAAATTAGAGAAATCAGTGACTCATTAAAAAGGAACAACATCAGGGGCACCTGGGTGGCTCAGTCTGTTGAGCGTCCGACTTCAGCTCAGGTCATGATCTCACAGTCTGTGGGTTCGAGCTCCGCGTCAGGCTCTGTGCTGACAGCTCAGAGCCTGGAGCCTGTTTCCAATCCTGTGTCTCCCTCTCTCTCTGCCCCCTCCCCCAGTCTCACTTTGTCTCACTCTGTCTCACTCTGTCCTCTCAAAAATAAATAAATATTTTAAAAAAACTTAAAAAAAAAAAAAGGAACAACATCAGAATCATAGGGGTCCCAGAAGAGGAAGAGAGAGGAACAGGGTAGAAGGGTTATGTGAGAAAATCAGAGTGGAAAACTTTCCTAACCTGGGGAAAGACACAGACAATCAAAATCCAGGAAGCCACAGAGGACTCCCATTAGATTCAACAAAAACCAACCTTCAACACGGCATATCATAGTCAAATTCACAAAATACTCAGGCAAGGAAAGAGTCATGAAAGCAGCAAGGGAAAAAAAGTCCTTAACCTACAAGGGTGTCGTAGACTCTAAGTCTAAAGTTCTCTTTTGTCTAGCAAAAGAGCAGACACAGGATTAAAATGAGAAATGGCTAATGTCTGGGAAAAAGACAAGAGCCCCGAATAAGGGTCCTTGCCTCGTATTTATTCAGATCAGAAGGCTTACAAACGTGATGGGCGTGCACAAAGAGACAAAGAAACTGTGAACATTAACTTGAGGACGTGAGGGGGAAAAGGGGGTCTTGAAAATACAGTGTCTGGGGTTTGGGTCAATATAAACAAATCCATGGGAATGCAAGCTGGTGCAGTCACTCTGGAAAACAGTATGGAGGTACCTCAAAAACTAAAAATAGAATACCCTACAACCCAGAAATTGGCAACTACTAGGTATTTATCCATGGGATACAGGTATGCTGTTTTCGAAGGGGCACGTACACCCCAATGTGTATAGCAGCACTATCAACATAGCCAAAGGTATGGAAAGAGTCCAAATTCCATTGACGGATGAATGGATAAAGAAAATGTGGTGTGTTTATATTATATATATAGATCTATTATTGATAATCTATATGTGTGTGTTGTGTGGTGTTGTGTGTTGTGTGTGTATGCTATATATCTATATATATAGCCCACACACATCTATACCACCATCAAATTAAAATATTTTACTTTTTTCTACTATATTTTATACATACACCACACACACACATACACACACACAATGGAGTATTACTCAGCAATCAAAAAGAATGAAATCTTGCCATTTGCAACTATGTGGATGGAACTGGCAGGTATTATGCTAAATGAAATTAGTCAGAGAAAGACAAAAATCATATGACATCACTCATATAAAACAGATGAACATAAGGGAAGGGAAACAAAAATAATGTAAAAACAGGGAGGAGGACAAAACAGAAGAGACTCATAAACATGTAGAACTGAGGATTACTGGAGGGGTTGTGGGAGGGGGGGATGGATAAGGGACACTAAGGAATCTACTCCTGAAATCATTTTTTCACTATATGCTAACTAATTTGGATGTAAATTTTAAAAATAAAAAAATAAAAAATAAAATAAAATAAAATAATAAAAGAGGGGAAAAATGTATATATATAAACAAAATCCAGGTGCTGGGCAGATGGGTAGATAGGTTGTTAACAGCAGACAGGAGGCACCTTGCCTGTTTATCTTTGCCAGCCTAGGGGATGAGACAGATAGGGGGAATAACCTCAGGGTTAACAAGACACCTTTTTGTTTGTTAACATCTGTGCTCTGGGCTGCTTTACCTGCATCACAGCAGTCCAAAGTCCAATTCACCAATTTACCTAACCTGGCCCTATTCTCCTATGAAAGCAGCTTTCTGCTATAGTACTAAACTTGGGGTGCTTTCACCCTGAATATCTAATCTTGTTATTCCTATGTATTGGGCACCTTTGCACCAATTCTGTTTTCAGGACTTTGCCTCTCCCTCTCTATTTTGGGGGGTTCAGCACCTCCTCCCTATTTGGGGGTGCCTTTTCACCCCCGCTATTCTTGGCACTTTTGTGCCTCCCTATTCTTAGAGTGCCAATCTGTTTTTCCCGAACTTGGGTGTGAGCATTTTATGACTTTGTGTTTCTTTATGCCTTGTTAACCCATTGGCGTAGGATTCCTAATCTTCTCCCCCACACCAGGGAAGACAGATCAGGTTTGCAGCAGACCTATCCACAGGAACTCATCAGGCCAGAAAGGCAGGATATATTCAATGTGCTGAATCAGAAAAATATGCAACCAAGAATTCTTTATCCAACAAGGCTGTCATTCAAAATAGAAAGAGAGATAAAAAGTTTCACAGACAAACAAAAATTAAAGGAGTCTGTGACCACTATACCAGCCCTGCAAGAAATTTTAAGGGGGACTCTCTGAGCAACAAAGACTAGAAAGGACCAGAGAACACCACCAGAAACTCCAACTCTACAGGGAACATAATGGCAATAAATTCATATCTTTCAGTACTCACTGTAAACGTCAATGGACTCAACGCTCCAATCAAAAGACATAGGGTAACAGAATGGGATAGAAAACAAGATCCATCTATATGCGGTTTACAAGAGACCCACTTTAGACCTAAAGTCACCTTCGGATTGAAAGTAAGGGGATGGAGAACCATCTATCATGCTATGGTCAACAAAAGAAAGCCGGAGTAGCCATACTTACATCAGACAATCTAGACTTTAAAATAGAGACTGTATCAAAAGACGAAGAAGGGCATTATATCATAATTAAGGGGTCTATCCACCAAGAAGACCTAACAATTGTAAACATGTATGCGCCAAATGTGGGACACCCATATATATAAATCAATTAATCACAAACATAAAGAAACTCACTGATAGTAATACCATAATAGTAGGGGACTTCAACACCCCACTCACAGCAATGGATAGATTAGATAATCAAAACTCAACAAGGAAAACAATGGCTTTGAATGACACACTGGACCAGATGGACTTAACAGATATATTCAGAACATTTCATCCTAAAGCAGCAGAATATACACTTTTCTCCAGTGCACATGGAATGTTCTCCAGAATAGACAACATACTGGGACACAAATCAGCCCTCAGCAAGTACAAAAAGATCGAGATCATACTATGCATATTTTCAGACCACACTATGAAACTCGAAATCAACCACAAGAAAAAATTGGAAAGGTAACAAGTACTTGGAAACTAAGTACATCCTACTAAAGAATGAATGGGCTAACCAACAAGTTAAAGAGGAAATTAAAAAGTTCATGGAAGCCAATGAAAATGATAACACCACAACCCAAAACCTCTGGGATGCAGGAAAAGCAGTCATAAGAGGAAAGTATATAGCAATCCAGGCCTTCCTAAACAAGGCAGAAAGTTCTCAGATACACAACCTAATCTTATACCTTAACGAGCTGGAAAAAGAAAAGCAAATAAAACCTAAAATCAGCAGAAGACAGGAAATAAAGATTAGAGCAGAAGTTAATGCCATCAAAAACAAAAAAAAAAAAAAAAAAAAAAAAAAAAAACAAAAAAACAAAACAAAAAAAAAAACAGTAGAACATTCAATGAAACCAGAAGCTGGTTTTTTGAAAGAATTAATAAAATCAATAAACCCCTAGCCAGTTTGATCAAAAAGCAAAAGGAAAGGACCCAAATAAATAAAATCAAGAATGATAGAGGAGAGATCACAACCAACACAGCAGAAATAAAAACAGTAATAAGAGAATATTATGAGCAATTATACACTAACAAAATGGGCAATCTGGAAGAAACGGACAAATTCCTAGAAACATATAAACTACCAAAACTGAAACAGGAAGAAACAGAAAATTTGAACAGACCCATAATCAGTAAGGATATTGAATTAGTAAGCAAAAATCTCCCAAAAAAACAAGAGTCCAGGGCCAGATGGCTTTCCAGGGTAATTCTACCAAACATTTAAAGAAGAGTTAACACCTATTCTCTATAAGCTATTCCAAAAAAATAGAAATGGAAGCAAAACTTCCAAACTCTTTATATGAAGCCAGTATTACTATGATTCCAAAAGAGACAAAGACCCCAGTAAAAAGTAGAACTACAGACCAATTTCCCTGATGAACATGGACACAAAAATCCTCAACAAGATACTAGCCAACTGGATCCAACAAGACATTAAAAAAATTATTCACCACGACCAAGTGGGATTTATACCTGGGATGCAAGGCTGGTTCAATATCCACAAAACAATCAATGTGATATATCACATCAATAAAAGAAAGGACAAGAACCACATGATCCTCTCAATAGATTCAGAGAAAGCATTTGACAAAATATAGCACCCTTTCTTGATAAAAACCCTCAATAAAGTACGGATAGAAGGATCATACCTCAAGATCATAAAAGCCATGTAGGAAAGACCCACTGCTAATATCATCCTCAATGGGGAAAAACTGAGAGCTTTCCCTGTAAGGTCAGTAACAGGACAGGGATGTCCACTCTCACCACTGTTATTCAACATAGTATTGGAAGTCTTAGCCTCAGCAATCAGACAATACAAAGAAATAAAAGGCATCCACATTGGCCAGGTGGAGGCCAAACTTTCATTTTTCGCAGATGATGTGATACTCTACATGGAAAACCCAAAAGATTCCACCAAAAACTGCTAGAACCGATTCATGAATTCAGCAAAGTTGCAGGATATAAAATCAATGCACAGAAATCGGCTGCATTCCTATACACCAATAATGAAGCAACAGAAAGGGAAATCAAGGAATTGATCCCATTTACAATTGCACCAAAAACCATAAAATACCTAGGAATAAATCTAACCAAAGAGGTGAAAAGTCTATATGCTGAAAACTATAGGAAGCTAAAGAAATTGAAGAAGACACAAAAGTAATGGAAAAATATTTCGTGCTTCTGGATAGGAAGAACAGATATTGTTAAAATGTCAATATTACCCAAAGAAATCTACATATTCAATGCAATCCCTATCAAAATAACACCAGCATTCTTCACAGAGATAGAATCAACAATCCTAAAATTTGTATGGAACCAGAAAAGACCCCAAATAGCCAAAGCAATCTTGAAAAAGAAAACCAAAGCGGGGCATCACAATCAGACTTCAAGCTATACTACAAAGCTGTAATCATCAAGACAGTATGGTACTGGCACAAAAACAGACACTCAGATCAATGCAACAGAATAGAGAACCCAGAAATTGACCCACAAACAGATGGCCAACTCATCTTTGACAAAGCAGGAAAGAATATCCAATGGAATAAAGACAGTCTCTTCAGCAAATGGGGTTGGGAATATTGGTCAGTGATATGCAGAAAAATGAACCTGGACCACTTTCTTTCACCATACAGAAAAATAAACTCAAATGGATGAAAGACCCAACTGTAAGACAGGAAGTCATCAACATCCTAGAGGAGAAAGCAGGCAAAAACCTCTTTGACCTCAGCTGCAGCAACTTCTTTCTCAACATGTCTCCAGAGGCAAGGGAAATAAAAGCAAAAATGAACTATTGGGACCTCATAATGATAAAAAAGATTCTTCACAGTGAAAGAATCAATCAGCAAAGCTAAAGGGAAACTGATAGAATGTGAGAAGATATTTGCAAACCACATATTAGATAAAGGGTTAGTATCCAAAATCTATAGAGAACTTATATCAAACTCAATACCCAAAAAACAAATAATCCAGTGAAGAAATGGGCAAAAGACATGAATAGACACTTCTCCAAAGAAGACACCCAGATGGCCAACCGACACATGAAAAAATGCTCAACATCGCTCATCGTCAGGGAAATACAAATCAAAACCACATGGAGATACCACCTCACACTGTCAGAATGGCTAACATTAACAACTCAGGCAACAACGGATGTTGGCGAGGATGCGGAGAAAAAGGATCTCTTTTGCACTGCTGGTCGGAATGCAAGCTGGTGCAGCCACTCTGGAAAACAGTATGGAGGTTCCTCAAAAAATTAAAAATAGAACTACCCTACAACCCAGCAATTGCTCTACTAGGTATTTATCCAAGTGTTACAGGTGTGCTGTTTCGAAGGGACACATGCACCCCAATGTTTATAGCAGCACTATCAACAATAGCCAAATAATGGAAAGAGCCAAAATGTCCGTTGACAGATGAATAGATAAAGAAGATGTGGTACACACACACACACACACACACACACACACACACACTGGAGTATTACTTGACAATCAAAAAGAATGAAATCTTGCCATTTGCAACTATATGGATGGAACTAGAGGGTATTATGCTAAGCGAAATTAGTCAGAGAAAGACAAATATCATATGACTTCAATCATATAAGGACTTTAAGATGCGAAACAGATGAACATAAGGGATGGAGAACAAAAAATAATATAAAAACAGGGAGGGGGACAAAACATAGACAGTCTTAAAAATGGAGAACAAACTGAGGGTTACTGGAGGGGTTGTGGGAGGGGGATGGGCCTAATGGGTAAGGGGAATTAAGGAATCTACTGAAATCATTGTTGCACTATATGCTAACTAATTTGGATGTAAATTTAAAAATTTGAAAAAAGTCAAAATGCAGCTAAAAGTTCAGCTCCATGGCCCGCAGCAGCCGCCACACAGGGCAGTGCAGACACAGAGCATTTGCACTTGTGCATGAGACCTGAGGACAGCGCGGCTTTATGGGGTCCCCTTAGAGGTCCTCGGGTAAGGAGGCTACGTGAATTAACCCCTGCAACCCACAGAGCAGCCCTACAGGGTAGGTTTCCCTACAGGGAACCTCTCTGCAGGTGAGGAAACTCAGGCTCAGAAAATGACATTAGTCCAAGGATGCACAACTGGGATCTGAGCCCAGGCATACCTGGTGCCAGAGACCCTGCTCCCCCCAGTTTCTGACGTATCACCTTCTTACTGTTCCTTTTTTTCCCCTTCCTTCCCCCTCCCCCCTCCTCCTCAGCTTCACTGTCTACCTGGCCTCCTCCCCTCCCGCTCCTCCCCAACCCCCTTTCCGGCTCCCCTTCCTTCACCTCCTCCCCTGCCATTCTTCTCCAGCCCTCCAACTTCCTCCCCCTCGCCCCTCTCCCTCTGACTCTACCTCCTTTCCTCTCTTCGTTCCTACAGCTGAGCTCCTACCCGGTCCTTTCCAGCTGCCCCTCTCTTCATCCTCCTTCTTCCAACCCTCCCTTCCCTCCTCTCCCGTTCCCTCTTTCTCACTCCTTTCTCTGCACCGCCCTCCTCCCCATTCCTCCCTCTCAGCCCCTCCCTGCCTACCCTCCCTTTCCCGCTCCTTCTGCCCTCTTCCCGCTCTAAGTCCCACCCCTTCCCTCCTCCCTCCAAGCCCCCTCCCCCCCCCCCCCCCCCCCCAACCCCTCCTTTTTTTCCTCCCTCCTGCCCTCAGCTCTTCCCCTCCCTTCTCCTTCCTCTTCCTTCCCTCCCTTCCTCGTCCTCCGTTCTCCCCCACCCTCTGGAATCCTCGCCCCCCCCAACCCTCTGGAATTGAGGGGGGCGTGGTCCCGCGAGGCCGGAGCGGGAGCTGCGAGGTGCGCAGGCGCAGTTCGTGTTCTCCCGGGACCCACCGAGGCCCGGCCCCAGGTTTTCGTGGTGGGGTGGATCCCGCACCCGGGATCGGAGGAAGGACCCGGAAGAGGCTGCAAATCCCCCGCCTCTCCCTGCCTCAGTTTTCCCCCGCCCAGACAGTGGTCCAAGGACAGCACCTCTCGGGGGTGGTGCGCGAGGCTCCCTCCGTCTGAGCTGCCTCTGGTTGCCTCTGTGTTTAGGTAATGGTAACTGCAGCGCCGCGCCGCCGGCAGTTTCGGAGCGTGCACTTGCCGCGCCTGGGTCAGCACCCCACCGAGCGGGGTCCCCCACCCCCGCAGCGCCGGAGCTCCTCCGAGGTGCAGACCCCGACCCCGCCCGGGAAGGCCTGCCCTGAGTCGCGGGGGGCGGGGCCCGGGGCTTCTCGAACTCCCGCGAGATGCTGCCGAGCAGGCCTGCGGAAAACGGAGAGATACCCTGTTATCTCCCTAAACTCCACGGGAGCCCCCCCACTAGGATTTCCCCCCCCCCTCGTTTGCAGATGTGGAAACTGAGGCACAAAAATGAAAAGCCCCTCCCCGCCCCCTCCAGTGGTGGAAGAGTTAGTGCGATTTAATTACCACATCTACGAGGCCTTTGCCCTGCACCGCCTTACATCGACCCTATAGGGTAGGGTAGTAGGTTCCTCACCTTACAGATGAGGAAAACAGGTTTATATGTCCATGTATAACAATGACATATATTATCAGTTTACATATATCTACATGTATACACAGTATTTAGTATGCCTGTTTACATGCCAAATACAGGTATGTAAGGTATTTGGCACCATAGCACACATATATAGAGGTATCATTTATCATATGGAGGTATATGTGGTATTTAGTGTATGACTGGACCACATATATATAATATATTAGTATGTATAAGTCTCATATACACATCATGTATCTTAGTTCATATATATCTTATGTATGTGTATATATGGTATTTAGGGTGATTACATCTCATATACACACAGGGCAATATGGTATTTAGAGTATGTGTGCAGGGCGTTTAGTGGGAAGGAAGACTGGTTAAAAACGCAGGTTCTGATCACTTCTCGGCCTTTTGGCTAAGATCAAGTGTAGTATCTGTTCTTATCAGTTTTAAAACACAGGTTCTGAGACCCTGTGGCCCCAGATGACCTAAAAGACCCTGGTCTCCACTTTTGTATTTCCAGAGTTTTCTTATAATTTAAAGGACCCGTTGTTGCTGTGGAAACAGCAGTTCAGTTTGGTGATTCCTTGGTAAGTTGAACGCAGAATTAGCACACGACCCAGCAGTTCCACTCAGGTATGTGTATACCTCAAAGAATTGAAAACAAGAACTCAAACCCTTGGCCGTGCATATTCACAGCACGATTACTCACAATCGCCAAAAAGCGGAATGGAAACTTCATGAACCATGTGATTCTGTTTACATGAAATGTCCACAGCAGGTAAATCCGTGGAGACACAAAGCGGATTGGTGGTCGCCAGGGGCTGGGGAAGGAGGGAGTGGGGAGAGACTGCTTCGTGTGTATAAGGTCTCCTTTTGGGGGTGGAGATGTTTGGTTCGGAAGTGGACAGCAATGATCAGGACACGGCACTGTGAATGTACTAAATGCTGCTGAATTGTACCCTTTAAATTTGGTAAAATGGGTTGGGGCGCCTGGGTGGCGCAGTCGGTTAAGCGTCCAACTTCAGCCAGGTCACGATCTCGCGGTCCGGGAGTTCGAGCCCCGCGTCGGGCTCTGGGTGGATGGCTCGGAGCCTGGAGCCTGTTTCCGATTCTGGGTCTCCCTCTCTCTCTGGCGCCTCCCCCGTTCATGCTCTGTCTCTCTCTGTCCCAAAAATAAATAAACGTTGAAAAAAAAATTTTAAAAAAAATTTGGTAAAATGGGAAATTTTATGTGTATTTGACTATAATAAACCAGGGGGAGGCTTGTTGTAGACCCAATCCTATGCAGAGTCCTGGGATAAAGGCTAATAAAAGGAATCCCCCCCCCCAGTTTGGGGGTGGGGGGGATGTTCTACATACAGATGGTAATAATAAATAAAATAGGGGCACCTAGCTGGTTCAGTCAGTAGAATATGCAACTCTTGGTCTCAGGGATGTGAGTTCAAGGCCACATTGGGCATGGAGCTTACTTAAAAAAATTAAAACATTTCCATACTCTTACCATATGGCACATGCTTTTTTTACTCACTTGTTGAAATCTCATAATGGCCCTGTGTGATGGGCACCTTATCCTCATTTTCCAGAAGAGGAACTGAGGCACGTGGGGGGTAGTTACTTGCCCAAAGACACACAGCAGGTAAGTGGCAGTTGCTGGGAGTTGAACCCAGGTTTCAGGCTCCTGTGGCCTCACAGCTCACCAGCCCAGGGTGACATCTGTCAGAGGAGAGCTGTGAACAAGGTCTGGGTCAGCACAAAGGAAAGAGGCTCTGCTTGTCTCCAGAGCCCTGTGAGCTGGGTCCAGGATGGTGGGGGTGCCAGGCAGGGTGGTCCTGGGTCTGATCCTGCCTCGGAGAGATGTCTCCACTGTCCACCTCCCAGCCACACTGGAGGTGTCTGGGTAGCGGGAGCCCATGTGGTGTGGCTGCTGTGTCTCTGTTTCTGTGGATGAGAAGGAACGGGGTGTGCAGCCCGCTTGGGATTCTCTCTCTACTCGCTCACTTTCTCTCAAATAAATAAACATTAAAAAAAAATACTGGGGTGCCTGGGTGGCTCAGTCGGTTGAGCGTCCAACTTCTGCCCAGGTCATGATCTCACGATTTGTGAGTTCAAGCCCGTGTCAGGCTCTGTGCTGACAGCTCAGAAGCCTGGAGCCTGCTTCGGATTCTGTGTCTCCCTCTCTCTGCCCCTCCCTGGCACGCACTCTCTCTCAACAATAAACACTAAAAAAAATTTAAAAAAATTTTAACCATCTAGGCCTTCACAGAAAGTTTGCCAACGCTTGGCCATCAGCCAAACTGTAATCTGCGAGAATTACAGACCTCTTTTTCACCACGATGTGCCGAGGTCTCCACTTGGTCTCATGGTCTTTGGTGGCTCTCTCTGGGTGGGCTCCTCCACATCAGTGGCGGGATGCTGAGATGGGATGGCTCCATTCTTTCAGCTCTAGGCCTCCCTGTGGGCCAGACCGGCCACTGTCCTTGGTGCTGAACCCCGCCAGCTATCTGTGTACCCGGCACTTCAAGAAGGGAATGAATGTGATTCTCTGTTCAGTGGCTGCTCATTTGCAACAGGAGCTGGGGACTCTCCTGCAAGAAAGTTTGCTGGATGGGAGCTTTGTGTGGCTCCCTCTGTTTCACTGTATTAGTTTACACTGGCAGCAATGGAAATCTATTTTCCCCCCCGGTTTCCAGAAGCTGGAATCTGAGATCGGAGGTGTCCGCAGGTTTGGTTCCTCCTAGCTCCTCTCCTTGGCTTGCAGACGGCAGACCCCTCGCTGCTTCTTCACGTTACTCCTCTGTGCCTGTGTGAGCCCCTGCTGTCTCTGTCTCCTTATAAGGACACCAGCCATTGGATTAGGATAATGATCCCGCTAAGTCCCCTATCTCCAACACAGTCACAGTTTTGAAAATTACCAGGCATTGTATTCCAACATAGAAATTTGGGGGAACCCGTGCATCTGTGACATCCCCAAAGGGTAGAATTTGACCTCTGATAACTGTGGCTTATGTCTAGGTTGGTATTGGCAAGCTGGCACTCACCTTGGGCTCACTCTCCTTTCTTCCTTCCTTCCTTCGTGGTGTGCAGTTGGTCTGGGGACGCAGCAATCCTGTCGGAGACCACCTTTCCCACTTGCATCCAGGAGGGGACAGGGACCACCCCTCACCGTGGATAGCGAGGAGAGGGATGTGTTCACACATGCCACTTCCCCTTCCCCGTCCATCCCTGGGTGCTGTACCCAACGTGTCTCCAGGCATGGCGGTGCAAGATAGCGGAGGGAGCCACCAAGAGCAGAACCTCCTTGTAATTGGCTGTGAGGGAATAACGTCCCAGGCCTTTGGGGGCTTCTGGCCTGCATTTAGTCCCACGCTGACCCGGGTCTGTGACCCCACCCATTGCCTCCACCCTCCGGTGGCGGTCAGGCACCATTCCTGCTTACGGACAAGGAGGCCCCAAGGAAGCTCACTGATCACCACCTAGTAAGTGTCGGGACCAGCAACTTAACCCAGGATCCGCTGACCCCAGAGCTGACTCGATCACCCTGCAACACCACACAGGCCACAGGCCAGGGGTCCGGTCTGCTTCTTCCCCACCCCCAGATGTAGCTTGTGTGGTCTGTCCCGTTCTGGTCCAAATAGCATTTCTTAAGTATGGAAACTGGGTGCCATTTAGAAAACAAACATTGCAAATAAAAAGTCTGTCTTTTCGGCTCCCAGGTCCAATAGTCCCAAAGTATTAGTGCTTTGAGCCTCAGTTTCCTCCCCTGGAAAACTGGGGGTAAGAATAGTACTCTAGATAGGAATATTTATCTATTAATAAATATTTTATTATTGATAATAGAGCACTATTATGTTTATTTACTATTTATTGTTGACAATAATAGAGCACAATCTCATTAATAAATAATAGAATTTTATTAAGGTTGTGGGATGATGTAGGAATTGGATAACCATGTGCTTAACCTCAAAAGGCTTCATGGTCACAAGAATTCCATCCAGCGTGGTAGGTTGGCGGAGAGAGTAGTGGTTAGTCTGCGATTTGAGAGAGATTGTTCTTCTCCGTACTTCCAAAAATCCAAGAGATTCCCGTCTTTGCCTGGGAAGGCTCGCCGCCACCCCGCCCCCCCACTGGGTTTCTGCAGAATGAGCCTCCGTTCTACCCCATCTCTGAGGTTGGTGGCTTGGGGCCCAGTCCTCCTGGTCTGACCATTCCCAGGCCAGGAATCCGGGGCGGTGAGGGGCAGTCGGCTCATCCAGCAGACCCCTTCCTCAGATTCTGTGGCACGTGTGCTGGTTTCCTGAGGTTCTGACGGGGTTCCCAACAGCAGGGCAGTGTCTAGGCACGTGAGGGCAGAGGGGCCACCCCCACTCTGGCCTGACTGTCCTGGGGCTGCAGCTTGGCCAGAGGCCAGCAGGGAGCCCTGTCCAGTCACCATGGTGAGGCTGAGTGACCGTGGCTTTTATTTCCTGACGCTTTGACATCTTGGGGCCTTGATGACGCTGGAGAGACTGCCCCCTCGCAGACCTAGCTAATTCCTAGAGACAGGAAACGACTCATCCGTAAATATGCTTTCCAAACACCAATCAACCCATCCAGAGCCCCCACCCCAGGAAGCTTCTCCATCAGGCTCTCACGCTCCAGCCGCCATCGGCCTGCCCTCCTTCCCCAGGGCAGGTACCGGACAGTTCTGCAGCACCCACGTGCCCCACAGTCATGACATGATCCAAACCAGGAGATCCTAAACCTGCTCACCCCTGCCCTCCCCCGTTCCTTCCTGTGGGACTAAGGGACACAAGCCACATCCAGGTCCTCCAGGAGCCACGTCAGGTCTGGAATGGAATGGGCTGGGGCCTGAGAAGACTAACTCGCTTATCCACAGTCCAGCTGGCTAGCGTTTATTGGCCGTGCCATCCCTGACTCATTCATACAGCAAACATGTATGGAGTGCCCACTGTGTACCAGGCACTGTTATAAGTCCTGGGGAAACACCCAGTGAGCAAAACAGACAAAGTCAAAGCTTCTGCCCTCATTCCTGTGAAGACGGATGACCAATAAAAATCAGTACTCAGACAGACTGTGGTTCTGTGCAATGGAGGAGAACGAGGCCACGGACGGAGCTACGATTTCAAAGAGGGAAGTCAGTAAGGTGATGTTCAGCAGGGATCTCGTGTCATCAGGCTCCTCCAGAAAAACAAGCCCTATCTTATTACACATGTATATCATATTATATATATAAACGCATATCATATATACACATGTATATCATATATACACATGTATATCATATTATATATACACGTATATCATATTAATATATACACATGTATATCATATTTATATATATACACGTATATCATATATATACACATGTATATCATATTATATATAAACGCATATCATATATACACACGTATATCATATATACACATGTATATCATATTATATACACGTATATCATATTAATATATACACATGTATATCATATTATATATATACACGTATATCATATATATACACATGTATATCATTATATATATAAACGCATATCATATATATACACATGTATATCATATTATATATACACACGTATATCATATTATATATACACACGTATATCATATTATATATACACACGTAGATCAATATATATACACGTATATCATATATTAACATGTATTCATAGTATATAATATACATGTATATCATATTATATATATACAACGTTTAACATATTATCTATACAGTATAATCGTATGATACATATCTTTATATATCATGTAGTTTATTACATATCATATATATCCTATCTATCTCATTGTATATGTAATCTATATATACTTCTAAAAAGTATCTTATTTTAGGGGAGCCTGGGTGGCTCAGTCAGTTAAGCTTATGCTTCGGCTCAGGTCATGATCTCACAGTTCATCAGTTCAAGCCCCACATTGGGCTCTGTGCTGAAAACTCAGAGCCTGGAGCCTGCTTCAGATTCTGTCTCCCTCTCTCTCTGCCCTCCTCCACTCTCTCTCTCTCAAAATTAAAAAAAATGTAAAAATAATCTTATTTTATAACTATTATACATATATTACAAAAAATATATAATGTACATTATATAGTATATAGTTATAGTAATTATAGTATAATTATATAATTATATATTATATGTATATTACATGTGTGTAATATTAAGTATAAATTTATATATTAATATGAGTATAAAAACATCCACTTCTCCTGGGTACCAGATGAGTGGGGAATTTGCCTAACACCAAAACAATGTGTCCTACAATTTGACTCAACTGTCTACCCGAGGCAACATCAGATCCCACAGGTTAAGGGCTCGGCCCACAAGACAGCCCCCCCGCCCCACGGTTTCAGATGCCATTCACAAGTCCAGACTGTCACCTGCCCTTCTGACTGGGTGACTCAGTCAGTTCAGCGTCTGACTCTTGATTTCCACTCGGGTCACGATCTCATGGTGGATGGGTTCGAGATCCATCAGCACAGAGCCTGTTTGGGATTCTCTCTGCCCCTCCCCTGCATGCGCTCTCTCTCTCTCTCTCTCTCATCTCTCTCTCTCTCTCTCTCTCAAAATAATAAATAACTTAAAAAAAAAAGTTCCACATCCCTATCCTTGGGTTTGGTTAATGTGTTAGAGGGGCTCACGGAACTCAGGAGCATTTCACTCACTAGGTTACGGGTTTATTCTAAAAGGATGTGATACAGGACGCAGATGAAAAGCCACATGAAGACGTACACAGGGCGGGGTCTGGGAGGGTCCTGTGAGTTGGGTGTCACCTCCTGGTATGTGGATGTGGCCACCGACCTGGCAGCTCTGTGAATGCTGTGTTTTGGGATTTTATGGAAGGCTTCCTCACGTAGGCATGGTCAATCATTAACTTCATTTCCAGCCCTCTCCCCTCGCTAGAGAATGGGTTGGGGAGGGGTGGTGCTGAAATCCCAACCTTCTTTAAAAAAAATTTTTTTAATGTTTATTTCTGAGACAGAGAGATAGAGCATGAGTAGGGGAGGGGCAGAGAGAGAGGGAGACACAGAATCCAAGGCAGACTCCAGGCTCGGGCTGTCAGCACAGAGCCCGACGCGGGGCTCGAACTCACAAACCATGAGATCATGACCCGAGCCGAAGTCGGTCGCTCAACTGACTGAGCCACCCAGACGCCCCTGAAAATCCCAACCTTCTAATCATGGCCTGGTCTTTCCGTGACCAGCCCTCCAGGGGCCCACCCAGAGTCACCGCATTAGAACAGGAGACACTGCTATCACCCAGGAGATTCGAATCGATTTAGGGGCTCTGTGCCAGGAACCACGGGCAGAGACAAATATATACAAAATGTTTCTACTATCTCTCCAGGGGGCACAAACCATTCAGTCTACAGCACTGTTTTCCGTCATGTATTTTACGAATGAGGAAAATGAGGCGCAGAGAGGTTATGAAACTTGCCCAAAGTCACACAGCAAGGTCAGAGTCTGGATCTGAACCCAGGCAGGCAGTCTGGCTTCGGAGCCTCTGTCCCTGTTGGCTCCAGTCTTCTGCCCCCTTCCTTCATTCGTGGAGTGAGGGCCTCGTGTCTCGCTGCAGGGGTGGCAGTGACAGCAGGTACTTGCTACATTATGGAGTCCTACCTGCCAGGTGCCGTTCTAAAATTTTTACAGGTATTAACTCATTTTCACTGACTCAGGAAATTTGTTGTAAAATGATACAAAAACTACTACTTGTCTTCCTGTTGGGGGTCGGTGAAGGCCGCAGGAATGGGGGTCCTGCCTGAGACAGCCCCACGCCCAGCCCCTCACGCCCAGGCGGTGTGATCTCACTGCAGCCTCTGAGCGTCCTCTGAGCCTCGGCGCCCCATCTGCCACTCTGGACAGCGTGGGGAGGACACCAGCGTGGTGTCGGGCCCGGGGGTGCGTGCTAAGCGCTCCATAACCACTAGCCGTCATATCGTGTCCCCTCGCCCCTCACGCAAAAACGGTGTTGAACTTCCCATCCGTCTTCTGGCCCTTCGCGGGGAGTCTTCACCTGTCTGCTTAAACCTCTCCTGAGCAGCCTGGCTGGCCACCCGGTCTGGGCCGGCCTCAGCCCCGGCTGGCTCTCCTGCTCTGCACTCCTCTGCTCCTCTACCTCACCCCTGCTGCCCCGTGGCTCTTGAATGTAAGCTCCACCACGCACGAGCCTTATCCGGGCTCAGGGTGGCCCCCGTCCCACGCCCAGGGGACGTAGAATGAGTGCCCACCGGGGCCGGACAGCCCCCATGGGGCCTGTCTCTGTCCCCGGCCTCAGTGTCCCCCATCCCGTCCCAGTTTCACGGACAAGGTGGCAGTGAGTGAAAGGGGAGCCACCGCCCCTTCTCGCCTCACCCCTCCACTCCCTGATGTTCCGGGAGAACTGGGAGCATGGAGCAGGGAGACATGGATGGCCTCATCTCAGCAGTACAGTGAAGGTGCCAACGGAGTGTGGACCCGGGACGGTGCCGGCGGCGGAAGGGAAGGAAGCACAGGGGCATGGGGACGACCGCTGCTGGCTCCGGCCTCCAGACACCCAGCCCCTCCGCACCCAGCAGGACAGGCTTCCGTGTGCCCCTCCCTGACACACTGAGAGGCCACCGCCCAGCCGGCATGCAGATGGGAGGGGAGCCAGCCACCAGCAGAATCCCAGCGGGAGCCACGTGGCCATGTCTGGTCCCGCTCCGAAGGGCAGACCTGCCTCAGAGCGGCGTCTCCCGGGCTGCTGGCTGGAACACGTGTCCCAGACGGACCTAGCTGACCACTTGGGGTGGGACCCGGTTCATTTTCTTTGTAGGAGAGAGAGACAGAGATAGAGGGGGGCTTTGTTCTCGGAGGCCCTGTGTTGTCAGGTCCACTCGCGATGCCTGAACGGCAGCCCCAGAGGCCCTCACTGCCCCGTTTCAGGCTGCGGCAGCTGCAGTCAGGGCTCGGTCCCCATCCAGCCACCGTTCACGAGCTTTCATCGCTCGCCACAGGGCCTCTGCACGCGCTGCTGTGGATTTTCAGTCACCAGGGAAAGCTGTGCCCCACGCCTCCCAGCCACCGCCGTGCAGATGCCAGGCATGAAGTGTGGGGATAGGAACAAGCAGACGTGAGGCTGTCTCAGCTATGGGGGGAGGGGGGGCCCCTCCGACAGGCCCCATGCTGCCCTGCGTCAGGGTTAATGGGAGGATGGAAGACGGAGGCGACTGAGGGCCCTCCTGGTGACCACGGCAGGGACAGCACTTCCTGAAGGAAACGTCCCCTGCTGCAGCGGCCTCACTCTAAGGATGAGTGCCAGGGAGGCCATGAGATTGGTAAGCCCCGTGACCCCCCAGGGCTAACGACATGGGGCCGCCTTCTCTGCTTGCTCCCCACTTCCCCTGGAGTGAGGTCTGGACGGGAGGACGCCATGTCCACATCAAAGACACACAGCGCTCAGGCCCATCTGGGCTCCTTGCTGCCACTAGGACGAGGGCAAGACCCAGACCCAGGCCAAGCAGCATGTGCCATTTCTCTGGTCATGGGAGTCAGTTTGTGGGGGAGTCTGACAGAACGGAGCTCAGGGTGTGTGTCACTGATTGCCAGAGCCCTGTCTCCACCCAGACGGCCGGCACAGGAAGGGCGAGCCAGACAACCAGAGCTGCGGTTCCAATGCCGAACCTGGAACAAACCCACCCTGATGCCCACCCGGCTGCCAGACACCCGAAAACCTGTCCGCCTTGATTACGTGCTCCCGAGCAGATGCGTTTCCTACTCTCAACACAAAGTGCGTACTGATAGAAACTGATCTCTCAAAGTGAGTTGTTTATTCTTTGTGGGCATTGTCAAGAAGCAATAGGACGTCGGAAACACCAGGACATTTGGGGCAAGTGGCATCGAATGTTAAAAGGAAAAAGGGCAGCATCAAAGTCCCCCGAGAAAGGAGACCCTGGGGGAGCTCTTCACGTAAACAAAGCTTCAGGTCAGCCTTAGGAGACTCACTTGGAGCTACCTTCAAATTCGACTGCAAAAAAAACAGCTATAAAAACAGGCAGTCTGTGTTCAGAAATGCGTACTGACTAAACCCAGTTAAGTATTTAAACCTGAATCACCTGCCCTCCCCCTCTCCCCACAAGCAGGAGACTGATTTTGATGGCGGAACTGGTTCCTGTCTCTTCTGAACCCGACGGCTGTTTAAAATGACACTGGTCTCTCAGGGCGCCTGGGTGGCTCAGCCAGTTGAGCATCCGACTTAATTTGGGCTCAGGTCATGATCTCACCGTTGACGAGATCCAGGCCTGTGTTCGGCTCTTTGTTGACAGCCAGGAGCCTGCTTGGGATGCTCTCTGTGCCCCTCCCCCACTCTCTCCCTCTCTCTCTCAATAAATAAACATTTTTTAAAAATTACACTTTTAAAAGTTTTATTGTAAAAAACCCTAAATGACCACTATGAGAAACTTCGGCATCCCAAGTGCTTACTATTATTTCCTGACTGTGAAAACCACCTCCTCCCTGTCACACAGCTTGTCAGCTTCTGCCGCGTTAGTGGCTTAGGGACAGACAGAGGGATGGAGGGGAGCGGGGCTCTGGCTTCCACCCCAGGAGGAAACTCAGGAGGGTGCCCACCTGGCATCTGCACTAGATCTAGGGTCCCAAAATGTCCACATTCACTTATGGAGTCCACCTCCCCCTCTCAGCCCCCTCCTCCGGAGTGTCCCCCCCGGGACACTAAGTGCTCTGTCCCAGCCCTTACAGTCCACTCCCACGGCCTAGAACCCTGATGCCCCGGTTCCTGGGGCTCCCGTGAGTGTCCAGCCACAGAGACCCTGACCATGTTCCTAAGCACATTAGACACGGAGGGACTGGCTTCCTCCTTAGGCCCTGCGGGTGCCCCGTAGCAAGAGGACCTGTGCACAAGTCCCCATTCGTAAGGCCCGCCTGGGGCGCGCTACCCGGGGGCTCCCGCGTCTGCACCGCCCGTGCTGGGGGCTCAGGCCCCCCCCCAAGGCAGGTCCCGGGACCAGGCGCCCCCCACGCCTCCCCCTAGGTGTGGATCCTCAGGTGGCGCGTGAGGTTGGTGTTCCGGCTGAAGGTTTTCCCGCACTCGCCGCACCTGTAGGCTTCTCCGCCGGTGGTGGATGCGCTGGTGGACGGTGAGCGAGGAGTTCTTGATGAAGCCCTTGCCGCACTGGGCGCAGTGTAGGGGTACTCGCCGGTGTGGATGCGCTGGTGCTCGATGAGGTACGCGCTCTGGCTGAAGGCCTTGCCGCACTCGCCGCACGCGTACGGCTTCTCGCCGGTGTGGCCCGTCTGGTGCACGAGCAGGGACGAGCGGCCCGTGAAGTGCTTCCTGCACACGGAGCACTCGTACGGCTTCTCGCCCGTGTGCACACCGCCGGTGCTGCGTGAGCGACGAGTTCTTGCTGAAGGCCTTGCCACAACGCGTTGCACTCGAAGGGCTTGACCCCGATGTGGAAGCGCTGGTGCTGGATCAGGTAGGAGCTCTGGCTGAAGGCCTTGCCGCACTCGCCGCACGCGTACGGCTTCTCGCCCGTGTGGTTCCGCCGGTGCAGCGTCAGCGACGAGCTCTTGTTGAAGGCCTTGCCGCAGTCCCCGCAGCGGAACGGCTTCTCGCCCGTGTGCGTGCGCCGGTGCTCGGTCAGGTGCATGTTTTGGCTGAAGGCGCGCCCGCACTCGGCGCACGCGTACGGCTTCTCGCCCGTGTGCGTGCGCCGATGCACGGTCAGGTGCATGTTCTGGCTGAAGGCCTTGCCGCAGTCCCCGCACGCGTACGGCCGCTCGCCCGTGTGCACGCGCTCGGTAGCTGCGCCAGGGACGAGGTCTTTGCGGAAGGCCTTCCCGCACGCGGCGCACGCGTACGGCTTCTCGCCCGTGTGCGTGCGCTGGTGCACGGTCAGGTTCATGCGCTGGCTGAAAGCCTTGCCGCAGTCCCCGCACCGGTACGGCTTCTCCCCGGTGTGGACCCTGCGGTGGATGGTGAGGGACGAGCGCTCGATGAAGTGCTTCCCGCACTCGTCACACTCGAAGGGCCTCTCCCCGGTGTGGGTCCTCTGATGCTTCACGAGGGACGAGCTGCGGCTGAAGGCCTTGCCGCACGTGGCGCACGCGTAAGGCTTCTCCTCTGCGTCCAGTCTGGAGGGCTGGCTGAGGTCTGCGCCGAGCACCACACGCGGCTGGGACCCTGCTTCCCCCGGACCCGCCGATGGTGGCGGGCGCAGGCTGGAGCTTTGGGGGGTGAGGACCTGAGGTTCCCGACGACACTCGGGGGCGAGCTCCTGAGAAACCTCCGACCGCCCCAGGCAGGTCCTGGCGCCCCCCTGCTGCCTCCTCTCCACCCAGTCACCCAGGGTCCACGCGCCTTCAAAGGCCGGGCCGCAGGCACCATTTCTCGTGGGTCCCTCGGCCACCGCCCCGACGGATGGCCTGTGTTCCGCAAAGTCCTCCTTTGGACCCGATTCCTTCATTTCAGGTCTAGACTCCAAGTCTGGGGGAGGGGAGAGAGAAGACGAGACACATGGAGTTAACAAGGCTGGGAGCAAGGACCTTCCAGAGCGCGGGATGGGCAGGTGACATCGGAGACCGCCCTGCCGAGCGCAAGGGCAGCGATGAGCGGGCCGCAAAGGTGGTCTGAAGAAGCAGAGCCCACATGAGGCGGAGGGGGGTGGAGGGGACAGGACCTGTCCCTTCGGGGCAGCGGAGACAAGGGCAGCCCAGCCCGCACACAGGAGCTCGGAGGAGAGCCGCCTGTACAGAAACAACAGGAGGTACCGGGCTTGGACCGAGCGGATCAGCTCGAGGAAACCCGAGCAAGGAGTTCTGCAATGGGCTCCTGGCTTCCAGGGACCACCCCGAACACCCCCAACCGCGGAGGCTTCTCAAAGCATCAGGGGTTGTTAGAAACGCTAAGGTGACAGCTGACATTTATGGGGGTGCGCTGCCTGTCCTCTATCCCCCCACCTGCCAGCCAAGCTCCGCCCTCCCCTGCCCCTCCCCCCTCCTCCGCTGCCCAGACCCTCGGCCTCTGCACATCCTCCCCGCCCCCCCCCCCCCCCCGCCGGAATCACAGCCCCGCTGCGGCTCGAGTGCCCGCCTACGTGTACCCTGTTGGTTTCTAAATCTCTATTTCCAGTCCAGGGGACTCTCCTGAGTTCCAGACTCTGTATCACGGATCCAACGGCTTCATTCCCAACACGCAGAAGCTGTGAGATCTTCTTCACACAACAATCTCCACGTGGAGCCCTCCTTGCCAGGAGGCGGCAAGACCCAGCAGGGGAGGAGCAGCTGATCTCGCTCTCCCACTTGAACCCCCACCTAGCTTGCAACCCCTGGAGTCTGAGACCCCTCCCCTAAACCCTGCGGCTGTGCCACGGCAGTCTGGAATTCAGGGTCTTCTATATGCTGATGCCTCCCCCATTTACCCGTCCAGCCCACACTCTGAGCTCTGCTGGAATATTCGAAAGCCTACCTGGTGTCCCCCCCCCCCCCCCCCCCCCCCCCGGTTACTGCAAACCTAGTGCATCTGATTGGGGCCCCTGCCCCTCCAAGCACAATGATAAAAAGAAAGGCTCATCAAAGAGACTTAGCAAGTAAGTGAGACACAGAAGAACCAGTACTGTAGGAATCCAGTGACGTGAGGTTCCCGGGGGGCATCACGTCCACAGAGACAGAAAGCAGACGGCGCCAGGGGCTGGGGGAGGGGGAGGGGGAGAGGGAGTTGGCGCTTAAAGGGCACAGAGTTCCAGTTCTGCCCGGAGAAAAGAGTTCTATGGATGGATGATGGCGGCAGCACATCAGTGTGAATGTACCTAATACCACCAAACTGTACGCCTAAAAACTGTTAAAACGGTAAATTTTATGTATGTCTTACCACAACAGAAAATAAAATAAAATGGAATGGAATGAAACAAAAAATGAAATGAAATTAAAAAATAAAAAAACATGAAATAAAATAACGTGAAATGAAATAACATGAAATGAAATAAAATGAAATAAAATAAAATAAAATGGAATGGAATGAAATAAAACGAAATAAAAAATAAAATAACATGAAATGAAATAAAATAATGAATAATAAAATAACTAAAATAAAATAAAAATAAAATAAAATAATGAAATGAAATTTAATAAAAAATAAAATTAAATTAAAATAAAATAAAATAAAATAAAATAAGATCATAAAACAGATGTGGCAGTCATCCTTGATTCGCTCCTTCCCTCCCACCCTCCAGACTGTTAACGAGAGCCACTGGACGTGCACAACAGACTGGACCGGATCCAATCTCGCGTCGCCCCTGCCCGAGATCCAGTTAGGCACCCTGGATTTCTTGCCTGAAATGCGGCAAGACCCGCCACCCTCAGCCCTCCGCCATGGATTCTCCGCTCAGCAGCAAGAGGATATTCTTAGCAGTCAGACCACACCGTCCAGCGCCTTCCTGGTATGCTGACACGTGAAGCCAATGCCTTCCCCGGCCTACAGGGTCCTTGGGACGGAGCCAGGGCCCCCTCTCCTGAGCCGTCCCCCACTCTCCATCCCCTGCTCACTTGCTGGCAGCCACACTTGCCCTCTCGTTCCCGTTTTACTCCCTGCCAAGTTCTTCCTGCCTCAGGGCCTTTACATGTGCCGCTGCCCCACCCTTCCCACTGGTGCTCATCCTTCAGCCCTCAGCGAACACTTCTCCACAGGGAGGTCTTTCCTGTCCATCCTGCGGTGGAAAGGAAGACTCCTCCTGTTAGTCTCTTGCCGGTTTCGTTGTGGGCACTCATCATGGTCTATGGCAACTTTTGTCTGTCCCTGGACCTGCTGATTGCCAGCGCCCCCCCCCCCCCCAACCCCACTGTGGAAAGTGAGCTTGTCTGGCCCAGCTCCTGCGGCAGTGCCTGGCACACAGGAGGTATCAGATGCACATTCACTGGGCACCTGCAGTGCTAAGCAATCGGCTTGTATCGTTCCATGTGACCCTGACCACCACATGCGACTTAGGTACTCTTAAGATTGTGCCCATTTTACAGAAGAGGACACGGAGGCTCTGAGAAGGAAGTCACATACTCAAGGCCACAGAGCACTAGAGGCAGAGCTGGGATCCAAGTGGTCTGCTCCCAGAGCGGTGGCCCCCAATGAGTCACTGTTTTGCTGTGAGTTGTCTTCCTCTCCCAGCGGGAAAGATTTGAGAAATACTTAAGGTAGAGGAATGATTGTGGTTTAGTCACCTTGGGGTGTGGCGTGATGCTGAGATGTTTGGGCAGGGTGTGGCACGGGACGTGACGACCGTGGTGGGGGCGGGGAGAGGGTAATGGTGGATTTCGGGGGCGGGGGGGGGGGGCGATGGGGGCTGAGACATGCTGGGACAGAAGCTGGCTGTGGCTACAAGCTCACAGCGGGCAGAGGGTCAGCTGTGAGAATAGTTGAAAGTCTTCTGCAGCCAATACTCTGCTCTGAGCCATGACAAGCTGTGAATACACAGCTCGACGGCAACCAGATGAACCCAACCCGCCACCGGGCATTTCACCAAAGAGACTGGCAGGGAGCAAAGTGCTGATGATGCGTGGCTGGTGGACACAGGCATTCTTGCCTACCGTCGAGGAAATGCTAACAACGTCTGCTGAGGTCACTCTGGCAAACAGCCGCTAATGTGCAAAATGCTATTTGTTCCTTTTGGTCTAAATATGGATGTACTGTTTGGTTTTTTTTTTCTCATGTGGTACTCGATTTCTTGTCCTTCAGTTTGTTTTCCTGTATTCCGGATTTCTACGATTGTTTCTGATCACAAAGTAATCCACACTTGTCAGTAAAACACCAAACATCAAAAAATAACATAAAACGGAAACCTCCTGCGATCTCCTCTGTCTGCGTTAACTGTTTGGTGTGTACTTTGAAAGAACTTTTTCCCCAGTGCCTACCTTTTTATTATAGTTTATTTTTTAATGTTTATGTATTTATTTTGAGAGAGGGAAAGCACAAGCAGGGGAGGGGCAGAGGTTGAGATGGAGAGAATCCCAAGCAGGCTCCGCACGATCGGCGGAGAACTCACGAACCATGAGATCATGGCCTGACCTGAAATCAAGAGTCGGATGCTCAGCTGACTGAGCCACCCAGGTGGTCCTACGATCACCCAGTTTACTCACGGGAAAGGCTGCAGGCTGCAGCACCGAGGAGTAAACTGAGGCAGAGCCCAGCAGAGCCCCTGAGCAGAGAGAGTGCTTTGGAGATGTGCAAGGTCCTCCCTGCAGCGTCAGATTACAGATCACAACATGCATACATGGAAACTACCCACGCTCGCAGAAGAACCCAAAAGGATTTGAAAGCAGTACCCAGAGCCCGTCGGGCTGGGCACAGAGCCTTCTCACACCAGCCAGCCAGGTAACCCACACCATCGAATTCACGGGCAGCGGGCAGGGCACTCAGGGGGTTGTGGGGACAGCAAGCCATCTAGACTGAGCACAGGTCATAACGGCAGAAAGTGAGAGCAGGTCAAATGACACGGGGTTGGTGTCAAAACAGATACAGATGAAGGACACAGAACAGAGCCGGGAGTTCGACCCACACACGCGCACACGGACAGCTGATTTTTGACAAACGTGCAAAGGCAATTCAGTGGAGAAAATTCAGTGGAAATGTTTCCAGTGGAACAGTTCGGCCTTTTTAACAAAGCCCGTGGAACGACCAAACCGAGCTTCAATGAACACTTTGCATCATTACAAAAATTAACTCTCTAGGGATCCCAGAAGAAAACACAAAACACCTAAAAACCCTACGGTTTATGGAAGAGAACCTTTGTGGCCTGTGACAGGCAAAGATTTTGTAGATATGGTCCCAAAAGCATGATCCTCGAGAAAATGATTGATAAAGTGGACTTCGTCAAGTTAAAAACTTCTGCTCTTCAACAATTAGTTGACTGTGGGGCACTTGGACACCTGCATTCAGCAGTGACGTCAGGCCCCTTTTCTACACGGTTCACAAAAACTCACTCAAAATGGACCAACAACCTAAACAAAGAGCCAAAACTATAAAAGTCTTAGAAGAAAACACAGGAAGGAATCTTAGCGGCTTGGGTTGGGCAATGGTCTCTTAGGACACCAAAAGCATGGAAGATCCCCAAGAAAGGCTAAAATAACAAAGATTGCACATCCAAAATTTTGACAGATCACAGAGTAGCCGGAACTCCTAAGCACGGAAATGTGAAATGGCACCAACCGCTTTGCAAAAAACGTCTGGCAGTTTCCTGAAAGGTCGGGACACATCATTGCGTGGTTCAACTGTTCTCCTGGTGTTCGCTCAAGAGAAAGGAAAACACAGGTCCTCGGTGAAAGCTGTCCGCACGGGTTCACAGCAGCTCTATTTCTATCAGCCCAGAATCGGAGACAGCGCAGATGTTCGCCAACAAGCGAAGGGACACGCAGACTGTGTTCTATCCAGGAAGTAGACCGTTACTCGGCAATTAAGAGGAGTGAACTATTTGTACACGCAACATGGCGAACCTCAAAATACTTCTGCCGAGTGCAAGGAATCAGACCAAAAAGACTACTGGCTGTATCAGTGCATCTATATAAAGTTGCAGAATGCGCAGATTAAACCAAAATGCCGTAAGGCTGCCCAAGGAACGGAGGTGTGTGCACGAAGTACTGGCAGGTGCTGGAAATGGGTAATGGATATGTTCGTCATCTGGACCGTGGTCATGGCTTCCCCCCGGGTGTAGACGGGTGTCAGGATGCATCCAATTGTTCGCTTTAAAAAAGTGCAGTTAACTGTAGGTCAATTATACTTCACAAAAGCCATAAAAGAAGTGAGAACATATTCTAGTTCTGAAAATTAGTGGTTTTTTTTAACCTAACACTATTATCAAGGGACATCTTTCCACGTCAGCGTCTACAGACAGCCCTCATCTTTGAAGAGCTGTGTGGTCTCCATCTCACTGGTATAATGGGATATGTTTAGCCAGTCTTGTGTAGGTAGGCATTTTAGGCCTTTTATCCTTTTCCTCCTATGTAAAACTTTGCACACTTACACGGAGATATCTTACAGGGAGATCGCTAAAGACAGAACCGTTAAAAATGTGGTTGATAACGCCAAACTGTCCTCCAAATGAGCTGTCCCAACTTTATGCTCCTAAAACGAGAAAGTCCTTTTCCCTACACTCTCATAATACAGGCTATCTTCATTCTTTTTCATCTCTGTGTACCTCATGGGCAAAAACTAGATTTCTTTGACTTGATTTGTATTTATTTCTCTATTGGTAAGCTTTAAAATTTTTTTATGAAGTGTAATTTTGTATATTTCTACATTCATGAGCTGCCATCTCATAGGTTTGGTCTACCTTCCTATCATCCTTTTTCTTGTTTTATTCTTGTTTACTCCTAGGAGCTCCTTATACAATTATAATCCTTTGACCATTATACAGGTGGTAAATATTATTCCCCCATTACCTGTCAACTTTATTTTTATCTTTGAGTCATTTAAACTTCCTACATAGTCAAATCTGTCCATCTTTTTTCTTATTTCTTTGCAGGCCGGCGGTGAGAAATTCAGCAAAGCTGCCCCCTTACCCAGAGAAACCAGGTTCCTGTAGTTCTCCAGCATCACATCTCTGTACAGGTCCTTCTGGGCAGGCTCCAGCTGCTGCCACTCCTCCTGCGTGAAGTCCACGGCCACGTCCCTGAATGTCACTGATTCCTGTAAGAGGAAACCCACAACCGCTCACCGCAGGGCCCTGCTCACAGAGGCCTGGAGAAATGGCCGGAAAAGCCAAGAGGATTTAGGGAAGGCAGACAAATCTGGAGTGATTTCAACAAGGTTCGGAGTTCTGAAGGGACCAACTGCTCAGTGTCCTTGGTGCCTACTTCTATTGGGATGGTCCTCGGACAGAGAAACAAAACAAACCTAAGATTGTTTAGAGCAGAAAGTGGCACACTTGAGAAGCAGAGAAGGAACCAAAGGTATAATGACCGTAACCCTGTGAATCGCCCTGTGCATGAGCTGCCCGTCAAAGGCGGAATCCTAGATGGGATCCAGTAGTTCAACAAACTGTCCTGAGCCCCTACGGAGCTGCAGGCACTGAGCTGGGTGCTGGGCAGGAGCCATGGAAAGTTCAAGAACCAGGTCCTCGTGGACGAGGCAGGAACACACAGGGGACGGACCGGCCATCTGCTCAATACCACTGTGAAGGTATGAACGAGATCCTCCAGGCACCTGAGCAAAGGCAGCCTGAGGGGGTGTCCAGGGAGATTTCGGAAAGTTGACACCAAATGTGGTCTGAGGGGACAGTTAGTGGTTGGGTCCGTGGGATGAGATTCTGGAGTGGGGAGGGGCTGGGATGAAGACCTGAGGCTAAAAGGCAGATGGGCCCAGGGCGGGGGACGGTGGGAAGTTCACGGGGTGGAAGCCTCAGTGCCTTCCCAGCTGATGCCGTGAGCCCCGTGGATATAACGAATATCCCATAGCACGGGAGGTAACGACGGGGGCGATGGCGGCCATCACAACGGTGACAAGACCTATCACTTGTTATGCAGACGCTATGGGCCAGGTCCCATTCAAAGTGCTTGTTATAGGTCGAGTTCTGCCCACCCCCAAGTCCTAACCCCCAGCATCCCCGAATGGGACGTCATCTGGAACTAGGGACAGTGCAGTTGTAATTAGTTAGGAGGAAATCATACTGGAGGAGGAGGGGGGCCCTTAAACCTTCAGGACTGGCATCCTTATAAAAAAGGGAAATTCAGACCCGCACGGGCACACAGGGAGAACACCCTGTCAAGTGACCTTATGCCGCCACAAGCCAAGACCTACCAGCGGCCAGAAGGGAGGCCCGGAACGCATCCTTCCCTAACACCTTCAGAGGAAGCATGGCCCTGCCGACACCATGACCTTGTGGCCTCCGTCCTCCAGGACTGTGAGGACACACAGTTACGTTGTTTAAGCCCCCCGGTCTGGGGTCACTTTTCTTACGGCAGCCTTAGCAAACCAACACATCCGTCTTGCTCTCTGTGATCCCCAGTGCTTTGTACCATGCCTGGCATACAGTAGGCACGCACTAAGTAGCTCCTGAATGAATCCGTGGATCAGTGAGTAAGGAGGGCATGAGGACTGAGGAAGTTAATCCACGTCTGAGGCTCAGAACATTGCACGTATACGGTAAGTGCTCAAACACCGTCAGCCACCGTTACTGCCGCCCACTCGTCCTCGACTCTCTCCTCGGTCCTCTGAGCACCTCTGCCGGCTGGACAGTGAGAGACCCTCTCCGCGGGCCACTCCCTTCATTGTCCCGAGTGCCTGCCCGGTGCCAGGGCTCACGCTGTGCCCCCCATCTCAGTCTCAGCGGCCCCCACCACTTGACGTGGAAGCAGCATAACCCGGTGGTTATGGCTTTGGACTTGGGAGCTGGGTGGCCTGCAGTGAAATCCTGGCTCTGCCCCTTCCTGTGTGTCCTTGGGCTGTGTGTCCTTGGGCTACTGTCTTAACCCTTCCGTGTCTTGTTTGTTCAGCAGGCTTCAGAACAACAATGTCCCCCCCCCCCGTACTGGTCACGAACTTCAGAACAACAATGTCCCCCCCCCCGTACTGGTCACGAACTTCAGAACAACAATGTCCCCCCCCATAGTGATCATGGACTTCACAACAACAATGTCCCCCCCCCGTAGTGCTCACAAACTTCAGAACAACAATGTCCCCCCCCATAGTGATCATGGACTTCAGAACAACAATGTCCCCCCCCCGTAGTGCTCACAAACTTCAGAACAACAACGTCCCCCCCCCATAGTGATCATGGACTTCAGAACAACAATGTCCCCCCACCGTAGTGGTCACGAACTTCAGAACAACAATGTCCCCCCACCGTAGTGGTCACGAACTTCAGAACAACAATGTCCCCCCCCGTAGTGCTCACAAACTTCAGAACAACAATGTCCCCCCCCCATAGTGATCATGGACTTCAGAACAACAATGTCCCCCCCACCCCCCGTAGTGGTCACGAACTTCAGAACAACAATGTCCACCCCCCGTAGTGGTCACAAACTTCAGAACAACAATGTCCCCCCCCCATAGTGATCATGGACTTCAAAACAACAATACCCCCCCCGTAGTGGTCACGAACTTCAGAACAACAATGTCCCCCCTCCTTAGTGGTCACAAACTTCAGAACAACAATGTCCCCCCCCATAGCGATCATGGACTTCAGAACAACAATACCCCCCCAGTAGTGGTCACGAACTTCAGACCAACAATGTCCCCCCCCATAGTGGTCACAAACTTCCGAACAACAATGTCCCCCCCCCCAATACTGGTCACGAACTTCAGAACAACAATGTCCACCCCCCGTAGTGGTCACAAACTTCAGAACAACAATGTCCCCCCCCCATAGTGATCATGGACTTCAAAACAACAATACCCCCCCGTAGTGGTCACGAACTTCAGAACAACAATGTCCCCCCTCCTTAGTGGTCACAAACTTCAGAACAACAATGTCCCCCCCCCATAGTGATCATGGACTTCAAAACAACAATACCCCCCCCGTAGTGGTCACGAACTTCAGAACAACAATGTCCCCCCTCCTTAGTGGTCACAAACTTCAGAACAACAATGTCCCCCCCCCCATAGCGATCATGGACTTCAGAACAACAATCCCCCCCCAGTAGTGGTCACGAACTTCAGACCAACAATGTCCCCCCCCATAGTGGTCACAAACTTCCGAACAACAATGTCCCCCCCCCAATACTGGTCACGAACTTCAGAACAACAATGTCCACCCCCCGTAGTGGTCACAAACTTCAGAACAACAATGTCCCCCCCCCATAGTGATCATGGACTTCAAAACAACAATACCCCCCCCGTAGTGGTCACGAACTTCAGAACAACAATGTCCCCCCTCCTTAGTGGTCACAAACTTCAGAACAACAATGTCCCCCCCCCATAGCGATCATGGACTTCAGAACAACAATACCCCCCCAGTAGTGGTCACGAACTTCAGACCAACAATGTCCCCCCCCATAGTGGTCACAAACTTCCGAACAACAATGTCCCCCCCCATACTGGTCACGAACTTCAGAACAACAATGTCCCCCCTCCTTAGTGGTCACGGACTTCAGAACAACAATATCCCGCCTCCTTAGTGGTCACAAACTTCAGAACAATAATGTCCCCTCCCCGTACTGGTCACAAACTTCAGAACAACAATGTCCCCCCTCCTTAGTGGTCACAAACTTCAGAACAACAATGCCCCCCCCGCCCCGTAGTGGTCACGAACTTCAGAACAACAATGTCCCCCCTCCTTAGTGGTCACGGACTTCAGAACAACAATGTCCCCCCCCCCCGTAGTGGTCACGAACTTCAGAACAACAACGTCCCCCCTCCTTAGTGGTCATGAACTTCAGACCAACAATGTCCCCCCCTCCGTACTGGTCATGGGCATTAAGCGAAGTAATGTACGTATGCTTCCGGCACAGTCTGGTACAGCTAAGTATGTGCCTGGTTCATGTCAACTTTTGCTATCATCATCTGATTAATTTTGGCATTTCATATATATATTCTCTATATATTTAGTATTAATAGTGATTATTATCATTGTAATACTATTATTTGATTCTTTGAACTAATAGGACCTTTGGCCAGTCTTAATAATAATTCCTTCTTTATTTTTTTTATTTATTTTTAAGTGTTTATTCATTTATTTTATTTATTTATTTATTTATTTTTGAGAGGGACAGAGCATGCATGGGGGGGTAAGGTGCAGAGAGAGAAAGAGAATCTCAAGCAGGCTCTGCACTGTGCGTGCAGAGCCTGATGCGGTTCTCGATCCCATGAACCGTGAGATCATGACCTGAGCTGAAATCAAGAGTCGGACGCTTAACAATCTGAGCCACCCAGGTGCCCCAATAATTCCTTCTTTAAAAACCCCTGCTTTATTGAGGTACGGTTGACATACAAAAAGCTGTGGATATTAATTAAGTTTGGAAAGTACACACCCATGTAATCACCACCGCAATCAAGGCCATAAACTTATCCATCACTTCTAAAAGTTTCCTCCTTCCCCTTTAAAACGTGTTTTAGGGGCGCCTGGGTGGCTCAGTCGGTTGGGCGGCCGACTTCGGCTCAGGTCATGATCTCACGGTCCGTGAGTTGGAGCCCCACGTCGGGCTCTGTGCTGACAGCTCAGAGCCTGGAGCCTGTTTCAGATTCTGTGTCTCCCTCTCTCTGACCCTCCCCCGTTCATGCTCTGTCTCTCTCTGTCTCAAAAATAAATAAACGTTAAAAAAAAATAAAAAAAAAAAAAACGTGTTTTATTTTTTAATATAATAATCCCTTCAGAAAGTCTTCCCTTAACATGTTCCATCTCAACTCACTCACTAGGTAAACTCTTTTTCAAGCAGGTCCCACACACCCAGCCTGGGCTGGGGGTGCACAAAAATGCTTGAAGCCAAAATGGACAGTCTTGAAGTTCTGGACCCTACACCTTACAGCAAAGGATGCTGGGAGAGCAGACAGCAGGGGATCGAGGAGGCTTCCCCTAGAACTGAGGCTTAACCCCCCAACACGCACAAGCTGTTGCAGTCCTCCTAGGTAACGCAGGTAAAAGAAATCAAGACAACCACCCCGGACCAGTTATAAATGAAGACATCACGTGCGGCTGCTTTGGGAAACAGTCCGACAGTTCCCTAGATGGTTAAACAGAATCATCACATGAGGCCGCAATCCTACTCCTGGGTATATACGCTGGAGAAATGCGGACTCGGGTGCAAACCAAAGACTTGGAATGTTCACTGCAGCATGACTGAGAATGACCAGACAGCGGAAACAACCCAAATGTCCATCACCCGCAGAATGGGGAAACAAAATGTGTTTTTTCTAGCCACACAGTGGAGTATTACTCGCCCATGAAAAGGAAGGAAGCACTAGCCTGTGCTACATGAAGGAACCTCAAAATCAGGATGCTGAGGGGCGCCTGGGGGGCTCAGTCAGTTGACTGTGTGACTCTTGACTTGGGCTCAGGTCATGATCTCACAGTTCATGAGTTCAGGCCCTGCATCTGGGCTCCGTGCTGTCAGTGTGGAGCCTGCCTGGGATTCTCTCTCTGCTCCTCCCCTGCTGGTGCTCTCTCAAGTAAATAAACATTAAAAAACAATCATGATGCTGAAAGGCAGATACAGAGGACCATACAACGTGTGATTTCATTTACATGGAATGTGTCGGATATGAAAATTCATGGAGACAGAAAGCAGATTCGCGGCTGCCAGGGGCAGGGGGCCGGTGGAGGAAAGTGGGAATAACTGGTAATGGGGCACACACTTCCTGTTTGCATTATGGACAGAGGTTTTTTTTCACATTTATTTATTTTTGAGAAAGAGAGAGAGAAAAGGAGCAGGGGAGGGACAGGGAGAGAGGGAGACACAGAATCCGAAGCAGGCTCCAGGCTCCGAGCTGTCAGCACAGAGCCCGACGCGGGGCTCAAACCCACGAACTGTGAGATCATGACCTGAGCCGAAGTCGGACGCTTAACTGAGCCACCCAGGCGCCCCCGTTTTTTGTTTTTAATCCAGTTTTAACAAAAACGTGACAGATTTTTTTTAAGTTTATTTATTTTAAAAGGCAGAGAGAGTGTGTGCACGCATGTGTAAGAGTGAGGGAGGGGCAGAGAGAAAGGGAGGGTGAAAGAGAATCCCAAGCTGGGTCTGAGCTGTCAGCGTGAAGCCCGATGCAGGGCTTGAACCCATGAACCATGAGATCATGACCTGAACCAAAATCAAGAATCAGATGCTTAATTGACTGAACCACCCAGGTGCCCCGAGACAGATGTGGTTTTAAACATTTGAAGCTCTTTTGTATTTTAAAATTATAGAATAAATTAAGAAACATGGGGTGCCTGGGTGGCTCAGTCGGTTAAGCATCCAACTGCGGCTCAAGTCATGATCTCGCCATTCGTGGGTTCGAGCCCAACGTCAGGTTTGGTGCTGACCGCTCAGAGCCTGGAGCCTGCTTCAGATTCTGTGTCTCCCTCTCTCTTTGCCCATTCCCCAGTCCCACTCTGTCTCTGTCTCTGTCTCAAAAATAAGTGAATATTAAAAGAAACAAAAAACAAAAAAGCAAGCCTGGGAAGAATACCCCCCCCCCACACACACACATACACATACCTGTTTAAAATTGCAAGAATACAGCAAGTCCTGTAGGCTGACTATAGCACAAGACAGATAATTCCCCCGCCTGCAGAAATAGCTAATAACATTTTCTGGAAATAAAGCCTCAGTAATAACACAAACAATGCTACTCAGAAAGAGCCCGTGGGACACCTTCTGCCACCACCTGTCACGCTCAAGGTTTGTACCACTTGTCACTTATACCTAAAATGCAGAACGTTAACTTCTGACGACGGCCAGCCTGCCCAGGGGAGGCCTCTCCTCCGTCCTGTGGGGAACACAGTCTGCCAACACGGGTTGGGGACTCATGGAAGGCCTCAGAAGTATCCAACCACGGATTCCCCGGATTCCTCTCCAAAAATCGCTCCTGAGAAATCGCACGAGATGCAGGGCAAGACTTCCACCCATGTCCCTCCTGACATTATCTGTAACCATGAGTAACTGGAGACAGATACACGTCCTACAACAGGGCAACCACTGAGGAAGCCAGCTACAGCCCTTAGAGAAAATCCTCACATAGACGTTGAAGTTGATGTTACAGGCTGTTCTGAACCACACAGAGAAATGCTTAGGATGAAATCTTTGACAAAAAAAAAAAAACAGGATATAAAAACTGCTTAGCCAGGGTGGTTCTTATTTTTGCAAAACACCACGTGTGCAGGGAGAGAAAGGCTCACAAACATTCCAAAGAGGTTCTCTCCTGGGGTAAGATCACAGGTCATGCAGACTGTCTTAGCTGTGTCCTTCTGGATCTTTCTAAGCCTTTTATAATGATCACGAATGTCATTACCTACCAGAAATTTTCTTTGATTTTTATCATAGACTATTTACAGCATCAAAAAATTACTAAAAAAAAGAAATCAAAGTCACTGGATGAACATTTAGGTACAACGATAATGCAAGCAAACAAGTGATGTGTGTAAAGTTTATGAAGTTTCAAAATAAGGGAAATCCTTTTTTTTTAAAGTTTATTTTATTTTTTGAGAGAGAGAGAGAGAGCATGCGCAGAGAAGGGGCAGAGAGAGAGGGAGAAAGAGAGAATCCCAAGCAGGCTCCACACCCTTGGTGCACAGGTTGCTTGGGGCTCAAACTCCCAAAACCGTGAGATCCTGACCCGAGCGGAAACCAAGAGTCAGACGCTTAACCCACTGAGCCACACAGGCGCCCTGGGAAATCCTTATTGATTAAAGTTGGATGGGGGGAAAATACCAATATTAAAACCGCAAAGCCAATACTTCTGTCAGTTTTTAAAAAGAATCATCAGAGGGGCTCCTGGGTGGCTGTCGGTTAAGCGTCCAACTTCAGCTCAGGTCATGATCTCACGGTTCGTGGGTTCGAGCCCTGCGTCAGGCTCTCTGCTGACAGCACGGAGCCTGCTTGGGATTCTCACTCTACCTCTCTCTCTGTCCCTCCTCTGCTTGTGCTCTCTCTCACAAATAAATAAATAAACATTAAAAAGAAGAGTAATCAGAATAAATGAATACACAAATATCCATATGGTTATCTGTGGGTAGAGGGACTATGTATGGGTGAATTATACTGTCTTACCTATAGTTTACAGGTTCTTCCTGTTTTATAGAAGGAGCATTTATTTATATGTTATTTGTTTAATTATGAAATATCTCTGGCATAAAAGAAGTTTGGAGAAAAATACAACAGCCACACACATACCCCCCTCTAAAGCATAAAGCACAGTTAGCGGGAGCCACAGACGCCCAGGTACCCCTACCCCTCCAGTGTCATCCCTGCTCTCCCCGAAGGTGACTGCTGTCTTCGATGTGCAGCCTTGTTCCAGCCCGTGTCCTTCACCACGCGTGTGGATGCTCATAAGGGACATTCACACGTGTGGGACGGTGCTGCCCAGGGGCCTCTGTCACACTGGATGTGATGTGTTTAAACCACCACTCCCCAGGCGCCCATCAGTGTCTCCAGAAAGCCCTGAGGACAGAGCTGGTCACCCCCAAGCTGGCCCGTCCCCCTCGGCCGACCAAAGCCAGTGTCGCAGGGCAGGCAAGAGGCTGCTGGGCCCAGAAAGGGCTGAGCAGAGAGGAGCATCACCTATGCAGGCCACCCCATCCTCGGGGCAGACACAGCCCTCAGGAGACAGGGCCGAGTATGTGAGCCCTGCAGGGGCCCTGCCCTCTGGCCTTAGCCTCTGGAATGCAGTGCGAGAGGGCCACATGACTCACCAGGGCCTCGTCAGTCAGCAGCTGGGTGGCCATCCCTCCAGTGCCCAGGGTGACAGGAACGGGCCGACTGTGGTTGGGAGAGAGAGAGTGAGGGTACAGTGAGAGACCAGAGACCAGGCCTGGGCCTGCTTCACAGTGCAGACAGGACACGTACCCAGCAGGAAGCAGACAAGGAGGGACACACACACACACACACACACACACGCACCAGTAACAAATGCTAACCACACTTACTGCATGCAAGGGCCCAGACACACGTCTCTCCTTCAATCCTAACGCTCCTCAAGGTGAGTCCTATTTCCACCCCATTTCACAGATGAGAAAACTGAGGCCCGAGAGCTAAGCCATGTGCCCAAGATTCCACAAGGAATGGAGCTGGGCAGGGAACGTCCAGGTCCACCCACGTGCTCGCTGCCTCTCAAAGGCACACCCGGACACCCACCCACAGCCACTCACCCAGCGTGAGTGTGCGAGTGTCCGAGTGCTGGTCTGGGGCCCCACTCCCCACCCCTGGGGGAGCTTCCCCACATTTCGTGGAGTAACTGTGAGGTTCAACTGACACACACACAGAAGGAACCGGTAAGAGCTCCAGACATATCAGCGGTTATTACTGTTGTGGGTCCAGTGGGAAGCCGTCAGCTTTGTTTCAATGGGTCTCCTTTTTTACAGCAATGCCCCGCTTCCGTTTACGGCAGTCACACAGGATGCCCTTTGAAACGCAGCTGATTTAAGTAAAATAAATAAATAAAATTTAAAAACCAGTGAGCCAATTTAAATAAAAGACAAAGTTTTACTTTGGACAGGTGGCACAGGTTAGGGCAAATTCCTGGGAGTTTAGGGTATGTTGGTTCACTCTTGGTTCCATGGTGACCTGCCAGGACTTGCATGCCTCCCGTGATAGGGAGCTCACTACCTATGTTGCCAATACCTCTGAATAGAAACATGTTTTCCTTCTGCTAGAAGCCAAAAATATGCCTCCCTAGACCTCCCTCAGGATCACCTGAAAGAGGCACAGATGGTTAGCTACCGTGCCATTTCTCCAAGTGCCAGAAATCACTAGGGATGTTTATTATTATTCAGAACACACATCCCTAGGCCCCTGTCCAGACACTCTGCATCAAACCACGTGGGATGGGGCTCCAGAACCATAATTTCCAAACGGAATTACTAAAGTGTGTAATTTCCAAACGAAATTCTTAAGGTGTAAGAACCACAAAGAAGGGTCTTTTTGAGGCCAGATGGCCCCCCACTTTCACAAGCAAAAATTTGTGATTTTACCTATGCAGGTCAGAAGGACACGTACCTTAAGGACAGGCTGGCAGAAACCTTTAGAATACCAGTTCTCCCCCGGGGGTGATTTTGGCCCCCAGGAGACATTGGGCAACACCTGGAGACATTTGTAGGTGCCACAATTTGGGGGCACGTGACGCCATGAGCATTTGGTGGGTGGAGACCAAGGATGCTGTTCAATCACTGCACGAGACGAATGTCAACGGTGTGGAGGCTCAGAATCCCCACCGCTGATCACAAAGGCGTGGGCACAGGTCTCTTACGACCCACGACCCACGTCCGCAAACTCCACAGCACGGAGTCTGGCCTACAGCAAGCCCTCAAGAAAAACGTCCTCCAGCTTAAAACTTTCAAATGGTTTCCCACAGCATCAGAGATCATCCACAGTCTTCCCACGCAGCCCAGACCTCGAACACTTGGCCCCAGGCACGTCGGCCTTCCCATCTGCCTCCCTCTTCAGAAATGCTCATCCCGTGGCTAGCTCCTTCCCACGGTCACCTGCTTGGAGAAGTCCCCCACCCCCAGACCCCCGAGCTCAGGTGGCAACACTCTCCCCGCCCTTCTACCGTCTTCTTACAGCAGACATCATTATTGACAACTGTCTTTTCAAAAAGTTGTTCTCGGGGTGCCTGGGTGGCTCAGTCCGTTAAACGTCTGACTTTGGCTCACGTCATGATCTTGCGGTCCATGAGTTCGAGCCCCAAGTCAGGCTCTGTGCTGACAGTTCGGAGCCTGGAGCCTGCTTTGGATTCTGTGTCTCCCTCTCTCTCTGCCCCTCCTCTGCTCATGCTCTGTCTCTCTCTCTCAAAAATAAACATTAAAAAAAAAAAAAAAAGGCAGCACATGTGGGTGGGTGTGCTCCCGTGTGTCATTTCTGAGCCCTGGGGCAAGACCAGGGAGTGAAAGAAAAAGACACCAGGTGGCGCCTTGAGGGGACCAAGTGGGCATGAGAAGGAGTTGTGCATTTTTTCCTTTGTATTCTTTTGTTTCCCTGGATGCAGTATCAAGGTCATCGTTTTTGAAACACAATTTAATTTTTAAAAAGGTATTCTTTCTGTGCTGGCAGTCTCTGGCTCCCATCCCCATACTGAGAGGTCAACCACACTGGCTCGTCTGGCTGGACAGGGACGTAACCAGACCCAATTCACCCAAGAGGCACAGCAAGCCCAGGGGCCCTGATATCACAAAAGGTGAATCTAATCCAACCCAGATTATATTTGTCCTTACGGCAGTGGAATCACAAACTGTAATTTTTCAAGAAAAATTTTAAAGGAGCCCACAAAGTCACAGTGGCCCCGTAAGGTGACTTGTCCAGGGGGGCTGGTGACGGCTGAACCCAGTGCGGCCCAGGGTCTGTGCTTCTGCAAAGCCGGTGGCTCCCTCTTTCCTCCTCTTCCTCTCAGCTTTCTGGCATTTCCTTCCTTCCATTGTTCCTAGGGGGCAATCCCATGGGGGAAAAATCATGGAACTTTGTCTCAGATGAATCCAAAAGAAAAAAGAATTTCCCATTTGTCTGTTGATTGAGCATGGAGGCTCTGAGACCCGGATGACCGGGTGTAGAGCTGGATGACTGACTTAGTCTGAGCTCAGTTTCCCCATCTGTAAAATGATGATGATGACGCCTCCCACCTCAGAGTTCTGGAAGGCCTATAAAGGAGGTAGTCCCTGCAAAGTGCCCAGAACACGTTCCCTGAACAAATGAACCCCTGGTCAGGATGGGGCAGGGGTTTCGGACTCCCCTTTAAGATGGGCCTGCGGAGGAGGGAGGAGAAGAAAGAACAACCCTCCTTAGCCCCCCACATGCTGTCACCCACACACTTTGCTGGTCCACAGGCTCCCAGCCCCTCCAGAGCCTTCTATGGGCCAGACAAGGCAGTGAGGGCAAGGAGCTGGGAAATCTGGTGGCCCCGGGCTAGGTCCCCGTGTCCAGCCACACACGGTCTCTCAGACAAGCTTTTGGGAGGAGCACACCCGGACATACCCACACACACACACCTAGGAACGGTCAAAGCCTAGACACAGGTGGACACACACGCACACACACACAGGTAAAGGCAGTGACGGAGGGGGGCCTCAGAGAGACGCATGGAGACAGGTCCAGAGGCAAAGCCTAGACACAGGTGGGCAACCGATGGCACCTTCACAGAGACACTCTGGCCATACTGATAAAGGCAGACAGGTACAGGTGGACAGGACAGTGACCCCCTCCCCCCCCATTAGAGGCAGGCCAGGACTCAACACTGGTGGGTACCCTGAGAGGCCACCGCAGGGAGGTGCACGCGAGCACATACACACACGCACACGCAGGCACGTATACACGCACACATCACGCACACGGTGCACACACATGCACACTGCGCTCACACGCAGGCACACTACGCACACGGTGCACACACATGCACACACGTAGGCACAAAGTACACGCACACCGCACGCACAGACGTGCAAATGCACACACGACTACACACACATGCACACCGTGCGCGCACACATGCACACGCACCGAGAGGCGAGGCCACAGGAGGCCGCCCAGACTCACACTGACTTGCACACGCGCTACAGCCACACAGACGCGTCCCCTTTCCGGCCAGACCTCCCCACTCCCACCACAGCCCTCAAATACCGTCCCGGTGCCAGCACACCCTCCTGAGTCCGCATGCCCCCTGCCCTCGCCCCTCACCTCGGCCCACAGGTGCCCTCCCCGGGCGAGGGTCGGTCCCGGTCTGGGGAGCGCGCAGGGGCCCCGCCCCCTCTCCTCCCGCCTCGCCCCTCCCCTCCCCGCCCCGCCCGCAGCGGGACTCACCCGCGCAGCTCCGCCAGGACAATGACCCGCGCCCGCGGGGCCCGCCCGGCCGCACTGAGCCTGCGCGGAAGGGCGGACTACACTACCCAGAGGCCCGCGCACCACCGCCTCCGTCAGGCCTTGCGCTGGAGCCGAGCGGAGCCGAGCCCATCCGAGACCCCATAGCGCCCCTCCACCTCCCGGAGGTCCCAGCAGCAACGCGCCAAAAGGGTGCGGTGCGGGTGCGGGTGCGGGTGGGAGAAACGAGGAAGAGGGCGGGGCGGGAGCGAGGGGGGAAAGGGAGGAGGGAGAGAGAGGAGGGGAGGGAGGGTATGGGGAGGAGGGCAAAGAAGGAGGGGAGGAGGGTGAAAAGGGAAGATGGGAGGGGGAGTCAGGGAGGAGAAGGGAAAAGAAAGGGGAGGCCTAGTTAGAAGGAGGAGGGAGGGGGACGAGGAGAGGGAGGAGAAGTGAAGAGATGGGAGGAGGAGGGACCCGGAGGAGGAAGATCTGGGAAAGGGAGGAGAGAAGGAAGAAGAAAGAGTGGGAGGAGATGAGAGGAAGATCTATAAGGAGGAACAGGGCAGGGGGAGAAAAGAAAGTAGGGCTGAGGAGGGAGAGCAGGAGGGGAGGAGAATGGGGAGCAGACAAGAAAGAAGGGGGAGGGAAAATTCCAGAAAAGGAGGGGTCGTGGATGGAGGCAGAGAGAAGGGGCCCCAGCACATCTGGAGACATCCTGCAGCCCGGCCAGTGGACCACACTAGGGGACAACACTGGACAGCTTTCTTGAACCTCAGGATCACGCTGATTTGTAGGAAAATTTGTAAAGCATGCAGGGATGCAAAGAAGCAAATGATCATAATTTTAAAATAAAGTATTGACCCTTCTTATGATGTTTCCTATGTGCCTGCTTCTGTTCTTGCATTTTAGGATTTATGAACTCACTTAATCATCGCAACCAAGCTACTTTCCACATAAGGAAAGTGGTGCAGACAAGAGAGGCCACATAAGAGGAAAGTGGGAATGGGGTGTCTGGGTGGCTCAGTGGGGTAAGGGTCTGACTGCGGCTCAGGTCATGATCTCATGGTTTGTGAGTTCGAGCCCCTCGTGGGGCTCTGTGCTGACTGGAGCCTGCATCAGATTCTGTGTCTCCCTCTCTCTCTGCCCCTCCTCCACTTGCACTGTCTCTCTCTTCCTCTCAAAAATGAATAAATATTTAAAAATAAATAAAAACAGAAACCGTAGAGAGATCCCAAGCACCCTTTATTTGTTCCCCCCAAGGATGACATTTTGCAACATCAGAACTAGGATATTGATGTGGATGTTGTCAAGATACAGAATATTCACATCACCACTAGATTCCTTCAAGTTGCTCTTCCATAACCGCCTCCGTTTTCCTCCAGACCCCATCCTTCCTTAACCCCATCACTAATTTGTTCTCCATAACCATAATTTTCTCTTTTCAAAAGTTATATAATAGGCCTTTTTTTTTTTGTCAGCATAATATCAATAGTTCATTACTTTTTTGCCAAATTCTATTCCACAGCATTGACATACTGTAATTTGGGTATCACATCTGGGATGTTTCCAGTTTGGAACTATTCCAGGTTGGGTTTTTTTTTTTTTTCTTTTCTTTTCATTGTGGCAAAAACACATATGTTTTGGACATTAACCCTTTATCAGATATTTAGTTTGCAAATATTATCCTGTTGCATACGTTGCCCTTTCACTGTTGTTTCCTTATGACAATTTTTTTGTGTGAACATAAATCTTCGCTTCTCGTCAATAAATACCCAGGAGTCCAATTTCTAGGTAGTATGGTGTTTGCACTTTAAGTTTTTTCTTGTTTAAACAAACCGCTACACTGTTTCCCAGGGTAGCCATACCATTTTACATCCCTTCCAACAATTTATGAGATACCCAGTTTCTCCAAATCCTTGCCAATATTTAATGTGGCCAGATTTTTAAAATTTCAGCCATTTTGGTGTGTATGGATATTGCATCTTGTGGGAGTTTTTTTGTTCTTGTTTTTACTAACAGACATTAGTTTTTAGAACAGTTTTAGGTTTACGGAAAAATTGAGCAGGTAGTACAGACAGTTCTCATATACCCACCTACCTACCCATAATTTCCCCAACTATTAAACACTTGCGTTGGTGTGGCCTATGTGTTACAATTAATAAACCTATACTGATACTTTACTAATAAAATGCCATCATTACATTTAGGTTACTCTCCGTGTGGTACACTTGGTGGTTTGGGCCAATGCATGATGCATAGTCACCATGACAGTCACATACAGGATAGTTTCACTGCCCTAAAAATGCTCCTCCTGTTCATCCTCCTCCATCTTCAATGAGCCCCTGGCAACCACTGATACTTGTTCTGTCTCCATAGTTTTGCCCTTTCCAGAATGTCATATAGTGAGAATCAGACAATACACAGCATTTTCAGACTGGCTTCCTTCACTGAGCATTCCATACGCATTTAAGTGCCCCCCCCCCCCGTTTTTTTGTTTTTTGTTTTTGGCTCGACAGCTCATTAGTGTTTATCGCTGAACAATAATATACTGTATATACCACAGTCTATGCATCCATTCACCTTCTTTTTTTTTTATTTTTTTTTATTTATTTATTTTTTTTAATTTTTTTTTCAACATTTATTTATTTTTGGGACAGAGAGAGACAGAGCATGAACGGGGGAGGGGCAGAGAGAGAGGGAGACACAGAATCAGAAACAGGCTCCAGGCTCTGAGCCATCAGCCCAGAGCCCGACGCGGGGCTCGAACTCACGGACCGCGAGATTGTGACCTGGCTGAAGTCGGACGCCCAACCGACTGCGCCACCCAGGCGCCCCACCATTCACCTTCTTAAAGGACATCTTATTTGCGTCCATAAACCTGCTGTATACACCCACATGCAGCTTTCTGTGTGGACACAAGTTCTCAACTCACTTCGGTCAATACCTAGGAGCATGATTGCTGGATGGTGTAAGACTAGGTTTAGCCTTCAAGACCCTGCCAAACTCTCTTCCAAAGTGCATTCCCACCAGCAAGGAAGGAGAGCTCTGTCACTCCACATCCTTGCCAGCATTTAGTATTGAGTTGCTTCTGGATTTTTGCCATTTTAATAGGTGTGCAGTGGTATCTCATTAACCTGTGGTTTCCTAATGACACGATGGTGATGACCATCTTTTCCTATCCTTATTTGTCATCTGTAGATCTTTTGTAAGCTGTCTCTTCACATTCTTTGCCCATTTTTCACTTGACTTATTTTTTTTTAATGTTTATTTTTGAGAGAGAGAGAGCGCGCACAAGCAAGGGAGGGGTGGGGGTGGGGGGGGACAGAGGATCCAAAGCAGGTTCTGTGCTGACAGCAGAGAGCCTGATGTGGGGCTCAAACTCACGAATCGACAGATCGTGACCTGAGCTGAAGTCAGATGCTTAAACGACTATGCCACCCAGGGGCCCCTTATTGTTGGGTCTTAAGAATTCACTGCAGATTTTGGATAAAAGTCCTTCATCAGACAGGTGTTACGTCCCTCATTTGCTTACAAAATGTAGAGGCTTTGAATGAGAACTCTGAGTCCCTGGGGCATGAAGGAGCCACACGGTGAGGTCTGTGTCCCTGCAAGACTGAGTAGAGCAGAGTCCCCAACCCTCACTGCCGGTGAGAAACTAACTTTTACTGGGACAAGAAACTAGTTTCTGAACTCACATCAGAGACATTTCAGAGAACTTGAATTCTGATGTGAAGGGCTGGTTTGCATCCTTCCAAAATTTATATGCTGAAGCCTTAACTCCCAGGACCTCGGAAGGCAGCCATGTCTGGAGATAAGATCTTTAGAGAGGTGACGAGTTAAAATGAGGCTTTAGGCGGGTCCTAATCCAATCTGACTGCTGTCCTTATAAGAGGTTAGGACACAGCACAGAGGAATGACCACACGAAGACACAGTGAGGATGTGGCCACCTACCATCCAAGGACAGAGGCCCCAGGAGAAACCAATCCTGCCCCCACCTTGATGCTGCTGCTTTTCTGTGTGTGTGAAGGGCGAATGGGCCCAAGGGAGGGCAGACAGGGGAACCAGTGGGGGCTGCAGATGGGCCTGTGTGTCCAGGTGTCCTGCACCTCTGCCTATCCCTCAGAATGTCTTCTCTCATGCATTCCTAGCTCACGACTACTGGTTCCATGATGGGGCTCATTTTTGTTTGAATGATCCACAAATGACCCAGACCAAAAAGCGCAGGAGGAGATCCAGAGCCAATGTGCCTGCTCAGGGATGGCCCTGAGCATCAGAGATGCCCAAATGGGGGCCCCATCCTACTTTCAGGGAGAGAGAGAGAGACAGAGAGAGGGAGGGAGGGAGAGAGGACCCACTGTCAGACAGCATTACCAATAATACAGGCTCTCTGTGCACATGCCAGATATGCAGTTGGTTTTGGGGAGATGGACACAAGGGATGGAGTGTGCCCCCCCCACACACACACACTCCCTGAGCTGGGCTGGCTGGTGTCCCATTCACGAGGACTCCGCCCTCACCACCTAGTCACCTTTCAAAGACCCCACCTCCTGATACCATCACCTTAGGGACCAGGTTTTAACATAAGAATTTGGAAAGGACACAGTCTATAGCACTGTCCCTGGAACAGGGAAAGCTCTCACCCCAGGTCCTCGCCCTGCTTAGCAGACTGGCTTCCTCATCACCTACTGCCCCAACTGGATCCTCTACACCAGCAGAGCAGAACCTTGTCCCCAGGACTCTTTCCAGAACCTCCACAATCCTAGAGGGCCTGTGTTCTTTGGGGCCTGTGTTCCCAAATCCAGCAACCAACTGTCCCTTCTCATTTAAGAATTGTGTGACTTCTGAGAGGCAGAGGTCGTCTGGGGAGATCTGGTGGCCGGGCTGAGTGGCCCTCAGAACCAGGAACACGGGATGAAGAGTCTAGCAGGCACCTAATTTTTGCATGCAGTTCTTTTTTCTCTCTTCACCTAAAAAATCAGGTTTTGATGTGGGTTTTTGTTTTTTTTTTACTTTGTCATTTTCTGGAAGTCTAGAACGACTGGCAACGTTTTGTGTATGTAGACATTTACAAAATATTCATGCATTTTACCGTTTTTTTTTTGTTTTTTTTTTTTAATTTATTTTTGGGATAGAGAGAGACAGAGCATGAACGGGGGAGGGGCAGAGAGAGAGGGAGACACAGAATCGGAAACAGGCTCCAGGCTCTGAGCCATCAGCCCAGAGCCCGACGCGGGGCTCGAACTCACGGACCGCGAGATCGTGACCTGGCTGAAGTCGGACGCTTAACCGACTGTGCCACCCAGGCGCCCCGATATTCATGCATTTTTTTTTTCAACGTTTATTTATTTTTGGGACAGAGAGAGACAGAGCATGAACGGGGGAGGGGCAGAGAGAGAGGGAGACACAGAATCGGAAACAGGCTCCAGGCTCCGAGCCATCAGCCCAGAGCCTGACGCGGGGCTCGAACTCACGGACCGCGAGATCGTGACCTGGCTGAAGTCGGACGCTTAACCGACTGCGCCACCCAGGCGCCCCTTTTAAATTTTTTTTTTTTTTATATTCATGCATTTTAAAAGATTACTTCATCTACTTTATTTTTTGTTTAAAAATTTTTTTTAATGTTCATTTTTGAGAGAGGGAGGGAGAAATAGTGCAAGCGGGAGAGGGGCAGAGAGAGAGGAAGACACAGAATCCGAAGCAGGCTCCAGGATCTGAGCTGTCAGCACAGAGCCCAACATGGGTATCAAACCCACAAACCGTGAGATCATGACCTGAGCCGAAGTCCAACGCTTAACAGACTGAGCCACCCAGGTGCCCCACTTCATCTACTCTAAAAGGTCACTTCATCTTGAGACTTGTTCTCAAGACCCTGTTCCTGTCCTATGACATTTTCAGGGTATCTAAAATTTTGTTTCTCAAAGAAGAAAATACTGAAGCAGATTAAAAAAAAAAAAAGTTTCAACTGATAAATTTACATAATTGATTGACTTTATGGACCCCAAGAAAAGCCTGTTTCACATGTTTTCAAAACAATGTGTATTTTCTAAATTACTTTGATTTTTCAACATTAACATTAATTTTCAGCCACTTAGGTCTTCTTAATTTGCTGAAGCACATTTTCTCTTTTGATAATTTTTCCTTTAAAATTATTTGGAATTTGGTTAAAGTCTATTATTTCCTCTGAAAACACTAAAATTTAAAATTCCAATACTCTATGACAAAATATGGAATTTAACCAGCATCCCACTTTAGCAAACCATAAAAGGAGTCTCTCAATTTGGTTGAGCAGTCTTAACCCTATGACTTCAAATAATGTAAGACCTCTTTCCACAATATCCAAAAGACCTTTAGTTGAAATTGTTTGCCTTGATGCTAGAAGTTCAAGATCTGAGTTTTAAATTATCCAAAGCAATTAGATAACAGCATCCTATACACTCTTTGGACTCGGCATTCCTCTTCTCTAAAATGCCATTATCCAGGACCCCAACCCCTATTCATCTCAGGTGACTACAAATACTAATTCACTTGGATGTTTACTCAGTGCACACCAAGAGCTCGTGCTCTCTTAGGCTAGAAAAGAAATAGGAGTCTTACTTGCCCCTCTCACCCAAAACCAATCCCTAACACCTCACATTTTCCAAAGATTCCACAGCCTGTCACCCAGTCTTCATACCAAACTCTGTACTGGCTGTTTCCTTAACTGCAAGCAAGCAAGCAATACACGTAAAAAATGAAGTACTGGGAGCACAGCGGGTAGTGCGGGGAGTTACAGCCCTGGGAAGCACAAAGATCCCAGCCAGGACAACACCAGCGTCATCCCTAGAGGGAGCTGCCACTGGATGACACAGACCCAACTGCCTTTCAAACTCCAGACAGAACCTGATTAGTCAAGACCATCAAAGCCGTTATGGTCCGGTATGGTATGGTAAGGGCAGCTGCTCAAAGGAAAGGAAGAGACGGTGTAGTCCAAAGAAGGAGGCAAGGAAAACTGGGCAGAGTAAAACAGAAAAATACGTATTTTTACGTTTTATTTTTGATATTACAATTATGAGTTTATACTAGAATACAGTCTGAAAATTTTTTTTCATTAGGTATAATACAACTACCTATGGCCATATACACATTTATATTTCTTTTTTTCAACAGGTGCATAAAGTTCTATTGAATGAATGCACCATAATTAACTTACTCATTTACCCAGGACCCTAGTAGTTTCTAACAGAGTTCACCATTAAAAGTTATTTTTGCCATTATACAGTCACCTACCTTTGTACACTTTGGTTTCTGGGAAATAATGGTTCAAATGGTATATACACACATAAATTTATACACCTGACAACAGAATTGTCTTGGTTTTGACACATTCACCACTAGACATAATCACTCCTCTAGGATTTAACATCAACCTACTGGGGAAAGAAGTATATACAACATCACTATATTTTGCATTTCCTTATTAGTAGTGATACTGGGTCATTTCCATTACCTGTTTTCTCATCTTCTTTGAACTGGCCATTGGTTTTGTCCATTTTTCTACCAAATTGCAGATGTTACTATTATTGATTTGTAAGAATGCTTTGAATATCAGGATTATCCTTTGTTATATCTGTTTGCAAACATTTTCTTTCAATCTTAAATTTGTCTATTAACTGTGACTCTGATCTTTTCCACACATACATGTTACTTTAATGTCAGCTCCCGGGTTATGCATAATACCTAAATAGGTCTGCCTCAGACTTACAGAAATACCATTTTTCTTGTACTTTAATACTGTACATTTATATCTTTGCTCTTTCAGAGCTTTGTTAGTGTACAGGGTATAGATCTTTGTCTTCCCAGGGAGCTACGTGTCCCAACACCATTTGATCAATCTATCTTGCCCCCAGTGCAGTGAAAAATCCCTTTTATCATACATAAGGGGAGTCTAATAAGACCACTTACCCCCTCCTCTCTATCCCAAAGTAAAGGGAGCCCCAAAGCTCCATTTTCTAGCACTCATGTCCTCCAGACAAGAGCTCCCCTCAAATAGCTTTCTATGCTGCCACAGGCAGCAGTCCAGAGGGAATCCACAAGCACTAGGTACTTCAAGTAAGAGTACTCCTCCGGGAGTGAGGGTATCCTGTTTTTAGGTAAAGAAATGTGGTAATGTTTGCACAACACTGGACATACGAAGTCACTGAACTGTATACTTTAAATGGGTGGATTCTATGTTATGCAAACTACATCTCAATAAGGCTGTTACAAACAAAACAAAACCTCCACCAGACTCGAAATCACCATTGATAAAGAGTAAATAGAACTCTCATGATCCTTGTTAAACCACCAATTCTCTCTTCTTGCAACACTGAAAGTGTAATTATCTACCTTGGAACAAGACTATTCTCATTATGTCCATTGTGTCTGACCTTATCTCCCTTGTCCCCTGCTTCTAATGCCCATATGTTCTGGGAGTAGTAAGGCATTCCTTCCCATCACTCCTCAGCTCCCTCTTTCGATGATTTCTCTTCGTGGTACATATTACACACTTATAGTATATACAGTAAAACCTTGGTTTGCGAGCATAATTCATTCCAGAAACACGCTTGTAATCCAAAGCACTTGTATATCAAAGCGATTTCCCCATGAGAAATAAAACACAGATGATTCGTTCTACAACCCAAAAATATTCATGTAAGAATGAATATAATATTTTGTAATATAATACAAAATAATAAAATACAAAATATAAAAAAAAATAAGCAAATTAACCTGCAGTTACTTTTGAAAACCTTTGTGGCTGGAGTGAGGGAGACAAGAGAGGAGGGTTATTGTGTAGGATGACTTTCACTATCACTAACAGATGTTGACTGCACTACAGCATTAATAAACTCTTGTCATATACTGTATTTAATGGAACTGGCAATAAGGCAGCAGAGGAAAGGGTCTATATCTGCAGGCAGCCTGATCTACAATGAAGCAAAGCCTTCCTAAGCTCACTCTTGTATGGAAAAGTAAAGGATTGTTCATAGGTGCTTTGAAGAGACAAAAAATACACTAGTGCCAGTGGCGGGCACCTTCCAATGTTCTGAAAAATCACTGATTTCTGCCAAACACTACAGCCTGAGAGTGAGCATCCAAGCATGGGAGATGATCACCCACAATCCCACAGAAAGAGAGAGAGAGAGAGACAGAGACAGAGAGAGAGAGAGAGAGAGAGAGAAGAACCACTGGCTCAGTTGTGATCATGTGATATTTGGCATCACATACTACGTGTATTGCAAGACATTGTTCATTTATCAAGTTAAAACTTATTAGAAATGTTTGTTCATCTTACGGGAACCCTCACAGAACAAGTTACTCGCAACCCAAGATTTTACTGTATTTCAACTTCTTTTGTTTTCTCCCACGAGATCTGGAAGGGCAAAAACTTTTGTGTATTTGGCACTCGGCTGTGTCCCCAGCACCTAAAACAGGGCTTGGCACATTGGCAAATGCTCATTTAATGTTAACTGAATGAGGAGTACATTCCTTACTATAATACCACAACTCTATAGATGGTCAGAATCAGCTTGTCAACTTCAAAATATATTGGGATTTTTACTGGAATATCAATTAATTTACATATTTAATGTGGAGAGAAATATCCTTGCCAGACTTTCTATACAAAGACATGTCTAGCTTTCCACTTACTCTACCTTTTAAAATTTTTAAAGTAAGTTTACATTTTAGTATCTACATTCATAAGCTTATTGTAGCATATGTTTTTGTTTTGATGTCAGTCTTAGTCTCAGAATAAGATGGGCAGTTTTACCATATTTGTTTTATGCTTTAGAACAATTTAAACATCACAGGAATTGTCTGTGGTACTTTCTACAGGTAAAAGGGTTATACTACCAGGGCACCTGGTGGCTCAGTCAGTTAAGTGTCCAACTTCAGCTCAGGTCATGATCTCAAGGTTTGTGGGTTCAAGCCCCACGTCAGGCTCTGTGCTGACAGCTCAGAGCCTGGAGCCTGTTTCAGATTCTGTGTCTCCTTCTCTCTCTGCCTCTCCGCTGCTTGGGCTCTGTCTCTCTCAAAAATAAATAAACATTAAAACAATTTTTTTAATAAAAAAAAAGTGTTAGGGGCGCCTGGGTGGCTCAGTCGGTTAAGCGGCCGACTTCGGCTCAGGTCATGATTTTGCGGTCCATGAGTTCAAGCCCCGCGTTGGGCTCTGTGCTGACAGCTCAGAGCCTGGAGCCTGTTTCAGATTCTGTGTCTCCCTCTCTCTGACCCTCCTCCATTCATGCTCTGTCTCTCTCTGTCTCAAAAATAAATAAACGTTAAAAAAAATTTTTTTTTAATTAAAAAAAAAGTGTTAAACTACCTTTTTCAGTTTATTTCATGGTTGTTACTCTAATCAAGTCTTCTAGCTTGCTTACTTTGTTTTCAATACCTGCCTAGTCCTACATGCTACCAAATGCCTTTGTTCTGACTGGCCTATTCTCACTTCTGCATGCCAGGTGAAGCGGAGAGTTCCTCATCAGCAATCCCACAAGTCTTTGTATTTATTCACACAGAGAGAGTGGTAAGCCACCATGTTACCTTGTCCATCACAGAATCTTTTTTTTTCCCACGTTTATTTATTTATTATTTATTTTTGGGACAGAGAGAGACAGAGCATGAACGGGGGAGGGGCAGAGAGAGAGGGAGACACAGAATCGGAAACAGGCTCCAGGCTCTGAGCCATCAGCCCAGAGCCCGACGCGGGGCTCGAACTCACGGACCGTGAGATCGTGACCTGGCTGAAGTCGGACGCTTAACCGACTGCGCCACCCAGGCGCCCCCATCACAGAATCTTTTAATTCTGAATGTGTTCATTTCCCTACCTTCTGGGAGAGTGAAGAGTCTTCTGCTCTAAAATCCTTAGATTTCTTAGTCTTGACCTACTGGATTTTATTTGCGGCTGAAGGTAACAGCAAGGAAACCCTTACCTTAATGGCACTAATTATATGTCAAGGATCGTGTGCTAAGCCCTTAAATGGTATCTAACATATTCTTAAAGACAAACGTTCTAAATGGGAAAATAACATGAATACTGACTCCTATTTTTAAAAGATTATGCTGGCTACAGTGTTAAAAATGCACTTGAGGGGAGCTAGAGGGAAAATGTTTGTAACACTGTTGTAAACATAAAAATGAGATGGTTACCACTTAGACTATGATAATGGGACATAGACTGGGAAAAAGTGGATGGACTCTAGAGGCCTTCAGAAGATTGAATCTAGAGGACTTGGTGGTATGGGAGTGAGGAGGAGGGAATAATCGAGGATGACTCTCCAGTATGAATTCGTTGATGATGAGTGAGATGTACACTCTGCCTGAAGGCTTTCCCACATTCTTTACATTCATAGGGCCTTTCTCCAGTATGAATTCTCTTATGCAATGTAAGATGGGCAATCTGGCTGAAGGCTTTGCTACAGTCCTTACACTCGTAAGGTTTCTCTCCTGTATGAATTCTTTGATGTAGTGTAAGGGATTTACGATGGCTAAAGGCTTTCCCACAAACATTACATTCATAAGGTTTCTCGCCTGTATGACACCTCTGGTGACAAATCAGGGATGCCCTCTGTCTGAAGGCCTTTCCACATTCAAGACATTCATATGGTCTCTTGCCAGTGTGGAGTCTCTGATGTTGAACAAGATAGGAGCCATCACTAAAGGCCTTCCCACACTCAGTACATTCGTAAGGCTTCTCGCCAGTATGAACTCTCTGGTGTTGAACAAGGTGCGCAATTTGACTGAAGGCCTTACCACAGTCCTTACATTCATACGGTTTCTCTCCAGTGTGTATTTTCTGATGTTGTGCAAGGTGTGCATTCTGGCTGAAAGTTTTGCTGCATTCCTTACATTCATAGGGTTTCTCTCCAGTATGAATTCTCTGATGATGAGCAAGATGTGTGCTCTGCCGAAAAGCTTTCCCACATTCCTTACACTCGTAGGGTTTTTCTCCAGTATGAACTCTTTGATGAAGAGTAAGTGAGCCACGATGGCTAAAGGCTTTCTCACAGATGTTACACTCGTAAGGTTTCTCTCCTGTATGAATTCTCTGATGTACAGTCAGGGATGAGCCATGGCTAAAAGCCTTCCCACACACATTACATCTGTAAGGTCTCTCTCCAGTATGAATTCTCTTATGCTGAATAAGTCCTATGTGATCAGTGAAAGCCTTCCCACAATCAATACAATCAAATGGTTTCTCTCCAGTATGATAATATCTCCGATGACGTATCAGAGAAGCATTCTGCCTGAAAGCTTTCCCACAGTCGATACATTCATATGGTCTTTTTCCAGTGTGAATCCTTCGATGATGAGCTAGGGATGAACAATCACTAAAAGCCTTCCCACATTCAATACATTCATAGGGTCTCTCTCCAGTATGAACTCTCTGATGTTGAGCGAGATGTGCAAGCTGGCTGAAGGCTTTGTTACATTGCTTACATTGATAAGGCTTTTCTCCAGTATGAACTCTCTGGTGCTGAATAAGATGAGCATTCTGACTGAAGGCTTTCCCACATTCAGTACATTCAAAGGGTTTTTCTCCTGTGTGAACTCTCTGGTGTTGAGCAAGGTGGGCACTCTGGCTGAAGGCTTTCCCACATTCAACACATTCATAGGGTTTCTCTCCAGTATGAATTCTCTGATGAAGGGTAAGGGTTGAGATTTTGCTGAAAGTTTTCTCACAGTCGTTACATTTCAGAAGTTTCTTTTCTCCCAAGACTTGCTTATGTTTTTTGACAAATGAATGTGTTTTTAAACTTTTCTTATCTGTGTCAAAATTACATATTCTCTCTTCTATGGAAAATACCTGCTCTAGATAAGATAATCTATTCAGATGTAAAAGTGTCCCCGATTTGTTAAAGTGGTCTCTTTTCTCGATAAGGGTACCAATATGCGTGACTGTCTCTTGACTAAAAGGTGTCTTCTGACTTACCAGCTCCTTCTTAAACAGGTTTTCACATTTCAAGTTTTCCCCTAATGTGGAACAGGTAAGGTCACAGCTTGGAAGTCCTTCCAGTATCACTGCCTGGGATAACTTTCCTTCATAAATGTCCCGGTTTGGAGATAATTCCTTGGTCATCCAAACAGACTCCAAGTCTGAAAGATATTGAGAAAGCAAATGTCTCCTTTACTTAATGTTAGAAGAATGGAAACTTCAAAAGTGAAACCATGTGAATCAAACGGTTACTGAAGACCACAGAGGTCTCTGAGAATCTTATATAAAGTCAGGCAGTGCAGCCATCCTTGCATTTCTGGAATACACCCTCCTTGGCTCTGGTGTATTGTATCAGTATGACAGATTCTGCACCAGTATTCATAACTGAGATTTGTATTTTCATTTTTTGATGCCATTTTGGTAAGATTTGGGCATCAAATGTTATGCTGTCTTCATAAACAAAACTTTTTAAAGTTCTTCTTTTTATTCTCTGTCATGGTACATTTTAAACAATGTTGGTATTTTTTTCTTACAAGTTTTACAGAATTTGTGAATTCTTGGAGGAGGCAGTTCTTAGCTAACTTTCTACATTTCTTCAACGGTAAACAGTCTATTTAAAATTTCTATCTCTTCTGGTGTCAGTTGCTTATTTAATTACTTACTATTTATTTAATTTGAGAGCGAGAATGAGGGGGAGAGGGGAGAGGGAAAGAGAGAGAATCCTAAGCAGGCTCCACACTCAGCACAGAACCCGATGCAGGGCTTGATCCCATTACCCTGGGATCATGCGCTGAGCTGAAATCAAGAGACGTTCAACCAAGTCACCCAGTGCCCCAGTTTCAATAATTTATATCCTCTAAAATATTACCCATTTCATCCAGGTTTTCAAATTATTTAAAGACAGTTGAGGGAAACAGATTCATATGATTCTTTTAAGTACTTAGGCATCAGTGGTTACTTACTATCATTTCTTTTTTTGCCTTCCCTCATTTGTTTATATTTGACAGTTTATACATTTTACTAGGTTTTTTTTTTTTGTTTTTTTTTTTAAAGTAAGCTCCACGCCCAGTGCAGAGCCCAATGTGGGGCTTGAACCCATAACCTTGAGATCAAGACTCAAGCAGAGTCTTGATGTTGGATGTTTAACTGACTGAGCCACCCAGGTGTCCCTATTTTATTGGTTTTCTAAAGAAGCACCTATTTGATTTATTTTCATTAAATCTACTATTTTCTAGTTCATTTATTCCTACTTTTATCTCTAGCAGTATAAGTCACTATACCTAACTTATTTTAGTTCTCCTTAGACTTACTTTGTTCTTTTTCTACTATCTTGAATTGGATACTTTATTTCTTATTTATTAACGTATATCATTAGGAGTATAAGTGACCTATCAACAATCCTCTTCTTGAAACTATGAAAACTGAAAGCAGGAAGAGGCTATACTACAAGCTACAGAATGAAATGTAACCATCTCACTCGAGGCTGATTCCACTGTAATATATAATCTATAAACTCTTATCTACCTTTCATGACAGAACAATAGCTTTCAAGCAAGGCAGCGAAAAATAAAATATAAACTGGGCCAAAATCCCATTGAGTACAAGAGAAGTGGAGAGGTGATGGACAAAGAGAAAGGAGGTAATAGTAGTTAGCTCATTTATTCATCTTTTGTAGGAGTATTAAAAGATGAGGTTTTGAATCTCAAGTGGATGAATTTTAAAATACAGATATAAGGGGCACCTGGGTGGCTCAGTCAGTTAAGTGTCCAACTCTTGATTTTGGCTCAGGTCATGATCTCACAGTTCGTAGGATTGAGCCCCATGTCGGGCTCTGCACTGACAGCATGGAGCCTGCTTGGAATTCTCTCTCCCTTTCTCTCTCTGCTCCTCCCCATTCATGTGCATGCACGCTCTCTCTCTTTCAAAAAATAAACGTTAAAATACAGATTTAAAAAATATAAAGACATGAAAGTAACAACTTGTAAGACTAAAAACCTTTCTAATTCAAGGGGTGGGGTGGTATTGTGTGTGTGTGTGGGGGGGGGGGGGGAACATACACAAACAACAAAGGAAAAATACATAACAGAACAGAAAACCCCAGAGACAAAAATAATTAAAAGTGGAGGGAAGAACATAGCTAATAATAATTGTTAACCTGATAAACTCATATTTTAAAGAAAGGAAATTTTTAAGCCACTTCAAACTAAAAACAAATTTGTCTAAAGAATTCAGGAATGTTGAGCTTCAGGGATGATTGTAACACTATGGTACTTGAGAACTAGGTAAACATCATGGAGTATAACGAAGTTCACAAACAGACTGTACTTTATTTGCAGGAAATCAGTACAGATAAAAGTGTAGTGGAGAAGAGAAGATCCATTTAAAATATGGTGTCAGGACAAAAAGTTTTACTTTGAGAGGGATTTTGAGGGGTGTTTTCCAATAATTATCAGAGAAGAAAGATCTTGAGAATAGTTTCCCCACTCTCGTTATCTGCACTTACCTGGGCAGAGGCCTCCTGTCCTCTCTCCCTTCATCATCCAGGGGTCTTCACCTTGCTCCAATAAGGAGATCACATCTGGTTTAGAAATGCAAAGACCTGCGTATAAGAAAAGACAGGAAAATTAGCTATTTTGTGGATATTGCAGAGCTATGACACATTCTAAGAGGTACTGAGAGAAAAGGGACATTGTAGGAAAATGCTGATAAAGGCATGAAAGACTACTGAGGTGGAAAGACTCCAATGGGGGGGGTGGAAGGAAGAAGATACTCTTACCCAATGACACCAGGTTCCTGTAGTTCTCCAACATCACTTTCTTATATAAAGTCCTTTGAGCAAGATTCAGCCATTCCCATTCCTCTTGAGAGAAATCTATGGCCACATCCGTGAAAGTCACTGAATCCTGAAATGACACAAATCTCACCTTACTCAGTGTTCGTGCCATTACTTAACCGGCTCTAGGGGTAAAGACTTATGCTGTTCACACTATGAGGGAAAAAAAAAAAAACCCTGCACTGGGCATAAGTAATTATACTGGAGTCTAAATCATCCAGGTTGTATGGTTAGTTACTGGACAACTTTTCTGCCTAGTTATATTGTACATATTAGGAAAGTGAAAAAATATGAGACATTCTCTCCTCTTCGAGCATGTACAATTTTACGGTGGTGAGAAGACATTCTCATATGAAAATGTACTGATTGCATGTAAGATAGAACGTCAAGTACTAAACTGCAGCTGACCCTTGAAAAACACAGGTTTGACCTTCACAAGTCTAGTTACATGTGAACTTACGTGTGACTTTTTCCAATAAACAAGTACAGTATTGTAAGTATGTTTTCTCTTCCATATGTCTTTTAACAATTTCTTTTCTCTAACTCGCTTTACTCTAAGAATATAAAAATATATAATACATATACAATATATGTGTTAATCAACTGTTTATATTATCAGTAAGGCTTCCAGTTAACAGTAGACTATTAGTAGTTAGTTTGGGGGGAGTAAAAAATTATATGCGGATTTTCAACTGTGCAGGAATCAGAGCCCTCAACTCCCATGTTGTTCAAAGGTCAACTGTATTTTATCATGTTAGGAGCTAGATCGTTTTTCTACGTGAAGAAATTAAAGAGTTCTGAGACTGTGAGGGAATTTCAAGGAAAGGATGCTGAACTGATGAGCAAGTTTTCAACTTCCACAATATATTCTAAGAAATCCTAGTGCTCTGAGACGTTAACAGGTATGTCTAAAAAAAACAAAAGAAAAAAACCCCTAACAAGATTTTTTCCTTTTGTCATAAAAATATGTTTTGCATTAAGAGAACACATTTGGAAAGCTGGTTTTTGATAATTTGCTGAGAAGTACCGAGAGAGATCATATGAAGTGAGCACAACCTGTTTTGTTACGTGGGCTGAATTTCTTAACCAACCAGCAAGAGATGCCAGCCATCCATTCTGTGGTTGCTGGCAGATTTTCCATTTCTTACTCTGTGATTTCACTTGTTATCAACATCTACAAATGAGTTCTGAAAAACCCACCAGTTGTGAATAAAATCAGAGAAAAAGGTCAGACTATTCCAAAGAATTCAGACTCTGGCACTGACTTAACTAGGTGATCTTGGCCAAGTTAATTAACTACACATGCCTCAGTTTCTCCACCTGAGAAACAGGAACAATTTTAGTACTATCTAACAGCTGCACTGTGAGAATTAAATGAAGTAACAGTCACAGTACCTGGCTAAGTGCTCAAGAATTGTTACCTATGATAATGATGAAGGAGGGATAGAAAAGAAGGAAGAGAAGGAAGGGGCAGCCAACAACAGATGAAAACATTTCATTTAATACATCAATAAAAGTTTTACTTTTGTTTTATCTAATTGCAACATGTTATAGTAGTTAAGAACATGGTCTCTGAAGCCAGACCACCTATGTTCAAATCCTGTTCTGTTCATTAAACCGAAGATATTAGTTTTGTTTTCAACCTTTGAAGATCTTTTAAATAACTCAGAAGAATAGCCTACTGTATTTACACATACATATTTATCATTTCTGTTGCACTTTCTTCATTCCTGATGTTTCAGTTCCCTTCTGGTATAATTTCTATCAGAACTTCCTTTTGCAATTCTTTGAGAAATCCGCCAATGAATTTCCTTAGTTTTCCTCCATATGAGACACTATTTCACATTCAATTTTGAAGGGTATTTTTTTGCTGGACACATAATGCTGGGTTGACAGTTCTTTCCTTTGAGTACTTTTTAAAAGTTGCTCTACTTCCTTCTGATTTGCATGATTTCTGATGGAAAACCCAGAATTGAAGTTGCTGCTACCCTATATGTTAAGCATCATTCTTCCCGGGCTGTTTCCCTTGTCTGTGGTTTTTAACAGTCTGATGACAGAGCCGCCAGGCAGGATGTCTTTGAGTTTATCACGCTGGAGTTTGCTGAGCTTCATGGATCCACAGCTTTATGTCTTTCACTAAAGTTAGGAATTTTTCAGCCATTATTTCTTCAAATATTTTTTCTACACTTTCTCTTTTCTGGGGCTTCAATGATACAAATGTTTAACATTCTGGTATTGTCCCACAGGGCCCTGAGGCTCTGTTCAATCTTGTATCAATTGTTCAGATAAGACAATTTCTCTGTACCTTCAAGGTCGCCAACTCTTCCTACTGCCTTTCTCACTGTGCCGCTAAGCCCATCCAGTGGGTTTATTTTGGTAATTATATTTTTCATTTCTTGCTGCTATCTTCTATTTCTTTGCTGAGGCTGTCTGCTTCAAGAGAGTTCACTTGTTGGAGCATTATTATAATAGCTGCTTTAAAACCTTTATCAGATAGTCCCAACATCCAGGTCACATCAATGCCAGCGTCTGGTGATTAGCTTTTCCCGTGAACTGAAATTTTCCTAGTTTTTCATCATTTGAGTAATTTTAGATAGTATCCTGGACCTTCTGAATGTTACGAGACTTTACGTCTTGTTTAAATTATATGGAGAATGTTGATATTTTGTTCCGGCTCCATTTGCAGAGCCTATGAAGTGACAGTCGCCTCTGTCGTACACGTGTCCTGCTTGGTGACCAGCAGTCTATCCCTCAGTTCACTTCTCGTTGACTGGGGCCAGATACACGCATGAGCAGGCTAGGGTGAGCCTGGGAGTTCAGAAACAGCTTTATACAGTTGATTCCCAAAGCTCCTCTTCTCTGTGATTTCTCCAGTAGTTCCTACCTCCTAGGGGTTCCCCTTTGCAGTCCTCTGGCCAGATGGCTGGGGCTTATTTATTCCACTTGACTGTGCCCCTGCCCCGACTGTACCCACCCCTGGAACCAAGCAGGGAGAGAACAGAAGCAAGAAAACAAAGCAGTAAGAGTTTACTCCACCCTCTGGGGGACACAGCTTCTCAATCACAGACATTTCTCCTCCTTCAAAGTTTTAGATGCCTTTAGACCCCACTGCTACTGTCTCAGGACACGAGAAAACATAATTTTTTTTTTTTTTTTAAGGTAGAGTCCCATCCACCCTTTCTGAGTATTAGATCCCCTTCCTACTTCTTGAGCCTGAACTAGGTGTCTCCTGCAGTTCTTTTTATCCATGCCAAAACCCCTTGTGGGTTTTGTGCTTGTTGAATCCATGCTAGGAGATATTGGGAGGTAAAAAAAAAAAAAAGAAAAAAGGTAAACACATTGCATCCTGGGTTTCTTTCCCCATCAGCCTGCTGTTCTTTACCGCTTACAGACCTCAGATGGCTGCTCCATGCCTGCTGTCCCGGTCCTACAGCAGCTTCCAGCGGAAAGACAGGGTGACATGTGCTCAGTCCATCTTTCCCGGAACAAGGGCTCTCCCAATTTCAGCGTAAATTACTGTTAGTTTTAAAATCAATATTCCGTTGGAAATAAAAACCTCCTGATGTTCAGCGCTTCTTGTCCATCAAATGCCATGTTGTAGGTTTTTCCCAGGTCTGAGAGTGTATACACACGCGCACGCACACTATACATCATATGAAGAATTACACGGACATACGGGCAGACAGCAGCTGTCCAGGCAAATAGCGGCATATAAAGCTGATGCTTATACAGTGCTTATTATGTGCCACTTACTTTCCTAAACACTTAAAGTATATTAACTCACTAACACTTACAGCAGGACTATAAATTAGGTACTAGTATTATTCCCATTTTGTGGTCGAGGAAACCGAAATTGAGGTGCTCTATCTAGTACACAGTGGAGCTACAATTTGTAGCCAGGCAGTCTGGTCCCACAGTCACATTACTAATCTTTTTGCCATACTCTGCCACTCTCAAAATATTTTCCTCTGACAAGTAACAATACTGATTTCATCTAAAATGTTTAAGTGCTGGGGCACCTGGGTGGCTCAGTCAGTTAAGCATCAGACTCTTGATCTCGGCTCAGGTCATGATCTCACGGTTGGTGGGATCGAGCCCCACGTTGGGCTCTGCACTGACAGCATGGAGACTGGTTGGGATTCTCTCTCTGTTCCCTGCACGCTCTCGCTCTCAAAATAAGTAAATAAACATTAAAAAAATATATAAAATGCTTAACTGCGTAACAAACGAGTTCCATTGGTAGTACATGTTTTGTAGTGTTGAATCTGATTAGAAAAGGTGTTTTGCTTTGCTATAAGCTGCTCACTGATATAAAATAAAGACAATTTTACTATGCTGTTATTTTTTATTTGATTAGTTTTTAAAGTTTATTAATCAGGGTCCCTGGGTGGCTGAGTTGGTTAAGTGTCTGACTCTTGATTTCAGTTCAGGTCAGGTCTGTGAGTTTGAGCCCTGAGTTGGGCTCTGTGCTGACAGCATGGAGCCTGCTTGGCTTTCTCTGTCTCCTCTCTCTGCCCCTCCCCAGACTTTGCACACTCTCGCTCGCTCTCAAAAATAACTCATGAACTATGAGATCAGGACCTCAGCCGAAGTGGGACACTCAGACAACTGAGCCACCCAGGCGCCCCTAAATAATAATTTTTTTTAAAAAGCCATTTTAAGGTTTATTAATCAAATTTTGGGGTTCCTAGATCATGGTCTTGCCATTCCCAAGTTTGAACCCTGCGTCAGGCTCTGTGCGGACAGCTCAGAGGCTGGAGCCTGCTTCAGATTCTGTGTCTCCTCTCTTTGTCCCTCCCCTGTTCACACTCTTGTCTCTTTCTCTCTCAAAAATAAATAAACATTAAAAAAAAATAATAAAATTCACTAATCAAATTTTATAATTTCTTACAATAATTTGTTCATCATCCTCATTTAGCAGTCCACTTTAATCAGAATATAAATTATAGTTAATTCTATTATTGATCATAAAAATATTAAAATTAAAAATATTCTGAAGTTTGAGAAACTCTAATCCATAAGAAATGAAAAATTTGGAATTTAGTCCAAGAAAATAATCAGTGATGAGGGCAAACTATGATCAATAATCTGATCGATAATCTCTATTAAATAGTAAAACATGGCAACAACTCAGCTATGGAACAAGGGGCTGATTAAACAGATGAGGATGTTCATCTCAGAAAGAAAAAAGGATGTAGAACATTCCCCGGCATTTTAAGATGTTCATGGCTCCAAGTCACGTGGGGAGGGGACAACTCCACACCCTCTGACCCAAATCACGTGTGCCTGCATATCTCCCCTTCCTTCAAGATGCACCTCAGGAGTCACACCTCTCTTGCCTCCTCGCTCCAACAGGGAGTACGACTGTGTAGACTTTATTCCGTACCCGGATCTGTCACCGGGGAGGCAAAAAGGAGCTAAAACTAAAGTAGATTTCGTCCTGCTAGACTGTGGCCTGTCCCAGAGCTTCACCGGGCCAGAGGAAAGGACACCTTTTTCTAATTCACCCAAAGGTATTCATGTGGACTTGCCCACTTCTCCACAGCAAGTCCACTCCACACCTACAGCACTGACCACACTGCACAAATAAATGTTGGCTGCCTTTTCATTTCTCCAACAGATTATAAGCCAGGACGGGTACTTAGGGACTAGGCAGATCGTGGCTCTCAAATTGCCTCTAAGGACTGTATTTCTGTGTTGTCAGATGCATACGGGAAAACTGAGCACAGGGAAGGAAGGGCTCAGAGTGGTCATTTCTTGAATGAAGACTAAACAGCTGTAGGAAGAAGAGGAAGCTGGGCCAGGGCGCTGGGCTGAGTCTATCTCTGTGGCCCCATCACTCATCAGAGAGGGAAGAAATGGGAGCCAGGCCTCAGGGTGCAACTCTGAGGCAGACAATTTTCAGAAGGAGACAAACACTCTCAAGTCCTAGAAAGCAAGACAGTATTTTAAGAAGGAAAGAGGGGGGGCGCCTGGGTGGCGCAGTCGGCTAAGCGTCCGACTTCAGCCAGGTCACGATCTCGCGGTCCGTGAGTTCGAGCCCCGCGTCGGGCTCTGGGCTGATGGCTCGGAGCCTGGAGCCTGTTTCCGATTCTGTGTCTCCCTCTCTCTCTGCCCCTCCCCCGTTCATGCTCTGTCTCTCTCTGTCCCAAAAATAAATAAACGTTGAAAAAAAAAAAAAAAAAAAAAAAAGGTTGGGGCGCCTGGGTGGCGCAGTCGGTTAAGCGTCCGACTTCAGCCAGGTCACGATCTCGCGGTCCGTGAGTTCGAGCCCCGCGTCAGGCTCTGGGCTGATGGCTCAGAGCCTGGAGCCTGTTTCCGATTCTGTGTCTCCCTCTCTCTCTGCCCCTCCCCCGTTCATGCTCTGTCTCTCTCTGTCCCAAAAATAAATAAACGTTGAAAAAAAAAAAAAAAAAAATTTAAAAAAAAAAAAAAAAAAAAAAGGAAAGAGGGAAGACTAACTCACCAGGGGCATGGCTTTAAGAAGTTCAACTCCCATCACCTCTTCCTCTTCCTGGCTCCTCGTGAGAAGTGCTTTACTTTACCCTGAGAGGGCAGAGCTGGCAGAGAAAGGAGCAGTGAGAGGCTGAGTGGCTGTAATAATCACAGCCCAGAACTCTCTCCTCCCTTCAGCTCCCTCTGTTCCCCCACCGCCACCCCACAACCCCTCGCCACCAGGAGCTTAGTGGGAGACCTACTTTGCTCTGGGTGTTCAGGCTGAGTGCAACCTCCTTCCGTCTCAAAGCCACCCATCATTAACAACAGAGACATACCAGGGGTGCTGCCCGAGTGAACCCTCACAGACTATTTGCTCAAGCAGACAACTGTGCAACTGACTAGCCAGGGTCGGTCCAGATTCCACGGGATCTAGAAACAGTCATCTTCCCCAGAGAGAACTATCACGTCTGTTACAACAAAGGGTCCACATGGCTTCCAGATAACTGGACCAAATAAACCCATCAAGAGACCCATTTTGCTCTGTGACAAACCATGTCTCTTGTGAGCCAAGTTTCTTCAATCAGAAAGAGGATAAAGTCCCTGACTTAATTCTGGTTTCTTTCCTCAAAACTCTGGTTTCCTCGAGCCTTTATGAAAATGACGACAGGGGGCGCCTGGGTGGCTCAGTCGGTTAAGCATTGACTCTTGGTTTCAACTCGGTCTTGGCTCAGGTCACGATCTCGTGGTTCGTGAGTTCTCACGAGCCTCAGCTTTGGGCTCTGTGCTGAACGTGCAGAGCCTTCTTGGGATTTCTCTCGCCTCTCTCTCTGCCCCTCCACGGCTCTCTCTCTCTCAAAAAATAAACATTTTTTCAAAAATGACAATAAGAATGAACACTTATTGACCACTTACTATGTGGCAGGATAAGTGTTTTACAGGCATGAGCTCAGTGAACCCTGATAACAGTCCTATGAGGTACACACTCTCCTCTCCATGCCCCGTAGGAGAAACTGGGTCAAAAGTTTGAGAAACAAAAACTTGCTCAGTGGGGGTTAGGGGGATCTCAACCCTTGAGATTATTTAACCGTCTGAGAGTCACTTCTTCACCCGTCCCAAGTAGTTAAGGATACTGACCTCAAGCCGTTGTAGAGAGGATTACACGAGAGTCAGTACCGGAGGGACTCCGGAGCCCTCCAGTCCTGGAACCGAATCCCGGCTCTTCCACACACTAGCGATTACCCGGCCTCCGTCTGCTTCAGTGTCCTCATCTGTGAAAAAGGAGGGATCAGAGTTTCCGCTTGCTGAAGTGACATTTGGTGTGACTGTCCCCAAAAAGTCCCAGAACCCAGAAAACAGTGGCTATAATTATTGCTGCAGCAAAACAGGAAAGAACAGTCTGGCTGTGAGCTGTGCTTCCTCCCCCTCCTCCCCCTCCCCCACCCTCCCCCGCCTCCTTTCTCTGGTGGCGGGGAGAGGACGCGACAGAGAAGAGTGAAGCAGGAATGGGATGGGTTCTGTGACCACACCCTGGAAAGGCGGGGTCCCTCTCCACTTCCAGAGGAGCCCACCCCTGCGAACCCCATCCCACAGTGACCTGCGGGGCAGGACCTTGGACCAGGTCAGGTGACTCTGGGCAGGTCAGCCTCACACTCCCGGCCCCCGACTCGCTGGCCTCCTGGGTCCGCCAGTCCGGGAAGGAGCCTGTCGGATCAGGGGACCCATCTCACACCCCGGCCTGAGGGACCCCACCCCAGACTCCGGACTCCTGGGACTGCCAGCCCAGGAAGGAGCGTGTCAGGTCAGGGGACCCCCGTCTTATACCCAGGCTCTAGGGACACTACCCCTGACTCTGGACTCCTGGGTCCACCAGCCCGGGAAGGAGCCTGTGGGTCAGGGGACCCCTGTCTCACACCCCGGCCCGAGGGACCCCATCCTCAACTCTGGACTCTGGGACCGCCAGCCCCCGCGGCCGGGGCCGCCCTCTGCCAACACTGTCGCGGCCGCGCCCCAGCCACCTGTCTCCCTTACCTCCGACATCCGCTCCGGTCCACCCCTCCAGCCTCACCGCCCCAACCGGGCCCGCGCCGGCCTCGCGGCGGCGGCGGCAGCTGGAGTGCACGGGGCTGGCCTCCCCGGGGAGGCTGTCCGGAGCCCGGGTTCTAGCCGTCATTCGTTCTCTCACGCCAGCCGTTCACGCGCCGCCAGAACGCGCGCGGCCGCCCCGCCGGGTCCGCCTTTCTCTTAGACCCCCGCCGGAAGTGGGCGTGTCGTCCCGCCGCAACGGCCCTTGGGGAGGGTAGTCCAGACCCGGCGGCGCGACTGCTGGGCTTGGTTCCCCTACCCGGCCTCGGGGCCGCTACACTCAGCCCCCTGCTGAGGCCCCCAGACGGGGAACAGAACCGCCCAGAAGCCTCTCAGTCCCGACTCCAGGCGCCCAAACTACAGGCCGCCTCCCTGAAGCGAGCCGAGTCCCGAGGATTCTGGGAACCCCCGCCAGGCTCAGAGTGCGCAGGCGCCGCCGTGAGGCGCACAGCGCGGAGGCCTGGGTACTGCGTCCCCGCGCCTGCGCCTATAGTATCGCTGGAGGCGTGCGGCGCGCAGGCGTTCGGAAAGTGGGCGTGGCTTAGGGCAGGCGGGGCCAGAAGCGGATCCTTATTGATAGGTGAGTAGAGATCTGAGTTTTGACTGTTTTGTGCCCTTGTGATTTGTGACTGTGTGTGTGTGTGTGTGTGTGTGTGTGTGTGTGTGTGTGTGTGTGTGTGTGTGTGTGTGTGTGTCTGAGTTTTGACTGTTTTGTGTCCTTGTGATTTGTGACTGTGTGTGTCTGAGTTTTGACTGTTTTGTGTCCTTGTGATTTGTGACTGTGTATGTGTGTGTGTAAAGAAATAAAATTCCCAAGTGTGCAGAGGCTGGTCCACTACCTAACACTCCCAACTTAAGCCACTCTCAGACACATCCCGTCACTCAAAGCAATACAGCCCCATCGAGGCGCTGGTTTTCCAGGATCCAATCTCTCTGACTTTGTGGACCCCGCCATGAAGTGAATTGTAGCTGCGACGACGCCATCTTTAAGTAACTGTAAATGGAAGCTTAGTGTTTGTAATAATTTGTGGTTAGAATCAGATAAAGACGATACTGAAAGCTTCCATTTTATTTTAACTTTTTAACATTTATTCATTTTTTTGAGAGACAGAGCATGAGTGGGGGAGGGGCAGAGAGAGAGTGATACACACACACAGAATCCAAAGCAGGCTCCAGGCTCTGAGCTGTCAGCACAGAGCCCGATGCAGGGCTCGAACTCACCAACGATGAGATCATGACCTGAGCCGAGGTTGGCTGCTTAACCGACTGAGCCACCCAGGCACCCCTGATATTCTCCATTTTAGAAGTAATGTATAAAGAGTTTGGAAACCTTTACTGACATCTTCACAAGAAAAACATTCAACAAACTGAAAATCAACAACTTTTTTTTTTTAAGACCCGTCAGAAAATAGAAGTCACAAAAGAAACCACACCCCAAAATTTGGAAAGACCGGCAAATACTGAAAATCATGGCAGGTATGAGCTTACCTGAAGCAGAAGCTGCTGGAATCATAAACTGTTACACACTCTTCACTGGTAATTTTGGTGAACTGGAGGTTTAGTGTGGACTACACTGTGAGTTTAAAACTCCTGGAGCCCTAGATGGGCTCTCCTACTTTCATGGATTTTACCTCCAGGAACTCCACCAAGTTTTAACGCTAAAGGTCAGGGTGGGGGAATCTTCTTGAGTTTTGGGCAAGGGGAGGGGAAAAGTAAACATTTTGTAGTACACTCAGAGCATTTTCCATAACAAAACCCTGCACTTAGGAAAACTACATACCAGAGCCTTTTTGGACTTGAGGGAAGGCATTTGGGCAGGTCCAGCCTCTCTAGTCTTTCTGCCTCAGTAAAGGCTAAGAAGCACTTCTGAAGGTCAGAGTCCAAGTGCTCAAGCTCACTGAAAAGCTGAGATTTAATCATAAGATTATACAATAGTTCCCCTTCCCCTTAATAGACTGCATACAGCTAAGGAAAGAGTGAGTGAGTTTGAGGACATGCCAATAGAAACTCTAACAACTGAGATACAAAGAGAAAAAAAGAATGAAAAACACTCAGGGGGTGCCTGGGGTGGCTCAGTCAGTTGAGCATTGGATTCTTGATTTAGGCTCAAGTCATGATCTCACTGTTCAGAGCCTGCTTGGGATTCTCCACCCCCCCCCACCCCAATTCTCAAAATAAATAAAACTTTTAAAAAAGAGCACCAAAATAACAACCATCAGAATATCCAGGAACCATGGGACAATTACAGAAGGTATAACATATGCATAATTGTAATACCAATAGAAGGAAGGAAAAGAAATATTTGAAGTAATAACGGCTGAGAGGTTTCTAAAGTTAAAATGACAGACACCAAGCCACAGATTCAGGAAGCATAGACAATACCATGGCAGGACAAATATGTACAAAAAATATAAACACCTAGGCATATCATACTCAGGATGCAGAAAAATCAAAGATAAAATCTTGGAGGATTGCCGGAGGGGAAAAGACACCTAAGGGAGAAAATAATAATATAAAAGTCTCAATTAAAACCAAAGATGACATAAAGAAAAGGGGAAACAAAATATTGATTATGTAAGGTGACTGTCAATCTAGCACTCTTGCTAATGCCCTTACAGGTTCTAATTGGTTTTTATAGGTAAATCTTCATATCTACCAATAATAACAGTTATATCTACTCTCTCCCTATCACTGCGTCTCTTAGTTCTTTCTTTCCTTACGGGATGGCTGGACCTCCAGTACCATGCTATTTGGTAGGAGCAATACTGGATGTACTTGTCTTATTTTTAGTGTCAAAGTGAAAGCATTAAGTACAGTTGTACTTACTATTTTTTTATGTTTTTTTTTTTAAGTTTTTTTTTCAACGTTTTTATTTTATTTTTTGGGGGACAGAGAGAGAGAGACAGAGCATGAACGGGGTAGGGGCAGAGAGAGAGGGAGACACAGAATCGGAAACAGGCTCCAGGCTCTGAGCCATCAGCCCAGAGCCCGACGCGGGGCTTGAACTCACGGACCACGAGATCATGACCTGGCTGAAGTCGGACGCTTAACGGACTGCGCCACCCAGGCGCCCCTATGTTTATTTATTTTTGAGAGAGAGACAGAATGTGAGTGGGGGAGGGGCAGAAAGAGAGGGAGACAGAGAATCTGAAGCAGGCTCCACACTCAAACCCATGAACTGTGAGATCATGATGTGAGCTGAAATCAAGAGTCAGTCACTTAACCATCTGAGCTATCCAGGCACCCCCAGCAACCCTCAGTTTTTCTCTATAGTTATGAGTCTCTTATGGTTTGCCTCCTTCTCTGTTTTTATCTTATTTTTCCTTCCCTTCTCCTATGTCCATGTTTTGTTTCTTAAATTTCACATATGAGTAAAATCATATGGTATCTGTCTTTCTCTGACTGGCTTATTTCCTTAGCATAGTACCCTCTAGTTCCATCTGTGTAGTTGCAAATGGCAAGATTTCATTCTTTTCCTTCGCAGAGGGATATTCCATTGTGTGTGGGGGGGGTATATAAATATATATATATATATATACCACATCTTCTTTATCCATTCATCAGCCAGTGGACATTTGGGCTCATTCCATACTTTGGCTATTGTTAACAGTACTGCTATAAACATTGGGGTGTGTATGTCCCTTCGAATCAGCATTTTTGTATTCTTTGGGTAAATACCTAGTAGTGCAATTGATGGGTTGTAGGGTAGTTCTATTTTTAACGTTTTGAGGAACCTCCATACTGTTTTCCCTAGTGGCAACACCAGTTTGTATTCCCACCAGCAGTGCAAAAGAATTTCCCTTTCTCCACATCCTCGCCAACATCTCTTGTTTCCTGAGTTGTTAATGTTAGCCATTCTGACAGGTGTGAGGTGGGATCTCATTGTGGTTTTGATTTGTACTTGATGATTGATGTTGGCCTGCTCACTTTCAAGGAAGCCAGCTGCCATGTTGTGAGCTGTCCATGTGGAAAGAATTGATGTGTCCAGACAAAAGCCAGCAAGGACCCCAACCCAGCCAACAGTTTAAATGAGTGCGTCTGCAAGATGATTATCCTCCCATGAAGCCTTCAGGTGAATGTCGCACTGGCTAACAACCTGCCTGCAGCCTTGTGGGAATTGAGGAACCCAGCTAAGCCACACCTGGACTCCTTACCCAAAGAGTGAGATAATAAACATGTTTGTTTTAAGCCACTATGCTTTAGTGTAATTTGATACACAATAGCTAACTAATTTGCCACTGTACCTCTTAAACTCTATGATACAGTAAGTTAAAATAGGGATTCTCTTAGTAGTCATGGATATCACAGGGATTAGAATGACAGTAAGTACTGTTATTAAAACCCATGTCATTCTTCATTCATATGAGGACTTTAAGACACAGAACAGATGAACATAAGGGAAGGGAAGCAAAAATAATATAAAAACAGGGAGGGGGACAAAACATAAAAGAGTCTTAAATATAGAGAACAAACAGAGGGTTGCTGCAGGGGTTGTGGGAGGGGGGACGGGCTAAATAGGGAAGGGGCATTAAGGAATCTACTCCTGAAATCATTGTTGCACCGTATGCTAACTAACTTGGGTGTAAATTAAAAAAATAAAAATACAACAAAAAAACACCATGTCATTAACTTAACCCGTATGAGTTAATTTTTCACTCACATAATAATCCATTGCTGGTGTTCTTCAGTGACTGATGGCTTTCATCCAAATAGTAGTTTAGGGGCCTGGAGTTCTTCCATATTGCAGTTTCGCCATTCCATGCTATCAAGATTCTTCTTCCAGCTGGACCATACAGCCGCATCGTAACAAAGCCCCAATTGACATACTCCTATCCAAACCACACTGAAGATTAGTCTAATAGCCATAACTAGAAGCAAGAGTGGCTGGGTAATATAGAACATACCTGGATATTCACATCCCAGAATCAATTCCAGACAATAGAAAAAGGGGTGGTCATCTAGTCATAACACAGGTAGCATTAACAGATACCCAGGACCTTGGAAAATAATCATTACAGGTTTTTGGTGACCGGACCTGCTATAAACTACATGTATAAATGCAAGTCTTTTAGGAATTCCAGTGGAAATGTTCATAGTGATTTTTGTTACACTCATTCAAGAGTACTCAGTCCTTTTTCTTTCTTTCTTTTTTTTTATGTTTATTTTTTAGAAAGAGGTAGAATGCGAGTGGGTTGGGGCAGAGAGGGAGGCACAGAATCCGAAGCAGGCTCCAGGCTCCGAGCTGCCAGCACAGAGCCTGACATAGGGCTCGAACTCGCGAGCTGTGAGATCATGACCTGAGCTGAAGTCGGCCGCTCAACCGACTGAGCCACCCCGGCGCCCCTACTCAGTCCTTTTTCTATTGACACAAGTCTGTGTGGGACTTGACAGCCATGCCATGAAGTGTTTTTAACTAAAACAAAACCCTAATGTGGTTTCAACCCTGGATCAATGATTAAATATGGTGGAAAGATCAAGTATCAGAACATCCTTGGAGTTCTGCGGTTTATTACAACGATTTCATTTTCTTCCTGTGGCTAACAGTTACCCTGTAATTCAGCTACAACACATGACATAGTTCAGTACTCCCCTTTCAAATGCAATCTGTCATGAGAAGTCCCAATACATAAAGGAGGAGGCTTGAGGAAAATTTTAAGATGTTAGTGCTTCATGTCAAAAGAACATGGAAAGGCTACCGGCCCCTGACAGGGGACCTTGCAAAAGGTGAGCCAGAGGCTTAGACGTAAATAACCCAAGCCAGCATTTTAAACCCCTGAATTCTTTTGTCTTCTGTCACAAAGGAGATATGGCAAGGATGAGTAGGGAGGTTTCTTAAGGCTTGAGAGAATTCAAAGTTTTCTAAGATGCTTGAATCCTTCATGATGGCTCCATTTTAACAACATAGATTCAGATCTTTCTTAAGACCTCAGTTTCATTTAAGAGACGTGACAAGTTGGGATTCAGTAAAAAATCATAGCTCAACAACTAACTGGACCCACTGTGGCTTTCATGGTTAGAGAGTAAGATGATTCCCAACATAATCACAAAAAGGCCTTGATTTTAACTCTTTGCTTAAGGCCACAATTTCAAGTGGCCTTTTAATGATCTAATTTCATTATAAACAAGCATCACACATGCTTTTTGGACTAGGATTCCTCATCGCCTTTCGTTGTTGCTAAGAGCTACCTAGTCATTAATGTGCCATGGGCTTATAATCCTCCCCTATCAAAGAGAGCCTTTCTGAGGTGCCTGGGTGGCTCAGTCGGTTAAGTGTCTGAGTCCTGATTTCCACTCAGGCCATGATCTTGCTGTTCGTGGGATCAAGCCCTGTGTCTGGCTCTGCCCTGACAGAAGGGAGCCTGCTTGGGATTCTCTTGCTCTCCCTTCTCTCTGCCCCTCGCCTGCTCTCTCTCAAAAATAATCATTAAAAAAATTAATAACAGCCTTTCCTAGGGTTGAATGCATCACTGTATTTATAGCAGCATTATTTACTGTAGTCAAATTATGGAAGCAGCCTGTGTCCACTGATAGATGAATGGGTAAAGAACATGTACACACACACACACACACACACACACACACACACACACAATGGAATATTACTTAGCCATCAAAAGGAATGGAATCTTGCCATGTGCAATGACACGGATGGAACTAGACAGTTTATGCTAAGTGAAATAAGTCAGAGAAAGACAAATGCCACAATTTCACTCATATGAGGAATTTAAGAAACAAAACAAATGAGCAAAAGGAAAAAAGACAAACCAAGAAATACTCTTAAACCAATGGTTACCACCAAGGAGGTGGCTGGCAGGATGGGTGAAATAGATAAAAGGGATTAAGAGCACGGTTCTCTTGATGAGAACTGAGCAATGGATAGAACTGTTGAGTACCTATATTGTACATCTGCAACTACTATAACACTGTATATTATCTACACTGGAGTTAAAATAAAATTGAAAAAAGAATAGCCATTCCTAATACAAAACAAAAGTTTCTCATCTTTTGATCTATCTCAGCAATCCTTAATATTCTGCTTCCCTATTGTTTGATAATCATTTTCTTTTTTCTTTTTTTTTTTAAGTTCATTTATTTTTGAGAGTGAGCACATAAGGGAGGGGCAGAGAGAAAAGGAGACCGAGGATCCAAAACAGGCTCCATGCTGACAACAGAGAGCCTGATGAGGGGCTCAAACTCACAAACTGTAAGATCATGAGCTAAGCCAAAGACACTTAACTGACTGAGCCACCCAGGCACCCCTGATAATCATTTTCCAGTATCAGTTGCCACATGGGCTAGCTTTGGGAACAAAAAAAGCAGACTTTAACTTAAAATTAGAATATATTTTTTTAAGTAGGCTTCGTGCCCAGTGTATAGGCCAACACAAGGCCCAAACTCACGACCCTCAGATCAAGACCTGAGCTGAGATCAAGAGTCAGACGCCCAACCCACTGAGCCACCCCAGGCGCCCCAGAAGTTAAATATTGGAATAGCAAGTACTTCACAGATTTAAAAACCTGGACAGGAATGGTTTTAGTGGATCAGACTGCCATGTAGGGGTGCAGAAATCTTCAGGCTGCTGTCAAAGAATGGCTCACTTCCAACGATGGTACTTCCTTCCGCTGGTACAAGGGCCCCAGCCCATCACAATGGACACTGACTATGCAAGGCTGAACATTGGCCCTGCTCTTGTCCCCGTGTCTCCAAACCACAAATGAGAAATCTGATTGGCTTAATTGCAGCCACGTGTGACTGGCAGTTCACCAGAGCACCACAGAATGAAGAAAGGGAACCTGCCAACAAAGAGCTAGAAGTGGGTGTGCGAAAGACAAAAAACAGATTTTGGGCACCTGGGTGGCTCAGTTGGTTAAGCCTTTGACTTTGGCTCAGGTTATGATTTCATGGTTCATGCGTTCAAACCCCACATTGGACTCTGTGCTGACAGCTCAGAGCCTGGAGCCTGCTTCGGATTCTGTGTCTTCCTCTCTCTCCGCCCCTCCCCTGCTCATGCTGTCTCTCTCTCTCTCTCAAAAATGAATACACATTAAAAAAATACTTTATAATACAAAAAAAGACAAAAAAGGTTTCAACATTTATACTGAAAAAACATGTATATACACACACACACACACACACACATATACACGCAAACATATATATATCCAATATTAATTTTGACTCTATGGCTACAAGATGAGTTTACATATTAGGTTTTGCAAGTCACATGTTTCTTTTAATATATTGTGGACGGACAACTCTCCATAGAGGCATACATAGAATTTAATCTCTTTCTTCTAACCAGACAATACAGTATTGGATAATCACAATTTAATGAACTTGCTTGGCAGGATGCTGAAATCCAATTTATCATAATTACAACAATTCTGCAATAAACATTATTTACATCTATTTATTCCAACGGGACAAAACTCCTAGATCTAGAGTTACTGTTGCAAAAGGAATGCACATTTATAATGTTGGTAGGTCATACTATATTGCCATCCTGAAAGACAGGAGACCGATTTACACTGCTGATGATCAAGTATCTGTTTGCCACACTGATGCCAATAGTGGATATTATCCAAATGTTAGACTGAAATCCATTGGAAAGCCAAGAAATTTTGTTTTAACTTGTAATTTTCTGATGAGTGAGACTAAGAACTTTACAGATTGTCTTTACTCATTTGAACTCTGCAACTGACATGCCTGTTGGGAATGCACTATTTTTTCCCACTGCTTTGTATGTGTAATAGCTCTTTGTTCCTAAATGACTTGTCACATAACTTGTATTAATCTGTCAATTGTCTTTCACATCTTTTGGGGGCCTTTCACCATTCTGGTTTTAGATCTTTGTATAAGCCAACTTACTCTCTTGCCCATGTCTTCTAGGACCCGAGTTAGGAAAGATTTCCTCTTTTTTAGGTTGTTTCTTGCATATCACTTCCTAATTAGAAATGTTAACAACAATTTAAGTGTGTGTGTGTGTGTGTGTTTTTTTTTTGACAGAATGGATAACCAATTGTCAAAACATAATTTCCCCCATAATGAAAAACCAGTCTTAGTTTATACCAAAATCTGAAATGCTAAGAAACCTATTTTTAAAATGTCCTGCTTATGCTTGCCACATTAGCTTTCCTTGTGCTGTTTCAACTAGAACTGTCAAAGTAAACATATCCTACGGGGACTCTGTTGTGAATGACAATTTACAAACACTTTAACAGTACTGAGTATTTCATCTAGAAAAACAGATTTCTCCTCTACCGACATATTCTCATATTTCAATAATTCCTTTTCACGTCTATTCATAAGTTGCCTTGTAGTTTGTCTGGTTTTTGAAGTGAGAGTTGCATTATGCTCGTAGAAATGATTAGAACTTTTTGTATATTCTCCGTGCGACAGCGGGGTTTGGCAGACTTTTTCTGTAAAAGGAAAGAGAGTAAATATTTGAGCTTTGCCTCAATACTGACTCAACTCTGCCACTGTGGAGTGAAAGCAGCCACAGGAAATACGTGAACAAGTGAGTGTGAATGTACAGCAATAAAACTTTATTTACAGACACTGACATTTAAATTTAATGTAAATTTTCACGTTGTCACAAAATCTTCTATTCACTTGTTCAACCATTTAAAATTTTAGACCATGGGCCATACAAAACCAGTCAGTGAGACTTTGACCGTGAGTCACAGTTTGCTGAGACCTGCTTTGGATCAGTTTAGCTTATCAGTTGACAGTTCCTTAAAAGTTTAATGAGTTCATAGGGGCGCCTGGGAGCTTAGTCGGTGAAGTGTCCGACTTCGGCTCAGGTCATGATCTCGCGGTTCGTGGATTCGAGCCCCGCGTCTGTCTCTGTGCTGAAAGCTCAGAGCCTGGAGCCTGATTCGGATTCTGTGTCTCCCTCTCTCTCTCTCCCCCTCCCCCACTCATATTGTGTGTCTCTCTCTCAAGAATAAGTAAACATTAAAAAAAAAAGTTTGAGTTCATTTGTGAGCTCAGGTGATCTTAAATAGATCAGATCTTTCCAAATTTTCTAAGTCTTGAGTACCATGTCAACAGTTTTAACTTTGTGCGTATAAATCTTGCATTTTTTTTAATTGTTTCAGCTCTTTTGTTCCAAGCGGACCACTCATCCATGTTCTCTACACTAAGACTGTTCTCAGATGGATAGTAAAGCTGAATTTCCTCACCAATAAAGTCGCATCACCTCACATTTATGCAGATGAGCTGGAAAGCCACAGTTCTAACTCAACATTATGGAACCGAGTTTTAAACCACTGCTGGCCAAACCTCACTGACTACCTGTAAGCTACCTCGATGGGTGTCTCCTGGCCTCCTTCTATGCACTGTTTTATTCAGAGCTGACCCTGATGACTCTTCAATGTTCCCAAACAATGTTTTTTCAACACCTGGGATGAACCAGGCACCGTGCTAAGCACATCTTACGGATTAACCAGTTTAAAGGATCCCAACGCAAGTTTTTATATGAGGAGTGACCTGTATTTACAATTTAAAAAAAAATCAGGCTGACTGCAATGTGGAGAACAAACTCAAAAAGGAAACAACAAAACCACACTGAACAGACAGAGGGGCATGTGTTTGAACTACTGGAACAGTCCAGCTGAAATAACACTGAGACTAGGGGGACGACAGTGACGGTGGACCCCAGAGGAACCTGGGGAGAAGATCCACAGGACTCGATGTGGAAGGGAAAGACGGGCGTGCTGTTGCCTCTCCATTATGAGTTCTTGGGTGAGCAAGGTGTGCGCTCTGCCTGAAGACTTTCCTGCTTTTCTTGTAGTTGTAGGATCTCTCTCCAGTGTGGACTCTTTTATGTTGATTAAGGTGTCCGATTTGGATGAAGGTTTTCCTACATTCTTTGCATTCATATGGTTTCTTTCCAGAGTGAATTCTCTGATGTACACTAAGGGACTGGCGATGGCTAAAGGCTTTGCCACATGCACTACATTCGTAAGGTTTTTCTCCTGTATGACTTCTGCGATGACAAATAAGGGATGACTTTGTCTTGAATGCCTTCCCACATTCAATACATTCATAAGGTCTTTGGCCAGTGTGAAGCCTCTGATGTTGAGTACAGGATGAGTTATCACCAAAGGCCTTCCCACATTCGACACATTTGTAGGGTTTCTCTCCAGTATGAACTCTCTGGTGTTGAATGAGGTGTGTGGTTTGGCTGAAGGCTTTACCACATTCCTTACATTCATATGGTTTCTCTCCCGTATGAGTTTTCTGATGCTGTGCAAGGTGAGCCTTCTGGGTGAATGCTTTACTACAAACCTTACACTCATAGGGCTTCTCTCCAGTATGAATTCTCTGGTGAGTAGCCAGCTGTGAACTGATGCTGAAGGATTTACCACATTCCCCACATTCGAAGGGCTTCTCCCCAGTATGGATCCGCAAATGACTAGCAAGGTGTATATTCTGCCTAAAAGCTTTCCCACACTCTTTACATTTGAAAGGCTTTTCTCCAGAATGCACTCTTTGATGTTGAGTGAGTGATGCATGATGGCTGAAGGCTTTTCTGCAAACATCACATTCATATGGTTTTTCTCCAGTATGAATCCTTTGATGCACAGTAAGGGATGAGCCATACCTAAAGGATTTGTCACATACATCACATTTGTAGGGTTTCTCTCCAGTATGAATTCTCCTATGTTGATTAAGTCCTATGTGATCACTGAAGGCTTTCCCACAATCGATGCAATCAAAGGGTTTCTCCCCAGTGTGGTAATATCTCCAATGACGTATAAGGGATGTGTTCTGTATGAAGGCTTTCCCACATTCAATACATTCATAAGGCTTCTTGCCAGTGTGACATCTCTGATGTCTAGCAAAGGATGAGCCGTCACTGAAGGCCTTTCCACATTCGTTACATTTATAGGGTTTCTCTCCAGTATGAATTCTCTGATGAACAGTAAGGGATGAGCTCTGGGTAAAAGTTTTCTTACATTCATTACATTTGAAAAGTTTTTTTCCTGCATAAATTCCTGTATGTCTTATTACCACTGAATTTTTGGGAAAATTTTTGTTAACTGAATCATGATTATGAACTCTCTCTTCTGAAATGTCCAAATGAAACCATCTTCCAGATTTGTTAAAAGTATGTTCCCTTTCCTTCGAGAGCATCTTGTTATGAGTGATTGTCTCTTGCCTGAATTGTGTCTCCTGACCTACCAGCTTCCTTTCAAACACACCCTCAGAATCCCAATTTTCTCTGAAACTGGAACACTCCAAATTAGTGTTTGAAGTTCTGTCTGTTACTTCAGCAAATGAATCCTGCTTTAGAAATAATTCCTGGGTCTCATGTATAGATTGTTGACCTGAAAGATATCAAGAAATAAATATCTCCTTTATTGTGTGCTAGAAAAAAAAAAAGGAATTTGTTAAAAGGGAATTGTGAATGAATTCAGTGGTTGGTGAATTAAACCCTAATTAAACCACATAAACTAGGTGCCTCTAACATGTAAACAGGGGGTCTACAAAGTATGTAACTAAGCCCCAGGAGCCTAGGAGGGGCGAGTAGAAAAGAATTAAGTGTTTGTGGAATCAGTTACATATTAGGGGAAAGGAACTAGGAAAACGTTCTGCAATCACACCACCTAAAAATTCTCTGGCATTCATTGCCTTTACTCTCTCTCCTGCCCTGTCCATCCTACTTCAATGTCAGAGCAGTCATCACATCACAAAAGCTATTCCAAGAAGCACAAAGAGGAGAACTTATTCTTCAACATTTACCACGATTATCTGAAGGGTTATTCCCCTACAACCAGAAAATGGTGTTTCTGCTAACTGCATCTTCTTTGATTAATTTTAACAAAACCTACATTACCAACTGACAGCAGAAGCTCGGTGGACATAGAATACCATTTTTACACCTACCTGCATGCTTTCACAGGCCTGACACTTCTCTGGCCATATATCAATGCACAGGACCTTGCAATTTAAGTTCTCAGTTTGAAGCAACTGTTTTTACAAAAACAATGAGCGCTACCATTATATTTCATCACACCACATACACAACTGAACAATCGTATGTCTTACCTCGGACTCTAACGCTTACGTGGAGGAGTGTATATGCCTGAAGTCCTTTTGCTAAAATCACTTAGCATGCACCCAAAATTTGTGCACGTATAGTTATATCTTAATAAATACATGTAGACGAAAGATGATGCAGAGAGTCAAATGTCTGGGAAAAAAATGATCTTAAAAAAGGGAAAATAAACTCTTTTTAAATGACATCTAAACACTAAAAGTTTTCCTTCTTAGATTGGTAACAAGACAAGGATGCCTGCTTTTCCAACTTCTACTCAACACGGTACTGGAAGTTCTAGCCAGAGCAATTAGAAATAGAAAAGGCATCCTAGCTAGAAAGGAAGAAGTAAAACTGTATGTGTAAATGGTGTGATCCCATATATACAAAACCCTAAAGAATCCATGAGAAAAGTATTAGAGCTAATAAATCAATTCATCAAAATTATAAGATACAAGATCAACACAGAAAAACCAATTGTACTTCTATACACTAGAAATGAACAATCTGAAAAGGAAATTATGAAAGCGATTCCATGAAAGATAGCTTAAAAGAATGAATTCTTTTGGAATAAATTTACCCAAGGAGGTACAAAACTGTATGCTGGCAACTATAAAACATTGCTGAATGAAATCAAGAGGACATAAATGGGAAGACATCCTGTGTTCATGGATAGGAAGAGCAAGAAAGAAAGAAGTAACTCAAAGAAGACCAAATTTGTGATGTGGTACAAATGGATGATACACATATTAATAAAAAGAAAAAACTATCAGGAAAACAAAAGGTCAACATAAATAAAGACTTCTATGAAAGCTTCTGTGAATAAAGATACCACCCAACTTAAACTACTGCATAGTGAGAAGAAACAGCATGTGCGAACTAACACGCTACACAAAAGTGGGAACAAAATGTATCACGTTTTTGAGACAGGGTTTATATTCATACTATATAAAGGCAAGAAAATTTGACCCAACAGAAATGTAGGAGATGGGTATAAAGACACCATTAACAGAATATGAACTCCAAATGGACTTAAATTTTTTTTTAACGTTTATTAATTATTGAAAGACAGAGAGAGACAGAGCACAAGCAGGGGAAGGGCAGAGAGAGAGGAGGAGACAAAGACTCCGAAGCAGGCTCTGGCTCCGAGCTGTCAGCACAGAGCCCGACACAGGGCTCGAACTCATGAACCGTGTTATCATGACCTGAGCCAAAGTCGGTCGCTTCACCAACTGAGCCACCCAGGCACCCCTGAACTCTAAATGGATTTAAACTGCCTATTTCTCACCATTACAAGTACTTGGGGAAATGCAAATTAAACAAAACCTCCATTTTCACCCAAGAGTTTCGCAAAAAGTAAAAAAATACAAAGTACTCGCGACTGGTGAAGATGCCTAGAAACAGGTATTCTTATATACTGTTCCAATGGTATAGCATTATATCCATGAAACTTTTTTTTAAAGAAAATGTATACTTTGATCATGTACAAACTGGACCACAGCTTATTATAGGTAAAAACAGGAAAAGACCTAAATGTTCAAATATCCTTAACAGTAAACCAGTTAAGTAAATCATGGTATATCTATTTATTGTTATACTAGGCATCCATCAAAACAATGATGTAGGGGCACCTGGGTGGCTCAGTCGGTTAAGTGCCAACTTCAGCTCAGGTCATGATCTCACAGTTCGTGAGTTCGAGCCCCGCATCAGCCTCTGTGCTGACAGCTCAGAGCCTGGAGCCTGCTTTGGATTCTGTGCCTCCCTCTCTCTCTGCCCCTCCCCCGCTCACACTCTGTCTGTCTCTCTCTCAAAAATAAATAAACTTAAAAAATAAAAATAAGAATAAACACAAAAATAAACTCAAAATGGATAAAGGACCTGAATGTGAGACAGGAAACCATCAAAACTCTAGAGAAAGCAGGGAAAAAACCTCTCTGACCTCAACTGCAGCAATTCCTTACTTGACACATCCCCAAAGGCAAGGGAATTAAAAGCAAAAATGAACAACTAGGACCTCATGAAGATAAAAAGCTTCTGCATTGCAAAGGAAACAATCAACGAAACTAAAAGGCAACCAACGGAATGGGAAAAGATATTTGCAAATAACATATCAGACAAAGGGCTAGTATCCAAAATCTATAAAGAGCTCACCAAACTCCACACCCGAAAAACAAATAATCCAGTGAAGAAATGGGCAGAAAACATGAATAGACACTTCTCTGAAGACATCCAGATGGCCAACAGGCACATGAAAAGATGCTCAATGTCGCTCCTCATCAGGGAAATACAAATCAAAACCACACTGAGACACCACCTCACGCTGGTCAGAATGGCTAAAATGAACAAGTCAGAAGACTATAGATGCTGGAGAGGATGTGGAGAAACGGGAACCCTCTTGCACTGTTGGTGGGAATGCAAACTGGTGCAGCCGCTCTGGAAAACAGTGTGGAGGTTCCTCAAAAAATTAAAAATACACCTACCCTATGACCCAGCAGTAGCACTGCTAGGAATTTACCCAAGGGATACAGGAGTGCTGATGCATAGGGGCACTTGTACCCCAATGTTTATAGCAGCACTCTCAACAACAGCCAAATTATGGAAACAGCCTAAATGTCCATCAACTGATGAATAGATAAAGAAATTGTGGCTTATATACACAATGGAGTACTACGTGGCAACGAGAAAGAATGAAATATGGCCCTTTGTAGCAACGTGGATGGAACTGGAGAGTGTGATGCTAAGTGAAATAAGCCATACAGAGAAAGACAGATACCATATGGTTTCACTCTTATGTGGATCCTGAGAAACTTAACAGAAACCCATGGGGGAGGGGAAGGAAAAAAAAAAAGGTTAGAGAGGGAGGGAGCCAAAACATAAGAGACTCTTTTTTTTTTTTTTTTTAATTTTTTTTTCAACGTTTATTTATTTTTGGGACAGAGAGAGACAGAGCATGAACGGGGGAGGGGCAGAGAGAGAGGGAGACACAGAATCGGAAACAGGCTCCAGGCTCCGAGCCATCAGCCCAGAGCCTGATGCGGGGCTCGAACCCACGGACCCCGAGATCGTGACCTGGCTGAAGTCGGACGCTTAACCGACTGCGCCACCCAGGCGCCCCCAAAACATAAGAGACTCTTAAAGACTGAGAACAAACTGAGGGTTGATGGGGGGTGGGAGGGAGGGGAGGGTGGGTGATGGGTATTGAGGAGGGCACCTGCTGGGATGAGCACTGGGTGTTGTATGGAAACCAATTTCACAATAAATTTCACATTTAAAAAAAAATTAAAAATTTAAAAGTTTAAAAATTTAAAAAAATTAAACAAAAACAAAAACAAACAATGACGTAGAACTACACACATCAAGTTTCCGAAGACAAAAATGGAAGGACAATTTATAAAAGAAATAATATATTAGACTACATAAGAATGTTTAAATTTTTACAAAATTACAAAAAGGTCTAATTAAACAAAAACTCATTACTGTATATGAAAAAGTTTGAAACAATACATCAAAGAATTAGTATGCTGACATAAAAAAAAATCACTGGAACTGTTAAGAAGATAAGTTCTGTTAAGATAAGTTCTGGAACTGTTAAGACAAGAATAGAGAAATGAATATAAATGAGGAACATTTTACAGAAGGGTAAAGAAAAGAAACAAATGTATAAAAAGTATTCAATCTCTTTCACAATAAAACAAATAACTTTCAGGAATAGTCTTTCACCAGATACTAAGCAGGCAATCCCACCAGCATAGCCAGTGCTATGAAAAAGCAATTACACCCAAACATCAAGTAATCCAGTCACTGTTTAGAGTTGCTGAAAGCCACCGAAACCTTCAGAGCCTAACAGACGTTCATAGCCAGAGATGCAGCAATCTCAGAAAGGTATAGCTTCCACTTACATAAAGATACTGTTGCAAGTATGTGTGTGTGTGTGTGTGTGTGTGTGTGTGTGTGTGTGTGTATACATACATATATTTTAAATGTTTTTATTTGAGAAAGAAAGAGACAGAGAGAGAGACAGCAGTGGAGGGGCAGAGAGCCAGTGAGGGAGAGAGACAGAATCCCAAGCAGGCTCAGCGCTGTTAGCACAGAGCCCAACATGGGGCTTGAACCCATGAACGATGAGATCATGACCTGAGCTGAAATCAAGAGTTAAATGCTCAACTGCCTGAGCCACCCAGGCACCCCGCAAGTATATTTTTGATACTAGAAATGTGAAGTGACCTAATTGAGAGATGGGAAAAATGACATGGAATGCATGTGAAAAACATCTCTATGCGTGGCTGAATGTACATACTGTAATTCTGACTACACGAACGATACGTGTTATCATGACTTGAAGAAGTCTACAGTTGCTTTGTTAACATATTGTGATTACAGGTCATGGTTTAATATTGTTTCCAAACAGGTGATGGGATTACATTTTCTACAAATCATTTTCTTTTTTCAAGTTTTATTTATTTACCTATTAAATATTATTTTATTTATTTTTTTATTTTAGAGAGAGCAAGCGCTCATGCATGTGCAAGCAGTGGGGAGAGGCAGAGGGAGAGAGAAAGAATCTTAAACAGGCTCAGTGGGGAGCCCAATACGGGGCTCGATCCCATGACCTGGGACTGGTTGCTAACCAACTAAGCCACCCAGGCGTTCCTCTTGTTTTTTTAAGATTTTATTTTTATAATCTATTTTTTAGTGTTTATTCATTTTTTTAAAGTTTATTTTGAGAGAGAAAGAGGGAGAGTGTGCATTCGAGTGAACAAGGGAGAGGCAAAGAGAGGAGACAGAATCCCAAGCATCTGAGCCATCAGCACAGAGCCCAATGCAGGGCTCAAACTCACAGACAGTGAGATCATGATCTGAACTGAGATCAAGAATCAGACACTTAACCAACTGAGTCACCCGGATGCCCCTTAATGTTTATTCATTTGTGTGTGTGTGTGTGTGTGTGTGTGTGTGTGTGTGTGTGTGTGAGAGAGAGAGAGAGAGAGAGAGAGAGAGAGAGAACACACATGCATACAAGCAGGGGAGGGGCAGAGAGAAAGGGGGACAGAGGATTGGAAGTGGGCTCGTTGCTGTCAGCACAGAGCCCAATGTGGGGCTTGAATGAACAAACCTTGAGATAATAACCTGAGCCGAAGTCATATGCTTAACCAAGCCACCCAGGCACCCCAAAGATTTTATTTTGAAGTGATTTCTACACCCAATGTGGGGCTCAAACCCACAACCCCAAGATCAAGAGTGGCACACTCCACCGAAATGAGTCAGCCAGGCACCCCTACCTACAAATGATTCTTTTTTTTTTTAATGTTGATTTATTTATTTTTGAAACAGAGAGAGAGAGAGAGAGAGAGAGAGAGAGAGAGAGAGGGAGAACAAGCGGGGGAGGGGCAGAGAGAGAGGGAGACACAGAATCAAAGCAGGCTCCACACTGTCAGCACAGAGCCCGACGTAGGGCTCGAACTCATGAGCCATGAGATCACGACCTGAGCCAAAGTTGGACACTTAACTGACTGAGCCACCCAGGCACCCCACAAATCATTATTTTCTGAAGAAATTTCTTTTCTCTCCCTTCTATATCAAAAGAGGAAGAGAGGGGCACCTGAACGGCTTAGTTGGTTAAGCATCTGACTCTTCAGCTCCGGTCACGATCTCATGGTTCATGAGTTCGAGTGCCGCATTGGGCTTTGCGCTAAAGGTGCGGAGCCTGCTTGAGATTCTTTCTCTTCCACTCTCTGGCCCTACCCTACTTGATCTCTCTTTCTCTCAAAATAAATAAACTTAAAAAAATTTTTTTAAAAAAGAGGAAGAGGCCCTCCACATATATTCTTGCAATCCAATTTCTGCCCCCCCCCCCCACCCCCCGACTGAAACAAGGAAGCTCCTAGGAATCAATCATCTCTGCCTCTGCAATGCCCTACCAGAAATTCTGCAAATTCTACTTCGTTCACTCACCCATAAACATGTCTCATCCCTTCCATTGGAGGGACCATCTGCAACTTGAACGTATGCGTAACTTCCCTCCCTCTCCAACTACCTTCCAACGCCAAGCAGGATGGCACCCTCAAATAACTCTCAATTCGTGGGTCTTACAGGAGTGGATGCTCAATGAAATGAGTGGGCCATGTGATCACAGAAGATAGCTCAGAAGTACGCTGGGGTCAGGACAGGGACGTGTAAGGGACTGAGCACCTCTGAGTGGCCAAGCAGAAGAAGAACATACGAGGAATGAACTATCACCCGAGAGACAGCAGCAAAGAGGGAAAGAGAGTACTTTTGAAGCCCAGACCTCCATTTCCTGTCCAGACCTGGAGAACTCGGTAAAGTCCTGTGGGTCTCCCGAACCTCGGTGAGGACCCGGCCCCACCCGCAGTAGCGATTCGGCCCAGGCCTGCCGCACTCACCTGACCCCAGGCCCTTCGGCAGCTCTCTGTCCACCATCCAGGGCTCCTTCTCTTGCTGCAGCAGAGAGACCAAGTCGGCCTTAGACACACAGGGCCCTGCACATGGAAAGACATAGGTTCTGTCACACACATGACATTCTTCTTTTCTATTAAAAAAAAATTGTTTTTTAATGTTTATTTATTTTTTAAAGAGAGAGAGACAGAGTGCGAGTGGGGAAGGGGCAGAGAGAGAGAGAGGGAGACACAGAATCTGAATCTCAGGCTCCAGGCTCTGAACTCTCAGCACAGAGACCAATGCAGGGCTTGAACCCATGAACCATGAGATCATGACCTGAGCCGAAGTCAGACGCTTAACCGACTGAGCCACCCAGGTGCCCCTTTTATATATATTTTTTGAAGTTTATTTATTTTGAGAGGGAAGTGAGAGAGCACACACAAGAAGGAGAGGGGCAGAGAGGAGAGAGGATCCCAAGCAGACTTCAAGCTGCGAGCGTAGAGCCTGACATGGGGCTCAATCCCATGAACCACGAGATCATGACCTGAGCCGAAATCAAGAGTCAGATGCTTAACTGACTAAGCCACCTAGGGGCCCCTTGACACTCTTAAATCGAGAACCAGTTCCTTGGTTTTGAAAGAAAAGTGTTTAATTATAGTAAGAAGTAAAAAGGAAAGTGAGCAGTATGTGAGACTCACTGAAGACGATGCTTCAAGCACAATGAAGATACCAACTTCCAACTCTACAAATGTCAAATTCTCATCTTCAGAATCATGACAAAAATTTAGCTCAACACTTCAGAAGATCCCTCCCTGACCTCCACAATTCAAAACCAAGGAAAGGAAGTGGCGGGTCCTGAAGACAGGTCCAGATTGAGGAGAGGGACATCCTTACCTACGGACCCCAGGTCACTACGATTCTCCCACATCACATTCTTACAGAAACTCTTCTGAGCTGGGTCCAGCTGCTGGGAGAAGTCTACGGCCATGTTCGTGATGGTCACCAAGCCCTGAAACGGTACAAACACGCTTTCGGATCAAACGGCAGTGGCTCTGGGAAGGTGTGTGACAGAGGCTGCCCGTGCCAAGAATTCTCACTCAGGTCCTGAGTGCTCCGGGTCACATAATGACTGGGCCCGGTCATACTGTACACATTTGGGGGAAAAAGACAAAAATAGGAGAGTCTGTTTCTGCCATGGGTGATCTGTAATCCTGCAGAGGAGGATGAACTTACACACAGTATGAATTTCCCAAGGCTGACTGAAGGTCTCCCCACCTTCAACATGCCCGACTCGACAAGCCTGCAGGTTTTTTCTCCCACATAATCTCTGATGACAAGGGAGGGCGGAGATCCTGCTCCAAGTTTTCTCACGTCATGGCATGTTGAATGTTTCTCATTGAGACACGCTGGTGTGTGGCTCATGACAACTGAACCGCCCCCCTCTTCTGCTGCACATCGAGACCACGTGCTCTTCCTTCTGGCCAGATCCTCTGTCTACAGGAAGCACCCTGTTCAAATGGAAACTTCTCCCGAACTTACTGGACTCGTGGTCTCTCCCTCGAGAAGGGTCTCTTTAGGAAGGCCACTGTGTCTTAGCTCAGTGGTTGATCTCCTGACTTACCGGCGGCCTCTCAAGCAGAGCACCATAATCCAAGTCTTCCCCTAATATGGAGCATTCCAGACTGTGGTTTGTGAGTCTCTCCATGATCACCACCTGGGACAACTTTTCTTTACAGATGTCCTTCTTCGCGGGTAACTCCTTGGTCTCTGGCCCTGCCTCCAAATCTGAAAGGCATTAAGAAACCGAACCTTTCTCCATTATGTAGTAGAACAAAGAAAAATTCCAAAATGTAATCAGAGGAATTAAGATCCTCAAAATAACATAATGTATTAAAAACTTTCTTTTTTCTTTTTTTAATTTGTTTTTTTTAACGTTTCTTTACTTTTGAGAGAGACAGAGACAGAATGCGACTGGGCTAGGGGCAGAGAGAGAGGGAGACACAGAATCTGAAACAGGCTCCAGGCTCCGAGCTGTCAGCACAGAGCCCGACGCGGGGCTCGAACCCACGAGCAGTGAGATCATGACCCGAACTGAAGTCGGACGCTCAACCCACTGAGCCACCTGGGCACCCTGAAAACTTTCTTATATGACTAACCAACCTTACAATCCCTTGTTTATGTAGCTTTAGTCCTAAAGGATACAATATGAGCTTTCTCACTTAGATATAAGATACCAGGTGGCTGATATAAACAAAGAGAGAAAGGAGGCTAAGGGAAAAAAAACTGCTATATGATCCTTATTTCGGCAGTATTAAGTAAAACTCACTTTGACTCTTTCTCCATTTTTCCAGCAAAAATTTCTTCTGTCTCTTTTTTAAACAGTGCCTCTTTGATTACAATGCTAACTAACAAAAGTTCCAATCCCGGCTTTAGAAGTTCAAGTCTTCATAACCAACTAGAATCTCAGCAAGACATGAAGGATTGACAGAAGGGAAAAGCCATTGTTTTAGAAAATCCAGGGAACGTGAGCTAGTATGTTAAATGGAAAAGTTTCACAAAAACACCCTTCGAGCTCTCCTGTGCCACAGGACGACCCACGAGAGTTGTCGGAAGTTGTATCTGCACAGCCTGTCCTGTTCTGTCGATGCAAACCCTTCCCTTGAGATATGATTGGAACAAAGGTATCTTACAAGAGTCTCAACTCTTTGGAGATTACTGCCATTTCCTGCTGTAGTGACCTCCAAGAGCAGTCTAGAATTCCGATCTCTTGTCTTACTCGATCAATTTGTTCCAGAAGTAACACAGTAGTTGAAATACCTGTATCCCCACGTGATAGAAATATCATTACGGTATCTGTAAGACTCATCCCCTGAATCAGAAGCAGTGCTCCTGTCCCCCGAGAGCCAGTCACCCAGCTGTCCGCGCCTGTCTGATGACAGCCTTCCAGACCCATCCCCTGGCCTGCCGGTCTCTCTTGTATTTCTAACGTTTCTGCCATAGACTGTACTCTCATTCTGGTTTCCCTGGCTTCAAACTGGGAGTGATTTTCCTTCTTCCTCTTACATCCCTATTGATACTTAGCATACATGGGACAGCACTTTCTCCTTCACGTAAGCCATGGATATACACCCTACTTCTCATGCGACACGGTTAATTCTTTAAGAGGTTACAGTCATCCACCAAGCAGCATCTGATGGCCTCACTCATAACTGACAAAAAAAAGTCAATGAGAGAAGTCTATACAAGAAGTAGCTTTTTGATCAAAGAGAAATAAGATAGTAAAAATGACACCAGAACCAGCCAAGGATTTTCCAAAGAACGGACATGATTATGTAAGCCTCAACGACAAAAGGTCTTAGAAGGAGCGAGGAAAAAACGGGATCCAGGGCCGGAGCAAGAAGTCATGTTCGCAGGGAGGGGAGCAGAGGCGGAGAGGAGACAGGGGAGCCCGCGCTCCAGAGGCCTCAATGCTCCCCCCACTCCCGGAGGCTCAGGAATTGCGTGCTGACCATCCTTTGTACCTAGGGCCTGAGCTGTGAGCTGCAGGGGCCTCACCCCAGGAGGTCTCCCACACTCACCTGGGCCCCGGCCTCTTGTCAGCCTTCTCTTCACCATCCAGGGCTCTTTCCTCTGTTCCAACGAGGAGATCATATCGGGCTTGGAAACGCAGAGTCCTACGTACAAAAGAACAGAGGGAGTGGTCATGCTGTGCGTCAGTGCAGAACCAAGGTGCGGGCTCCTGGGCCTGAGGAAAGGGCGACAGAGCAAGGCCCGGTGCTAAAGGAGCAGAGGGCTCTGAGTCAGGGCAGCGGCCGGGGGGAGAGGTGGCAGAATGAGGGGTGGAGGGACACCCTTACCCAGAGAGGCCAGGTTCCTGTAGTTCTCCAACATCACACTCCTGTACAGGTTCCTCTGAGCCGAGTTCAGCCACTCCCACTCCTCCTGGGAGAAATCTACGGCCACATCCCCGAACGTCACCAAGCTCTGAAAGGACAAAACCGCAGTCTTGTTCAATCAGTGCTCATGCCCCGACAGACTGGGCTTGTTATGGGCTACTTGTGTCCCCCAAAGTCATACGTCGAAGTCTAACCCCCAGTACCTCGGAATGTGATGGTATTTGGAGACAGAACCTGAGAAGGGGTTGTTAAAAGTTAACTGAAGTCATGTGGTCGGGCCCGAATCCACTCTGACAGGTGTCCTTGTAAGAGGAGGAAGCCCCACGAGGGAGGCAAGTGCACAAAGGGAAGACTGGACGGGGACACGGCAGAGAGGGCGGCTGGCTGCAAGCCAGGGAGAAGCCTCAGAGAACACCAACCCTCCCGGCACCGTGACCTGGGACTTCCGGCCTCCAGAACTGACCGGGAAGGTAAACGTCTGCTGTCCAAGCCTCCGGTCTGCAGGATTTTGTTACAGCAGCCTGAACGGACTAAGACAGGGGTCTAAGGGTTACCTTCTCCTCATGTGGGGTAAGAGACTAGACAGATAAGGAAAAACATGCAGAGGAAAGAGAAAAACATGGAGGCAATTTTGTGCAGGTGCACACACAAGAAAAATGTGACGTCAACCCAGATCAATGGATATGGAGGCTCAACGGTCCCCATGTACAACGGGTGCCAGAGTATTTTTTGACACGAGGGCACGCGAGGGGCCTGGATGAGCACAAGAATGGGGGGAAATAAATCTGAAGATGAACCTCAAAAGGCACAGAGGACTAAACCCCAAACTAGGTTCTGAGGATTTCTATTTCACTTTCAGGGCTCACTAGATGTGGAGCATTGGTGGTAAAAACAAAAAGTAAATAAATCCACTAACAAAATCCTCTTTTCCGTTTTCTGAAATAAGGAGGAGTGTTTAGTAAGAATGACAAGCACTACAAAATGCCTTTAAGAATCAAGGTGTCACTGCGGCACCTGGGTGGCTCAGTCGGTTAAGGGCCCAACTCTTAGTTTTGGCTAAAGTCATGATCTCACAGTTTCATGGGTTCAAGCCCCACGTCGGGCTCTGCACTGACAGTGCAGAGCCTGCTTGGGATTCTCTCTCTCCCTCTCAATCTCTGTCTCTCTCAAAATAAATAAAAGGGGGCGCCTGGGTGGCGCAGTCGGTTGGGCGTCCGACTTCAGCCAGGTCACGATCTCGCGGTCCGCGAGTTCGAGCCCCGCGTCGGGCTCTGGGCTGATGGCTCAGAGCCTGCTTCCGATTCTGTGTCTCCCTCTCTCTCTGCCCCTCCCCCGTTCATGCTCTGTCTCTCTCTGTCCCAAAAATAAATAAACGTTGAAAAAAAAAATTTTTTTAAAAATAAATAAAAGAAGAATCAAGGTGCCACCTTCGAGAAGCTGGGAAGTGTCGAGGACGAGGACATACCGAGGAGGTACAGGAACACGTTTGTTGCTCATCTCATCCAGAGATGGTGCATTTTTATGTAGCAGATTTTTATGATTTCAGCACAGAATTCGGACACATTCCAAGGTATTTTAAACATTAATTTAATTCAAACTGTGACCCCGGCAATCTGTGGCTTTGGCTTCCCACTAGTGGCTGTCCTCTAGGTTTAGAGGGCCAGGAGCCCTGACATTTTAAAAGTCTATACTCAAGGGGCGCCTGGGTGGCGCAGTCAGTTAAGCGTCCGACTTCAGCCAGGTCACGATCTCGCGGTCCGCGAGTTCGAGCCCCGCGTTGGGCTCTGGGCTGATGGCTCAGAGCCTGGAGCCTGTTTCCGATTCTGTGTCTCCCTCTCTCTCTCTGCCCCTCCCCCGTTCATGCTCTGTCTCTCTCTGTCCCAAAAATAAATAAATGTTGAAAAAAAACAAAAAAAATAAAAAAAAAAAAAAGTCTATACTCAAGCCAATAAGCGAGCAAGTCCGGCAAGTCCGACCACCCACAAAGCCTGAACCCAGACCGCAGCACACCCCAGCTCCCCAACTGTATGACGGAAAAATCAACAAAACCCCAGACTGTGATGCGGACTAAATAAGGGAGCACAGGCCCAGCGCGGAAGGGCCACATGTACGTGAACGTTAGCCATGATGCTGCCAACCGAAGGGTGAGCCTTCTCGCTTACAGCTTCACGTAATTCTACTGGAAACAAAGTTCCTTGGAGGTGTGGTGTCTGTTGAATAATTTCTATCGTGCCCTCTTTGACCCGCACCATTTCTGAAGGTATTCTTAACTGAACTGTGTCAAGACAAGTCAAACGGGTTCTGTATTGTAACCTGCGTGAAGACAGTAACCTTGACGCATAAATCTCCTAAGTGGGAGGCTGAAAGGGCCCCCATCACAGAAAACACCCGGGAATACTTGCAGGAAACAGCCCAGAGCTGCTTGGTGTGCTCTAAGCGAGCGACACGCTCATTCATACACCCACCTGAGCGCTAGTCTAAAACGAATGCTGGCCAGCTCTCAACAACAACTTTGCGACAATAATTTTGCAAGTTGGAGCATCTGACTTGAAAGCAGAGGAACTGATTTGCTGGCTGAATAAGTAATAAGAGCCCTAATTCGGAGCGCCCGGATGGCTCAGTCAGTTAAGCAGTTAAGCGTCCAAGTCTTGATTTCAGCTCAGGTCATGATCTCACGGTTTCATGAGTTGGAGCCCTATGTCAGGCAACGTGCTGACAGCATGGAGCCTGCTTGGGATTCTCTCTCTCCCTCTCTCTCTGCTCCTTCCCAGCTTCCGTGAGCGCTGCCTCTCAGAAGTGCTTTAAAAAAAAAAAAAGAGTGCTAATTTTGCTGAGCTCTCTTTCCCTGGGTTGTTCATATCCACGTGCGCCAGCATATAAATGCCTTCAAATTCTGAAAACTGTGCAAGGCTCGGTGGAATCTTCGAGCATACTGAAACTCAAGCATTTCGAGACAGGTGCGGAGCGAAATAAGCCAGACACAGAAGAACAAGCATTGCACGATCTCAGTTATATGTGCAGCTAAAACAGTCAAACTTACAGAAGCAGAGAGTAGAATAACGGTGCCCAGGGGCCAGGAGAGGAGGAAATGCAGAGGTGGTGGTCAGGCGAACAAAATCTCGCTTACACAGGATGAATGCGTTTTGGAGACGTAATGTATAGCATCACGCCCATAGCTAACGATACTATGTTGCATCCTTAAAATTTGCTAAGAGGGCAGATGTTAGGTTGAGTGTTCTCGCCACCAAAAATAATAATGATGACGATGATGAGGGCAGGAGGAAACTCTGGAAGGTGATGAATAAGCTTATGGCCTTGATGGCGGGCACGGTCTCACCAGGACACACTTTCCCTCAAACTCATCAAGTTGTACACATTAAAAATGTGCAGCTTCCTACATGGCAATCATACCTCAACAAAGTGGCTTAAACACAAACAAAAAACCCTTTCCATACAAATATTTTAAACTGTGTTCAAAGATACAGGTGCTCGGACATATGCTACTGCTCTGCTTTTCTTCTGACCTGATTCTAGAAGACGGGTTCTCACGGATTCCAGCCTTACAGTTCTAACTACACGCTCCCTCCTTGCGCTTCTTTATTTTCTGGACATTCAAATATTTCAAAAATCTTTCAGATATCTTTTATTAAATGAAACGAATTACATAGAATAGAGTATATGAATCATACACAAATTACAACACCTTTTTAAAATCTATAGTATCTTTACAATAACTTCATAAGTCTGTTGGTACAAGAGAAATTGGTGCCCATTTTTCTAGCCTTTGTTACTACTTGGTCATCGGTAATAAAACCGGAATTGGGAGCTCCTACAAAGAAGAGTGTAAGTTCTAGTATTTTCTCATATTTGCCAACTGGGTTTTTTGGGGTTTGATTTTTCTTAGTAAGAAATGTCCCCTTGGTGCCTGGGTGGCGCAGTCGGTTAAGCGTCCGACTTCAGCCAGGTCACGATCTCGCGGTCCGTGAGTTCGAGCCCCGCGTCGGGCTCTGGGCTGATGGCTCAGAGCCCGGAGCCTGTTTCCGATTCTGTGTCTCCCTCTCTCTCTGCCCCTCGCCCGTTCATGCTCTGTCTCTGTCCCAAAAATAAATAAACGTTGAGAAATGTCCCCTTATCCACCTCTCTACTCCTATGTTCCAGAGAGACCTAACATTAACAGTATAACCTTCCAAGTAAGACATTTTCTCAGTTTATACAGACTGCCCTTTATGTACAGAATCAATGGCTTCAGTTAGTGCTGTGGTCTGAATGTTTGTGTCCCCCCGGAATCCATACCCTGGAATCCTAACACCCAGTGTGATGGCATCTGGAGGTGGGGCCTTTTGGGGGTGCTTTGGTCATGAGGGTGAACCCTCTCAAATGGGCTGCGTGTCCTTATAAAAGAGACCCTAGAGGGCTCCAGAGCCCCCCGTGTGAGGACACAGAGAGAAGGCGCCAGCAACAGAACAGGAAGCGGGTCCACATCAGGCACCACCTACAATCTGCCAACAGCGTCGTCTTGGCTCTTCCCAGCCTCCAGAACGTGAGAAATGAATGTGTGCTGTGTGGAAGCCGCCCGCTCTGTGGTGACCTGTGAGCGCAGCCCAGAGTAAGAGAGCTAACAAAGGTCTTTTACTGTAAACAGCAACACTTGTAATAGTCCAGACACAACTCTGCACTTACTCAACCCCCACAACCCTGAGGGTTGGTACTATCACCATTCCCCTTTTACAGATGAGGAACAGAGAGCTCTAACTTGCCCAAGATCGTGGAGTCAACCCCGCAGAGCCGAGATCTGGAACCCAGCAGTCTGCACACCCTTAACCTCGACATCAGGGATCAGTAAAGGCTTTCTGTAAAGGGCCAGAGAGCAAACGTCTTAGGCCAGACGGCTTCTGCCACGACTCACCTCTGCTCTTGCAGCGTGAAAGGTGCCACAGACGATACCTAAACCACAGTGCTATGCTGCAAGGAGGTTTCGTTGATGGGCACCAGAACTAAACTTCTATAATTTCCACGTGTTATGACATACTTTTTGTCATTTTTTTTTCAATCACTGCAAAATGGGAAGACCATTTGTAGCTCACAAGCTATACAAAAAGAGGTGGCGGGCCGGATTAGGCCGGTTTGCCAACTCCCATCCAATGGTTACATTAACGCACATCATCTAAGGCTCTGGTGTGTACGTTTCTAAACCACCATGACACGAGGGTGCTGAGAGCTAACACTTCCTGAGATCTTGCCAAGTGCCAGGCACCTTTACTCTGTTCCAGGCACTGTGTCTATACTAACTTAGTTAACCCTTACAAGAACCATACTAGGCTGGCGCCATGATCATTCCCTTTTCTTACAGACGAAGAAAACGTGGTCGATTAAGGTGCCTTAAGGTCACACAGCGATCCAGTGTTAGAGCTGGCTTCCGAACCCAGGCAGCCTGGCTCCACGGTCCACACCACACTATCACGCCTCTAGTAAAAGGTTCCACGGTGACACCAGCCATAACGCTGATGACAGCGAAACAGGATCCACAAGGCAACACGGCTCTCAGATAAAACAAATTTTCTTCAACTCGTGTCCGGGTCAACCCACTTCATTCAAGGGGACACAGCACTCTCTCAAGTGTGGGGATCATGTTCTTACTCCCGTTGTTAGTGTGCAGACTTCCAAAAGGGTTTTGACATGTCACACCACACCATAGAGAAAACACCAAGACACACCTGATACAAGAATCGCATCCGGTGGTCTGACTCTTAATAAAGACGGGACAGAAACAAACAGAAAACAAAAGCGATGCTATCCTTACACAAAAATACTTTGTATTAATATGCTATAGAAAAAATGAACATAAATATTCTATAAGAAAAATGCATTAAAGAGGGGTTTTTTTTGGTACAATTCAATTAATTTTTAAGGTACATGAATGAAAAACTGGTCGTTTTGGGGGGGAGTGGTGAAGTCTACTCCCCCCCCCCCCCATACCATAACAGAAATTCTACTTTTTTATGCTCTGTTGCTGTTCCATCCAAATACAGCTGCTGAAGTATTCCAATTTCGTGTAAGTGTAACAAACTTTAATCCACAAAGTAAGAAAAGGTTTTAGGAATGTATTCATAGGAAATACCCAGGGATGAAGGGCATTCTCAGGTATAAAAGTTATTATCATGCTACATTAAACAGCAAAACATCAGCTACAAGAGAAATTTAAGACTTATTCACACACTCCCCCACCAAATATTTTCTGAATCCAGCACTGGGGTGAAACTGCCCACAATGGCTGCCTGTGTCATGTGTACTCAGAGCAGAAAACCAGATATATTAAGTAAATATATAGTGCGTTCAAATGTGCTAAGAATTAAAAAAATAAAAAGAGTAAAGCAGTGGGTGGGGGAGCGCCTGGGTGGCTCAGTCGGTTAAGCGTCCGACTTCGGCTCAGGTCATGATCTCACGGTTCGTGAGTTTGAGCCCCGCGTCGGGCTCTGTGCTGACAGCTTAGAGCCTGGAGTCTGCTTCGGATTCTGTGTCTCCCTCTCTCTCTGCCCTTCCCCTCTTCATGCTCTGTCTCTCTCTGTCTCAAAAATAAATAAAAACATTAAAAAAAAATTAAAAAAAAAAGAGTAAAGCGAAGAAGGTGTGAGGAATTTGGGTGGGAAGCTCTGGAACTGTCGACAGAGGGATCAGGAAAATGAGAAGGCAATTTTTGAGGAAGCAAAGTGTGATGAAGGACAGTAAATGTCAGAGGTCCAGGGGTGCCTGGTGGCTCAGTCAGTTAAACATCTGACTTCGGCTCAGGTCATGATCTCACAGGTCATGAGTTCGAGCCCCACGTCGGGCTCTGTGCTGACAGCTCAGAGCCTGGAGCCTGCTTCAGATTCTGTGTCTCCCTCTCTGCCCCTCCCCTGACCGCTCTCTCTCAAAAATAAATATTTAAAAAAAAAAAAACAAAAAAAAAGTCAGAGGTCCAAAAGTCCAGAGGCAAAGTCATGCAGGGCCCCGTCAGTACATTAAGGATCTGGCCTTCATTCAGGGAAGCCACCGGAGGGTTCTGAGCATGGAGTGACACAGCAGTTGGAACAGACACACACACACACACACACACACACACACACACACACACACACACACCCTGGTTGCTACACTGGGATACGACTGCAGGAACACACGTGGGAGATGTCACAGAAGCGGAGTCAAGGGGCCAACAGTAAAATAACCACTGAGGCTGCGATGGGGGCAGTGGGCATAATGATAATCATCAGATTCTGAACACAATGTGAAAACCTCAGGTTCGAATACAATGTGAATGTGAAAACTGCACTGACAGGGTTTGCCACAAGCCAAACATGGGAGGCAGAGAAAGAGAGGAGATAAGAATCACTGCTGAGTAACTGGGAGCATGAAACTGCCCCTAGTCTGAGACGGAGACAACAGTGGGAGCAGCCAGGTTGGGGGAAATCTCAGAATTCGGGTCTGAATGTCTTGGGTCTGAGTTTTCCGTTGGACATTCAAGAGGAGGAGTCAGGTTGGATACACAGGCCTGGAGCTCAGAGGAGAGGCTGGAGCTGGAAAAGCAAATATGGGAGAAAAGCCTGCACGTGGCTGGTGTTTACAGATGAGAACTGACCTCCTCAGTGGAAGGTGTGCAGGTGGACTAGGAGAGCCAAGAACACAGTCCCGAGGCATGCCGACAGGTGTAGGTCAGGGAGATGGGGAGGAACCGGCATTGAGAACAGAGCGGTCAGGGAGGCGGGAGGAAAGCCAGACGTTGTGCCCTACAAGCCAAGGGAAAAACGGGTCCCACCAGAGAGCAAGGGATGAGCTATTTCACGGGTTGGCAGCCAACTGCTTTTGTAAATAAAGTTTTATTGGAACGCAACCCGGCCCATTAATTAGTATCTCATCTGTGGCTGCCTCAGCTCTAGAAGGAGCGGAGCTCTAGAAGGCAGAGAGGAACAGCTACAGCAGGTACCATAAAACCTAAAATATTTACTACCTAGCCTTTTACACTGAAAGTTTGCCAATTGCTAAGCTACTTCAAAAGCCAATGATAATCAAAAAAGACTGAGGACGGGGGCACCTGGGTGTCAGTGGGTTGAGCGTCTGACTCTTGATTTCGGTTCAGGTCATGATCTCACAGTTCGTGGGATGAAGCCCTGCAACGGTGCAGAGCCTGCTTGGAATTCTCTCTCCCATTCTCTCTGCCCCTCCCCTGCTCACGCTCTGTCTCTCTCTAAAAAACAAACATTAGGTTGGGGCGCCTGGGTGGCTCAGTCGGTTGAGCGTCCGACTTCGGCTCAGGTCACGATCTCGCGGTCCGTGAGTTCGAGCCCTGCGTCGGGCTCTGGGCTGATGGCTCAGAGCCTGGAGCCTGCTTCCGATTCTGTGTCTCCCTCTCTCTCTGCCCCTCCCCTGTTCATGCTCTGTCTCTGTCTCAAAAATAAATAAACGTTAAAAAAAAAAATTAAAAAAAAAAAAACAAACAAACATAGGGGAGGGTGGGTGATGGGTATTGAGGAGGGCACCTTTTGGGATGAGCACTGGGTGTTGTATGGAAACCAATTTGACAATAAATTTCATATATTGAAAAAAATAAAAATAAAAAACAAACATTTAAAAAAATTTTTTTAAAAAGATGGTAACTGGGCACTGCATTTGGTAATATGGAGATCACTGGTAACTTGCTTAGAAGCAACTTGGGCGGGACAATTGGAACCCAGTGCATGTATGTATGAGCTGGCTCTCCTATTTGTGAGACACAGCTGACAGACACAAACAAAACTATCTGTTAGCACTTTAAGAAGCCACACAATCAAGTGAGAAAAAGACAGCCTTCCATACTGCACCCGTGCTGCCCTTCCCTCTCCCTTCAAACTCTGGCTCAAAAAATCACCTCCTTTCCCGACCCCCCACCCTCCCCTTGGGCAGGTAGGAGCCAAGAGCTCCTCCAGGCGGCTCTCACCTGCACTCGGCTCTCACCTCTCACCTGCATTTGAGGACCTTGTTTGCTTCCAGGACTTTCCACAGGTTGTAAGCTCTTGGAGAGCAGGGACTGGGGCTTAGCCATCTGTTTCTCCAGGGACTGGCACAGAGCTGATACCAAACAAACCAGGTTCGGCACAAGCTACTGTCGTGCTTGCCCCAAGGAGCACCTCTGGGCTCCATCAGGGTCCCTCGGAGAGAAGCGGCCCAGCGAGGGGCTGAGTCACTTGACCAGTGAAGAATGAACACTAAACGGGATGCAGAGAAAGCAGGGAGGGAGGCCCTGGGCCACCCCTGCAGCCCACCACTCACCAGAATGTGAGGAAATGGGAACCAGCTCCCAGGACAGGCATCTTAAACTGAAAACTTGTAAAAGAAAATAAACGTTATTAAGTCCTGAAAAGCAGGACTGCATTTTCGAGAGGAGGGAGGAAATGCCAACTCACCCGAGACAAGGCTTTCAGTTCAGGTCCTGTCCCCGCGGCCTCCTGCTTCTGCCTCCTGTCCTGGAGAAGCGCAGGGCCTCTGGAAGGCAGAGCTGCGGGAACAGAAGGGAGTAGCCAGAGGCCGAGTCTACACCGCGCCCCTGACCACCGGCGTGGAATCGGTCCCTTCCTGCTGAGTCTTAAACCACAGCCATCAATCAATCGGAAAGGGCTTCAACAAGTGCAGAATCGAACGCTCGGGCACGAACAGGACAGCACTAATGTGGAAGGGGGTGATCTGCCTACCACTACTACTCTCCCCGGGGGCTGCCACGGAGCGGAGAGGGGCTCCCCTCTCTGGGAGCATGAACTGCGGAAGTGTCCGGCTAGGCTGACCCGGGGCGAGTCAAGGTCCTTCCCTGCACCGCTGCTTGATGCTCGGACTCAGGGTAAACTTCCAACCCGGTGGGTTCCTCCGACCTACCAGCCTAGAGCCTAGGGACAACCACTCACCCGCATTCGGGCCCCAAAAGCCCCTGGCCCCACGACCTCGCCCTCCCCGCCCTCTGAGGGGGACCGCTAGTCCCCGTCCATCAGGCCCGACCACCTGTCACCCTCACCTCGGTTCTCAGGCCCCGTCGTCACCGCTCCTCGCTGGCCCTTGGACGGGAGCCCATTCCTCCCGCGCGGCCTTCCCCGGGCGGGACGGACGAAGGCAGTCGGGGTCCCCGCAGTCCGGCCCCGGCCCGCCCCGGGCTTTGTGCTGGGGGCGCCTCGCCGCGGCGGGGACTCCTGCCCGCGGGACCCCACGCTCCTACCCGTGCCCGCCTCCCCCTGCATGTCTGCGCGGCGCGCGCGCTCGCTCCCCCTCCCGCCCCGGGCACGCCCGGCGTCCAGCCGGCCCCGCCCCGCCCCGCGCCCACCCCGGCCGCCGAGACCCCGACACCGCCGGGCCGCACCAACCCGGGCCGCGGGCCGCTGCCGGAAGTGGGCGTGTGCGGCCACCGCAAAGCGTCCTGGGAAGTGTAGTCCCGGCCAGCGCAGGGACTGAGCGGAGCGCAGGCTGCAAGGCTCGGGCCCTCCCTGGGCCTACGCAGCGTCCGTCATCCCTTCTCCGGGCCGGCCGCTTCCGGCTTTTCCGGATTGCGGCCCCCCCCCCCCCCCCCCGGTGGTTATGGATGCCCGACCCGGGCCTGGCCGGAAGTGCAGGCCTCCCGGGGGACTGACAGCGCCCGACGGGCTTCTGGGAGATAGCGCCGGGTTCGGAGCGCGCAGGCGCAGTTCCCGGGCGGGGGCGGGGCTGAAGGCGAGGGGCGGGGCCGCAGGGTGACGCTAGGGCGGGGCAGGTGGCGAGGTCCGCGGGTGGCCGTTCCGACGGTGTCCCCGCCGACGAGATGCGGCCAAGGGCAGCGCTGGGCTTTGCCGGTGTCCAGAGTGTGATCCTGGTGGGGGCGTGTGAGTGCCGCGTGCCCTCGCGTCCGATTCACTTCGCACCTTCGACCTCAGATGGGTCCCCTTGTCCCTGGACACTCGGGTCGGCCCGGCCCCCACCCCGTCCTCCAGGTGCTACGTGCCTGCATTGGTGGGTCCTGCACCTGAATGGTCTTCCCCCAAACTCTCGTCTGGGCTGGTTCCCTTCTGTCCCTCTCTTAGAGGGCTGCCCAGACTCGCAGTCACAGACGCTACCCACCTGGTGACCTTCATGATTATCTGAGTTAACTGGTGTTTTTATTCATTTGCTGTTTAGGGCCAGTCCGGAGCTTTCTGGATCCCTGGAGCTGAGCGCCTTGTTCCGCTTGGTGAATAACCTCACTTAACAACAGTGCAGGCATAATGCCGTTACTACACCCACCATCGCAGAATCGAGGCTGCATGTGGTTACATTTATGTGACATTTTGTGATGTCACTTAAGACAGAAGAGAGAGCAGTGGGTGCTGGGGGCAGGAGAAGGAGGAGACTCACTACAAAAGGCACAGGGAACTTGTGGGTCTTCTGTATCTTGGTGGTAGTAGTTACGATATGGGAAACAAAAGGCAAAAGAAAAAATTAAATGTCCTTACCGTCTACAGCCCATTGGCAAGTCCTTGAAACAAGTGGACTGACCTTCCTCTAAGAGCTCAGCTGCCTTGATGATGACACTTTGCTAGGGGCAAAGGGCAATCTTAGCTTAAGGTTATCCCGACCCTCCAGGATCCTGTGAGTCTACTTTAACATATAAAAATTCCTTTTGAAACTTCCTTTATCTCCCCCCCTCAAGATATATGTTGGCAATCATCCTCCAAGCTTATGGCCCCCTGATATACATCTGAAGAGTCTCATGACTGAGGTTTTACTAAACAGTAGTAAATGACCTTTTCCTAACAGCAGCTAGCCCCCTCATGATCCTAGAAACCTTGCTTCCAAAATTCCTTAGAGACTTACGCTATCCCTAACCCTCTCCCAACCTGAAGGTATATAATCAGTCATCCGTCACAACCCCAGTGCAGCTCTTTCTTCCCGTGGGTCCTGTCCCTGCACCTTAATAAAAAGCACCTTTTTGGACCAAAGATGTCTCGAGAATTCTTTTTTTTTTTTTTTTTTGAGAGAGAGAGAGAGAGAAGCATGAGCAGGGTAGGGGCAGAGAGAGAGGGAAACACAGAATCCCAAGACAAGCTCCAGGCTGTTAGCTGTCAGCACAGAGCCCAACGCGGGGCTCAAACTCACGAACTATGAGATCATGACCTGAGCCAAAGTCAGACACTTGACTGACTAAGCCACCCAGGCGTCCCTCAAGAATTCTGAGCCGTCGGCTCCCAACCCCAACACTTCAAACCACATCAGTTACACAATTGTATGGATTTGGCAAAACTAGAATTCTAGGCCTAAAGTATGTTTTACTGTACCAGCTTTTAAGGACTCATGAAATTTTACACATAACATCTGTGTGTAAATGTTTCGTCATTAAAAATAAAGTTGTAAAGCCCTCATTGACATAATGGAACTGAGTTTAAAACCACTTTAATTTTTTTTAACGTTTATTTATTTTTGAGAGACAGAGAGAGAACATGAGCAGGGGGATAGCAGAGAGAGAAGGAGACACAGAATCCGAAGCAGGCTCCAGGCTCCCAGCTGTCAGCACAAAGCCTGACGTGGGGCTTGAACTCACAGACGGAGAGATCATGACCTGAGCGGAAGTCAGGCACTTAACTGAGCCACCCAGGCTCCTAAACCACTTTAATTAAAACACTTTCTTTGAATTGATAAAATGGCACTGGCTGGGGAGGGAGCTTAATTATGAACCAGCAAATAGAAAACCATGGGTAGAGAATATAACCTGTCCTTCTTTCTGGAACTGGCCTTGGGGTAATTATTGGTGTCTAGGACTTCTTTATGTACTGCATGTTTCTCCTAAGCTTGACCTACATCTCAGTCAGGGTTCTTTGCCTGGGTCCGGGGATAGTGTGACCCAAACAATCAATGGCCTGGGTGGTATTACAGGTGTCTTCGGTTTCTGTTTACCATTTACCATTGTGCATGACAACTCAAGGGTGTGGACTGTCCATAACCCTCCCAAGCCCCATTATTCAGCATCAACTCTATTCTTGTCTGTCAGGATCAGCTACTGTGGCTTTTTTATCCCTCCAGTGGCATGGGACATACGGAACAGAGAGCATTCGACCTTCACTGCACCCATTGTTATTCCTGATTGGAAGACTTCCTCCAGGATTAAAACCTTTACACAAGCATAAGTCAGAATTGAGAAACTAACAATTCTGAACATGGGACATTATACCCAGACGTGCCAGATAGTACAAGGAAATGCCCTAACCATAATGTCTTTCCAATAACTACTGTAAAACCTTCCCCCTTTTTAATAAAAAGTTTTAATGTTTATCTGAGAGAGAGAGGGAGAGCAGGGGAGGGGAAGAGATGGGGGGGGAGAGAGAGAGACTGGGAGAATCCCAAGCAGGCTCCATGCTGTCAGCAGAGAGCCCTAAGCGGGGCTCAAACTCACAAAACTTGAGATCATGACCTCAGCTGAAAGCAAGAGTCGGATGCTTAACTGACGGAGCCACCCAGGCACCCCATCCCTTTTTAACTTTATAAAACCATTATATTTTTCCTTTCTTGCTTGCTTTTTTTTTTTTTTTTAAGTCTCTCCTAATGGCAGCAGAAGCTTTAAGTGACCAGGTGGCATTCAGCTTCTCGTTTAATGATACCATTATTACCTCCCCTAACAGAAGGATTCCTCTACTTGGTGCTAAAACAAACCTCCCTAACACTAGAATCCAGAAATCTGAGAGAGACAGAGAGACAGAGAGAGAGAGAGACAGAGAGAGAGAGACAGAGAGAGAGAGACAGAGAGAGAGAGAGAGAGAGAGAGAGAGAGAGAGAGAGAGAGAGAGAGACGGAATCTTAAGCAAACTCCATGCTCAGCACAGAGCCAGACTCAGGGCTTGATCCTGTGACCCTTGCATCATGACCTGAGCCGAAATCAAGAGTCAGACACTCAACCGAGCCACCGAGGCGCCCCAAAACATTTTTATGTTTAACCTGAGTGACTAACATTTTCTATTACCTTTTAAAGTTGACAAGCATGGATTTATAGTGTATGCTATTAAGTACTCCCATCATACTTGAGTTAAAGTTACCAGCATGTTGTCACTGAATGCAGAGTTGGAGAGAGAGGCACAGCAGCAACTATTATATGGTGTGTCCCCCCTACAAACGTGAGTCATAAATAAAATATGTAAATAAATGCTCAAAAATATTTGCAAACTATTGCGTTTTTATTATAATCTGTCCATTATAGTATAAATTTATACTATAACCCATAAACATACATACACAATATATACATGTTATATATTACCTAATACAAACGTGTATTTATGTGTATATATTTCTACACACCCACACATATAAACACACAAACATATACACCTTTTAACAACCAGTTCACAAAATGTCTAAACATATAACAATTAACTCTTGCAAGCCAGAATGAGCCTGTCCAAGCACACCACCGAATCAACCACTTTGCCTCTGGTGAGTTGCTGCCGGGGCTCAGGACCCCCGGGCTGCTCCACTTGCTAGAGATGAGAAATCCCTCGGGACACCTGGGTGGCTCAGTCGGTTAAGCATCCGACTTCAGCTCAGGTCATGATCTCGCAGTTCGTGGGTTCAAGCCCCATGTCAGGCTCTGTGCTGACAAATTAGAGCCTGGAACTTGCTTCAGATTCTGTGTCTCCCTCTCTCTCTCTGACCGCCCCCCTCAAAAATAAACAAACATTAAAAAAAAAAAAAGAAATCCCTTTCTAAAAGCATCCCCCCTTCCCAGGATGCCAGACATCTTAAGGACAGTGAGTAAAGAAATAGTGATGCTTTCCTCCTGGCACAGATTCAAGCAAAGGCATTTTGGCCCTGTCTCAGGGAGCCCAATGACAAGGTAAGTGAGAAACTCAGACATGAGAAAGCAAATTCAGCATCCCAAATTTTCCAGTTCCTTCCTGTCTATCAGGCAAGATCATTTCTTGGCTTTAAATGTCATGTAGTTTTGGTCAGGATTTAATAGATTTGTATTTATGTACACAGAAAATTAAGAGAAAAACACTAAACTGCACAAATTAGGACATCAAATATGCAATACCCAACGTACCTACCCATAAATACAACCAGTTCAAAATTTTGTTCCAACGTCTGAGGTCAAGTACTATGAAAACCCATTTTTGCAAACATCTTGTAGATTCTGATAATAAACGTTGATACTTTCAGGAGTCTTTTTTTTTTTTTTTTTAATTTTTTTTTTTTAACGTTTATTTATTTTTGAGACAGAGAGAGACAGAGCATGAACGGGGGGAGGGGCAGAGAGAGAGGGAGACACAGAATCAGAAACAGGCTCCAGGCTCCGAGCCGTCAGCCCAGAGCCTGACGCGGGGCTCGAACTCACGGACCGCGAGATCGTGACCTGGCTGAAGTCGGACGCCCAACCGACTGCGCCACCCAGGCGCCCCTTTCAGGAGTCTTTCAACCCTTCTCTAACCTCTTTTCTTCTGTATATCTCTAGGCCACTTTGAAATCAGATTTTTTTGTTTGTTTGTTTCTTTTTAAAATCAATGAAGCCACAGTGTTGGTGAGCTAAAAGGGAAACAGGTCAGGCTTCATCCACAGTGATCTCAGGCAAAGGGTAATGAGTTGGTATGGTTCCTTAAGGTTTCTTAGGGGCTTAAGAGTTTTAAAATCCCCAAATTCTCCCACAAATCATCATTCTAATAACCAGTATACCAACTGTCCCTCATGAATGCCAAACATTTTCCTTTGGAAATCTGACAAAATTGTGAATTCACTTGGCGTTACAGCTCATTCTTTGATATTTAGCAATCACAGCCAGAGTGCTACAAGGAAGGCTTTCAAGTCTATTGCAAAATGGCTGGTGTTCTAGTCCATGCCGTAAAGCAAAAATTTTAAGTCGTTATTTCTTTTGCTTTATCTTCTCCAATTCCATTATGCATGAACCTCATCCAAAACCCTTCAACTGGCACTCTTTGTCCTTTTGATTGGTCTAAAAATAATCTAGACACAGCTGACGAGCTGTCTCACTGTTGCTGTCAAGGCATGCTTCTTGCATAGCACAAAATACGAATAGGGGCCTTCTAATCCTTCGCTCCATTTCATCCGATAACCAAACTTTCAGAATAACCCACATTTGCTGAGGATGTTTTGCCTGAAACCCACTCAAGGACACCAACTTCTGTATTGGTTAGGTCTCTTTGGTTGACAGCAAAAGAACTGAATATAATTTTAAAGTGAAAGCAAGATTACTAGTGGCAAACAATGTGGAAAGAACACGAAGCACGTCCTGCTCTAGTCATCAGAGAGGCAGGAACACAAGTTGTGGCCAAAGGATGACTCATTTTCCACTGTGTCCTGGGTCCCAAAGCGAGTTTCTGATTGGATTAAAAACTAGGTACAATGGCAACACAAACGAAACCTCACTTAATGACATCAGAGGAAAAATCTACGTGTATTTCTGTGGGTGTGGCTTCAATTTGTATTGCAGACAAAAGTATCTGATATGTATGTTTTTCATGATTTTAACTTTATAAATTTTAGGTATTTGTAACCATGCAATTATATTATAGTTATGAAAATCACACCCTCAATTAGTAAATTATAAGAGGTCTTTCTGTATGAAAATCTACCCCATTCTTTTCAGTAACTATATAACCTACTGAATTTTCTATAAATTAACTGATTAGGTAACTAGTTTACTAGTGCTGGACATTTAAGCTGCTCCAAATTTCTTGCAATTCTATAATTAATGTGCATATGCATCTGTATTTCTGCACTTGTGCTTTTCAAGAAAATAAGTTCCTAGATTTAGAAATGCAGCAGGGATTAGTCAACATTTAAAATGCTGACGGGTAACAAATTAGCTCTGAAGATGGCTTTTAATCAATTAATTTCCCAATATATAAAAATATATTCTTCACATCTGCAACAGTACTGGATTTTATCCATAAAATCAGGGCTGGTTATGTTGGTGTCAAGGGCTTTTTGAAATTTCAATTTATGTGATCATTGTTGCAGTTAGGAACTTCCACGATTTTATTTGACGATTTCATTTTCACCATCTGTGAGTCGCTTGTTGATGTGCTTTGTCAGACTGTTTCTTATCCTTGCTGCTTCTCAACAGCACTTTTTAGAAGGGCTATGGCCTTCATAATATGTATCTGTTTAAAGATCTCCCAACCCGTCATGTTCCTTTTAACTTAGCATAGTGTCTTGTACCATGGAAAAGCTCTAAGTCTTTTATGTGCTCCTTTCTGTCACCCTCTTTTCATGACTTCTGGACTCTGTATCCACCTTACCAAGTCTCCCTGAACTCAAAGGGTTACGAATATTCTATAGTCCCTTCTAAAATCTTAATATTGTGTTTCCTATTACATCTTTAATCCATATTCAGTGAACTTCTCTGTAAGGAGTAAAATGTGGATTTGACTTTACTTCCAGTTGGATAACTAACTGCCAAACACCATCTATAATAATCCATCTCCCCCAGCGATGTATCAAAAATATTGCTTTTGCAGGGCGCCTGGCTGCCTCCTTTGGAGGAGCATGTGACTCTTGATCTCGGGGTCCCCCACACTGGGTGTAGAGATCACTTAAAAATAAACAGAAACTTAAAACAATACTACTTTTGCAACAAACTGAATTCATGGGTATATGATCTTTTCCAAAAGTTTCCTGTAATGCTAGCCTATTTACCACTGTGCATGATTTTCGGAACAAAACTGTCAATGTAAAAAATATCCTAGTAATCATGACTGGAATTGAGTGAATGTAGACATCTTTACAATATTGAAACTTCCATCTAGAAACATGTATGGATCTCCATTTATTCACCACCTCCGGTCTCCTTCAGTTGAAATTAATAATTTCCTTTCTAGGGGTGCCTGGGTGGCACAGTCAGTGAAGCATCCAACTTCATGGCTCAGGTCATGATCTCACAGCTCGTGAGTTCAAGCCCCACATAGGGCTCTGTGCTGACAGCTCAGAGCCTGGAGCCTGCTTCGGGTTCTGGGTCTCCCTCACTCTCTGCTCCTCCCCTGCTCTTTCTCTCTCTCTCTCAAAAATAAACATTAAAATTTTTTTTTACAAAATAAAAAAATAATTTCTTTTCTATACAGAACCATAAGTAAATTAATCTATCATTTCATTTTTGGGGGGAGCTGATATCAGAATTGAACTAGCCTCATGAAAGAAGGATTCCAAACACTTCAAAGTATTGCATTTTAAATATTTTTTCTATACTCTACAACAGTTTAATTAGTGATTCCTTGAAAGTTTGGAATTAATCTGTGAACCCAGGTATCTTAAAATAGGCTAGATTATTCAAGGTCTCTATTGTTTAAGTTTCAGTATTAAGGAATTTTTATTTTTTGCCTTGATTAAACACAGTCATACTTCTTACCAGGGAATTCTAATTCTTTTGTTTCAGTATTAGCCAGAGCTCTAGACACTTCCTAAAACATATTCTATGTATCAGGTCACACTGATTTCTGCAGCAACAAAGAATACAGATTCGGAGGCACAAGAAATCCACTATGCTATTCTGTTAGGACATCGAACTTTAAAAACACTACGTGCTAATCCTCATTATCCACCTTAAGATATAGTTTCAGTTCCAAAATTATCATAATCTCCTAGTACTGATATACTGCTTTCCAGAGTTCACTGTTTAAAAATAATTTTAAGCAGACTCTTAATGATACCGCCTTAACATTTACCAAGTACTACTTGCTCTGGGTCAGGCACTATGCTAAGCACTTTATACGCATCGAATAGTTTACATTTTCATAACCAGGGTTTTAAGAGGAGGGTCGTTTAATTACACTTACATTTTAAAAGACCACCATGGCAATATTGTGAAGGATGAACTTGAAGGGAATAAACAGAATGGAAGACTAGTTTTTACACCGGAATAGTCCACGTGAAATGACTGTGTTTTGGACTAGGGCAATGAGAACTGAAAGTGGATGAATTCCAAAAATATCTAGCAGATATATCCACAGGGCTTGGTGAGATCTGGGGTGGGGAAGAGCTGCATGGCTGAGAGGACTCTGCAGCATGAACTTTCTGATGATGAGTAAGGTGTGCACTTTGTCTGAAGACCTTCCCACATTCCTTACATTCATAAGACCTCTCTCCAGTATGGATTCTTCTGTGTAGATTAAGGTGTCCAATCTGGCTGAAGGTTTTCCCACATTCCTGACATTCATACGGTTTTTCTCCAGAATGGATTCTCTGATGAACGGTAAGAGATTGGCGATGGCTGAAGGCTTTACCACATACACTACATTCATAAGGTTTCTCCCCAGTATGACATCTTGATGACAAATAAGGGAGGATTTTGTTCTAAATGCCTTCTCACATTCAACACATTCATAGGGCCTTTGGCCCGTATGGAGTCTCCGATGCTGAGAACGGGATGAGCTGTCACTAAAAGCCTTTCCACATTCACTACATATATAGGGTTTCTCTCCAGTATGAACTCTCTGATGTTGAATAAGGCGGGTAGTCTGGCTGAAGGCTTTGCCAATTCCTTACACTCATAAGGTTTCTCTCCTGTGTGAATTTTATGATGTTGGGCAAGGTGTGCCCTCTGTTGAAAGCTTTGCCACATTCCTTACATTCATAAGGTTTTCTCTCCAGTATGAATTCTCAGATGAGTAGCCAGCTGTGAACTAATGCTGAAGCTTTTCCACATTCTTTACATTCATAAGGTTTTTCACCAGTATGAATTCTCAAGTGACTAGCAAGGTGTATACTCTGTCTAAAGCTTTCCCACATTCCTTGCATTTATAAGGTTTCTCTCCAGAATGCACTCTTTGGTGTTGTGTGAGTGAGGCATGATGGCTGAAGGCTTTCCACAGATGACACATTCATAAGGTTTCTCTCCTGTGTGAATTCTCTGATGGACGGTAAGGGATGAGCCATAACTGAAGGTTTTTCCACACACTTACATTTGTAGGGCTTCTCCAGTATGAATTCTCCTATGCTGAATAAGGCCTATGTGATCACTGAAAGCCTTCCCACAATCAATGCAATCAAAAGGCTTCTCCCCAGTGTGGTAGTACCTCCAGTGACGAATAAGGACGTGTTCTGCCGGAAGGCCTTCTCACCATTCAATACATTCAATAAGGTCTTTTGCCGGTGTGACATCTCTGATGCCGGGCAAAGGATGAGCCGTCACTGAAGGCTTTCCCACATTCCTTACATTCATATGGCTTCTCCCCAGTATGAATTCTCTGGTGTTGAGCAAGGTGTGCAGGTTGGCTGAAGGCTTTTCTACATTCCGTACATTTATACGGTTTTTCTCCCGTGTGAATTCTTTGATGCTGAATAAGGTGCACGTTTTGGCTGAAGGCTTTCCTACACTCTTTACATTCAAAGAGTTTCTCTCCAGTATGTATCCTATGATGTTGAACAAGGTGCTGACTCTGGTTGAAGGCTTTCCCACACTCTTTACATTCATATGGTTTTTCACCAGTATGAATTCTCTGATGAACGGTAAGGGAGGAGCTGTGGGTAAAGGTTTTCTCACATTCATTACATTTAAAAGTTTCTTTTCCTGAATATGCTTCTTGGGTTTTACTACCATGGAACTTTGAGAAAAGCTTTTTTTTATCTGATTTATGGTTATAACATTTTCCTCTACATTGTCTAGATGGACAAATTTGTTGGATTTGTTACATTTGTGATCTATTTTCCTCAGTGAGGATTTTGTTATGAGTGATTACTTCTTGCCTGATAAATGTCTCTTGACTTACCAACTGCCTCTCAAAAAGATCTTCACATTTCCAGTTTTCGCTGAAAGTGGAATGCTCAGTCCATTGCCTGTAATTCTCTCCATTAGCACATCATCATACACGAAGTGCTTCAGAGATAATTCGTATGTCTCATACATAGATTCCAAATCTGAAAGATACCAAATAAGCAAGTGTTTCCTTATTCATGGGATATACAAAGGAAACATTTAATGAGACAAGGTGATTCCAAAACAGTGAACCCCACAAAATGTGCTATGCACAGGAACATCAACTGAAAAATATGCAAGCAGATCTCAAGAGCTCAGGGAAACACAGAAAAGGTGATTAAGAAAATTAAATGAAGGTAATGGAGTCCTGGAGAAGTAGGCTACAATGACAATATTTTATTCTGCATTAACATGACTACTGTAAATTAAATACCATTCCTGTATTCTTCCCCACTTCTAGTTGACTTGCATATACACGTAGGTTAATTTTGTTTAATACCGGTATCATCACATAAGTACTGCTGATCAAAATCTCTATAGATTCCCAGCGACTGACCACAAATACCTCATGCTTCATGACTTCCCTTGGGGTTTAAGGAAATTCCTAATCTTTCATAACCGGAAAATAGTGTTTGTGTGTACCATTGCTACATGGTTCAATAGTGAACTCTGCATTTCTCAGAGAGCCTGCACTTGAGACTCCATATTAAGGCATTTTTCCATTCATCTACTCATTCTCACTTCTCAGGCCACATCTTAATGGGGTTAAGTCTTTTTTTTTTTTTTAAAGTAGGTTTCATGCCCAGTGCAGAGGCCCAATGCAAGGTTTGAACTCACGACCCTGAGATCAAGACTGGAGCAGAGATAAGGAGTGGATGCTTAACCAACTGAGGCACCCAGGTGCCCCACCATGGACATGTAGGTGGGTATTGCTATTACTTACATCTGTTCATTTTGAGAGAGACAAAGAGTGAGCAGGGGAGGGGCAGAGAGAGAGGGAGACACCGAAACCAAAGCAGGCCTCCAGGCTCTGAACTGTCAGGACAGAGCCCAATGTGGGGTTTGAACTCCACAATCGCGAGATCATGACTTAGGCTGAAGTCAGATGCTTAACCGACTCAGCCACCCAGACGCCCCATGGGTATTACTATTATTAATTCTTTTTACTGCCACTTAAAATAAGTTTCTGCTTTGCAAGCTAGAATATAAGCTTCAGGGAAGGAATACATATGCTTTAAATACTGCTACTAAGCCGCTTAACATCTGTCACAGAAACTCAGGCATATAGAAGTTCTCAATAAATATACGAAGAAGAAATTTGTATTGAAGAGATGATAACTAAGAGAAAACTTCAGGGGAAAGGTTGATACTCAGGAAAGGGCAAAAGAGAAAGTGCTTTCCTTTTGTAACTTATCCATAGCAAATGACTGACTAATCCTACGCTCCCTGAAGCAATTTTCTATGTGTCAAGCATTAGGGACATGAACATAATAAGACAATACTTGAGTAGTATAGAAAGTGATGAGAAAGACCAGACCAGGGACACCTGGGTGGCTCAGTCAGTTAAGCATCTGACTTCAGCTCAGGTCATGATTTTGTGGTTGACTGAGTTTGAACTGTGCATTGGGCTCTGTGCTGACAGCTCAGAGCCTGGAGCCTGCTTCGAATTCTGTCTCCCTCTTCTGCCCTTCCTTGCACTCAGTCTCTCTCTCTCTCTCTCTCTCTGTCAAAAAATAAACTTAAAAAAAAAAAAAGAAAGAAAGGCAAGACCAATAAAGAAAGTAACTTGAGAAGAAAATATGACATATCAATATGAATATCAGAGCCATAGTGATAAAAAGCAAAACTGGTATAAGAGTTCAGAGACAGGAGAGATCAAATCTGCTAACTCAGTTAAGAAGGACCTTTACGGTATAACAGCTTCCTATCCCAGGTCACTACTGATATCAGGAATACTCAGGCTTTGGTAATTCTAGAATTGACACCTGAAGGTTCAATGAACCAATCATCTATGGTTTTTCCTCCATAAACAATGAGGGGAGCAACAGTGGACAGAGAAGCAGAAAACTGGAGACATCACTGATTCTTCCCAGGAAGGTAGTCTTCAACACCACCTCCCATGGGGAGCCATGGCTGTCCCTTATCTTTTTGGCCTTTCTCAACACAGATGCTGAGGTATCTTGTTCACTTAATAATACTTAAATCTATACCATGACTCAAATCCCACCAAATTTATAGGATTCATCCCCTTCCTTCTTTCTTCTTTTTTAAAAAAATATGTATTTATTTTGAGAGAAAAAAGAGAGAGAGAGAGAACAGCACGAGAGACAGAGTCCCAAGCAGACTCTGCACTGTCAGCACACAGCCTGGTGCAGGGCTCAGTCTCATAAACCCTGAGATCATGACTTGAGCCAAAATCAAGAGCTGGACACTTAACCTACTGAGCCACCCAGGCGCCCAGGCCGCCCCTCCCTCCCCGCCTTCTTCATCTATTCTTCACAAGGCCAATTATTACCTCTTATCCAGAAAGTTCCTCTATTTCCCTATTTTAAAGCTGATAGTAGGTTCCCACACAACCAAAGTATAAAGTGTGTCTGAGCAGGGCTAATTTCTCTTCCAATATTTGGGTATTTGGAGGACCTGGAAGTCTAGGATCCAAATCGTCGCAAGACATGAAGATCAAATACTGTTAAAGAAGTGAAGGGAGAATCTCATAAAGGTGTTAACTTCCGTGTATGATCTGAACATTCCCTTGTCGTTGTGAACTGTCAGTTCAGAGGGGGAGGCAGAAAATAGGTGTGTAAACCATAAACAGGTTAATTACAGGCTCTCCTGAGTGTTACAAAGAAAACAAACATACCTTGGTAGAAAGTAATTGGGCTGGAATAAGGAATGTTCATTATATAAGGTGGTTAGGGAAGGCCCCTGATGAGATGGTTTTTGAGCTCTGGTCTGATAGTCAAGCATGGACAGAGAGCCAAGAGCAGAGCATTCTAGGCAGAGAAAACAGGAAATCCAAAGTCTGAATCAGTAAAGAGCGTGGAAAGTTCTGAAAAGGTGCTAATGGGTAAGAACAGTGCTTCTCAACTGTACCGTCAGGCACTTATTGACATTTGTAAGACACACAGAGGCCAAAGGATGATACTGCCTGTGACCCAGAAGCAAGCAAACTTGGAACTCAGGACTGTCCTCTGCCTCACCTGTCTCTCAAGGCTTAGAGATTCGGTATGCTGGCATACCTTTAATGCACTTGAAGACATCTGGGCACCTCACCTCATTTAGGAAGCTTTGCACTAATGTACAGTGAAAAAGCTAAAAAGTGTTAGAGGATAAGTCAGAGAAGTAGGATGGAGCTGGTTACACAAGGGCTGGTAGGGGCTAGTCTTTCCCATTTGCGACAAGAAGGCAAAGAAAGATTGAAAGGAGTAGCATATGTTCTGATTTTTAAGCAGACTAATTTGGGAGGTAAGTAAGGTTTAAGAAAAGAGAAGCTTGTATAAGTCACATGGCAAAAGGAAGGAGGGGATGCGAAAGAGCTGGGGAGAGATTTCTGCAAAAATGAGTTAGCTTATTAGAGAGAAGAGATACCTCCAAGTGGAAGAGAAGATGTTTGGGGAGCCCAGGCCACATAGTGAAGTTTCCGTTTTCTCCTCAGGCTTGGAAGGCTGAGAAGAATTTCTAAGAAGCATATGAAAGAAAAAGTACCACCTTGGAAAACAGCTGAGCCATTACCTAGAAAAGATACCCCTACCGGGTTCTCCCACACTCACCTGGGCTTTCTGTCTATTCATTCTTATCTCCCAAGGCTCTCCCCCTTGCTCCAATGAGGAGATCACATATGGCTTAGAGAGGCAAAGTCCTGCATACAGAACAAAGAAGACATGAAAACTGGCCATGATTTGGGTATTCAGAACTATAAGCCAGTTTCTTAATACTGATGGAAGAAGACAGCACAAATGACTAGATGAAGGAGTAAAACACATTTTAAAGGACAGAATACATAAAGCTTCTGGCATAGTCTAGTGGGACTGCCAATGGTCAACTCTATAAAAGTTAAACAATTTTAAGGGGCTGGGGGCAGAAATGCTACCAGCATTTTCACAGGATCATCAGACACCCAATAAGTGATGTACTATAAAGAGCCTCTAGAGACAGAGTTTGGAGTCTGAGTCAAGTTAACTGCTTTTAAAAAACAACACAAACTCTTCAGAAGAATATAACAGAACCTACAGTCTCTATAATGTGTTATTTATAGCGTTTGAGATAAATCCATAATTACTAGACGTAAGTAGAAAGAGGACACAGTGAATCACACTCAGAAAAATAAGCAATTAATGAAGACCTAGCAGTGTATAACACAGATGTTGAAATTAGCAGACCAGGATTTAAAAACCACTGTTTTATCTATACCCAAAAATGTAAAGGAAAATATGCTCAGAATTTCTCAGCAGGAGAATAGAAATTATAAAAAAAAGTACCTAGTGGAAAGTTGAGAATTGAAACATAGCTATCTGAAATTTAACCAATCCATTACATTGGCTTAACAAGACATTGACGACGCTACACAAAGAGTCAATAAACTTGAAGTCAATATAAATTATCTAATCTAATCTGACATACAAACAAGAAAAGCTTCAAATAATGAACAGATCTTCAGTCACTAGGGCATAATATAAAAGGTTCTAACATATTTGTAATTCAAATACCAGACGAGAACAGAAAAAAATTATTTGAAGAAGAAAGCAAGTCAACAATTACTCAAATTTGCTAAAAGACATACATTTGGTTTCAAGAAGCTTGATGAACCACAAGCCAGGATTAAGGAGGCCTTTTAGAGAACAACAAAGCTAGTCTAGGGGCGCCTGGGTGGCTCAGTTGGCTAAGCGTTCCGACTTCGGCTCAGGTCATGATCTCATGGTCCATGAGTTCAAGCCCCGCGTCGGGCTCTGGCTGACAGCTCAGAGCCTGGAGCCTGCTTCGGATTCTGTGTCTCCCTCTCTCTCTCTGCCCCTCCCTCGCTTGTGCTTTGTCTCTGTCTCTCTCTCAAAAGTAAATAAGCATTAAAAACTTAAATTAAAAAAAAAAGAGAGAGAGAGAGAGAGAGAGAGAGAAAGCTAGTCTAGACAATGAGGTGGCCCCAGAGCTGGGAAGGATTCAAGTAAGTTTCCCTAAGAATATCTGAAGCCACTTTCATAGTTTGTGTCTCACCAGTTTGACTTATTGCCAGTTTATAAAAACATAGTTTTTAAAAATCCATATTCTAAATTTATAATAATTAGCTACATTCTTGGTGAACCTCATTACTCTCAAGTGGGAATAACAACAGTACAGTAGGAGAGAAGAAATAAGGCAGCACAGGAGACCAGTGAAAAGTCACATCGTGCCCTGTGTTTCCAAATGACTAAAGGGCACACTCATGGACTATGTGATACATATCAAATCCACTGACTTAATCTGAAATTTTCATTAATCCCTGAATGTCCTCTGTTTCTTAGATTTCATACACCTACACACAGTTAAAAAATTTTTTTAATAATAAATACAAATGTAAAGAGTCCCTAATGTAATTCTAAATTATGAAGAAGGAAAAATACTCTTACCCAGTGATACCAGGTTCCGATAGTTCTCCAACATCATATTCTTGTACAAACTTCTCTGAGCAGGGTTCAGCCATTCCCATTCCTCCTGAGAAAAGTCTATTGCTACATCCTTGAATGTCACCAAGTCCTGAAATAACACAAATACAATTTTTTAATGTTTATTTATTTTGAAAGGAGGGGGAGGGGCAAAGACAGAGAGAGAAAGAACCCCAAGCAGGCTCTGCACTATTGATGCGGGGTTTGATCTCACCACCCCGAGATCATGACCTGAGCCAAAATCAAGAGTCAGATGCTTAAGCGACTGGACCACCCAGGCATCCTGATACAAATACATTCTTGATTAACTGATGCTCATTTCATGCATAAATACAAGTTGAAGTTTTAAATTGTTCCTATTTTATGTGAGCAATGGCCCTTGGGGGAGAAAGAAAAATTAAACCATCATAACATGAAGCTCCAACCTAAAATAGTAGTTACTGAAGTGATAAATTGCACCGTATAAAAGGATGCTAACCCATTTCTCGGCATGGCGAAATACGGATAAGTGGCCATAGGGCACTAAATAAGAGCCTCAAGGAATGACTACATTTGTGGTTGAACCTTTAAAGACAACAAAAAAGGAATATCTAAGTTGATATTTTACAAATGGTACTCAATGGGACCCTAATGTTTCAGAAGGGAAGGGGCATTGAACTGAAATTCAAGGCCTGATTTTATTTTTTCTTATGCAATAAAAATAATGAATATAATCAAGAATGCAATTTTCTCATGCTATGTCATTAAGAACTAGCATGACATGCCATACCAGAGTAAATTGGGTAGTAATATGAGATCGCCCAACATAAGACTACAACACATCCAATTTGTACACTGAGTCTGAGTACAATAAACCTGTATACTTAGCCAATATCCAAACGAAATCAGATAAATATAATTTTTCGTTTCTTAAAGAGTAAAATGCGTTGAGAAAAAATTAACGTCCAGTTACAATCACCAGCAGGCTCTAAGGAATTTTTAAAAATATTACGGGCATTTTTCATCTTCAACTTTATTTCCATTGAAAATAAAAATCTTTGGGGCGCCTGGTGGCTCAGTCAGTTGAGTGTACGACTTTGGCTCAGGTCATGATCTTAAGTTCATGAGTTCAAGCCCCTCATCGGGCTCTGTGCTTGACAGCTCAGACCCTAGAGCCTGCTTCGGATTCTGTGTCTCCCTCTCTCTGCCCCTTCCCCGCTCATGCTCTATCTCTCTCTGTCTCTCAAAGATGAATAAACGTTAAAAAAAAATTTAGAAAGGAAATAAAAATCTTCATGTTCAATGACTGATTTGCAAAGTTACCAAAGACACTGGTAACTGACTATATACAGAGCTATGCACAGAACATTTTAATTAGCTTTTTCACAGTAAACACTTAAAGAAAGGTATGATACAAAGATATTCAATGTATGGGACTTCAGAAGATACACACACAGTTGAGAAAATGTTCCATATATTTTCACATAAAGGTATTAACATGTTGTTGTTGTTGTATTTTATTTTCAAGTAATCTCTATACCCAATCTGGGACTCGAATTCATGACCCAGAGATCAAGAGTCACATGCTCTTCCAACTGAGCCAGCCAGGTGCTCCAGTATTAACAATTTAAGATTCACCATGAGCTAATGGTTTTCCTGAATTCTGGTTTGCACCTTCTAGTTCTAGCTGAGGCTACCATTTTGGCTGATACCTATCATTTCACATGTTTCTATAAATCAAATTCACTCACATGAATTTATCAATGCAAGCAAAAAGTGGTCACATTTTTTCCAATATTTGGTACAATTTGGTCACTAGAAAGGAAATGGGTATTTTGGTTATTCCCCAGAAGAATAAATTGGATTGCTGTGATCCTGGTACTCCTGGTTAATTATTTTCCCAATGTTTATATGGATATCTTTACATATACATATGTCCAGCACTTAATTTTTTACTGATTATCTTATATTCAATGAAATTCTAATTTACAGCATTTGAAGAGCCTGTAATTTTTTTTTAAGAAGAAACACATTTATTGCAAGGTATCCAATAATATATGGGATTTCCAGAAGGACTAAAGAATGAGGTTTGCCTGCTACAAAGAAGGAGAAAAGCCCAATTAGACCAAGATGGTATTTTTCCAAAATCCCATTCTCCAGTGTCACCCACAGCTAAGCATATAACATGCTAGGATTAGACCAGCAGGAACTTCAGCCAGTGCTGCCCCAGAACAACCAAATCCCCTGCCAATACCGGCCATATCTGCCAATACGTGCCAACATGTTGGCTATAAAATCCTATTTCCCTGAACTTAACCACTGCTTCCTGTTGCTGGCTTCTGCCTTCCATATCACACTGGAAGCCTCTGCCTGGCATATATAAGTCACATATAGAACAGTATTTGCAAAGAAGCCTGGGTAATGCAGTTTTTAGCTTTCTGGTATACCCCAATATACAGTAAAGAAAAATTGGCCATATACTAGGCCAACAAAAGCCTTCACAAATTTGAAACGCCAAAATTTTCAGGCTATTCTCTGGTCAGGATTCAGAGCACTTCAAAACTACGAAAAGATGAGTTTAAAACCTTATCTACTTGAAAATCTACAAGTAACCAACAGATGGTAATAAAATTAAGCTACTAAAACAGGTAACAAACATTAGAGAGGACACAGAACACTGGGAGCCCTCACACACTGCTGCTGAGGCTGCAGAGTGGCACGGCCACTTTGAAAAAGTTTAGCATTTGTTTTAAGAATTCAAATATGCATTTACCGTATGACCCAGAAATTGTACTCCCAGATTAATCTGCCCATGAAAAACGAAAACCTATGTCCAAATAAAGACCTGCACGTTTCACTAGTTAATGTATACAAATTCTTTTTCCCCTTCTAGAATGGAGGTTCCACAGGGACACAGTCTTTGTTGTTCTTTTCTTTTTTTTTTTTGTTTTCCAACGTTTATTTATTTATTTTTTTTGGGACAGAGAGAGACAGAGCATGAACGGGGGAGGGGCAGAGAGAGAGGGAGACACAGAATCGGAAACAGGCTCCAGGCTCTGAGCCATCAGCCCAGAGCCCGACGCGGGGCTCGAACTCCCGGACCGCGAGATCGTGACCTGGCTGAAGTCGGACGCTTAACCGACTGCGCCACCCAGGCGCCCCCAGTCTTTGTTTTCTTGCTGCACTGCCAGAATCTGAAAGACTATCTCACATGGACAAGGTCAAAAGTATTTGCGGGGCTGCCTGGGTGGCTCAGTCAGTTGAGCGTCCAACTTCGGCTCAGATGATGATCTCCCAGTTCGTGGGTTCGAGCCCCACGTCGGGCTCTGTGCTGGCAGCTCGGAGCCTGGAGCCTGCTTCGGATTCTGCGTCTCCCTCTCTCTCTTCCCCTTCCCCACTCAGGCTCTGTCTCTCTCGTCTCTCAAAAATGAATAAACATTAAAAAAAAATTTTTTAAGTATTTGCTAAATAACTCTAAAGTAACCAGTTTTATTTTTTTTTATTTTTTTTTAATTTTTTTTTTCAACGTTTATTTATTTTTGGGACAGAGAGAGACAGAGCATGAACGGGCGAGGGGCAGAGAGAGAGGGAGACACAGAATCGGAAACAGGCTCCAGGCTCTGAGCCATCAGCCCAGAGCCCGACGCGGGGCTCGAACTCACGGACCGCGAGATCGTGACCTGGCTGAAGTCGGACGCTTAACCAACTGCGCCACCCAGGCGCCCCTAAAGTAACCAGTTTTAAAAAAACTGCATGATTCTAATATTTGCTAGAAAAATAAACTTCTAAGAACAGTCAAGAGGCACACCTGGTGGCTCAGTCATTTAAGTGTGCGACTCTTGATTTCAGCTTAGGTCATGATCTTACGGTTTGTGAGCTTGAGCCCTGTGTCAGGTTCTGTGCTGACAGCACGGAGCCTTCTTGGGATTCTCTCCCTCACCCTCAAATAAATGAATAAACTTAAAAATAAATAACAGTCAAGAGAATTCTGGAGAAGAGGAGTAATGGGAAGAGGATTTGCCCTTCCACATTATAAAATACCATAAATGCCCAGAGACAAGGCAAAGATTTCCCAAACATGCTTTATACCATAAATTATTTCCACAATCTCCAATATTAGGATACCCAGTGAGATTTTATTCAGACTTCCCAAGCAGAAGTAGCTTGATAAAATGCTCACAGCTGACAAGTTAAGGACTCAAGACTGACATGTGAGGAGAAACAACAATAAATGCTAATCTAGACTGCTCACAGGTTACTATAATCTGCAAGCATAGGTTCTGGTAAACATCCCACGCTTTTGGTTGAGAGCCCAAAGGAAGGACTACACCCCAGAATGGATGGTGAGCCAGAAATAATGCAGCTTTCAGAAGGACTGAGCCCCTGCCTCTCAGCATTTCAGCTCATGCCTAGACTGAGTTGTGCTTAGCAGAGCTGTGTGCCTGAAGCAAAAGTGAACCATCCCCCCACGGAGAAGTGGCTCACTGTAGGACTCATGTGGAAGGATACAGGATAACCTAGATAGGCGGCATCCAAGTCAGTGTTCAGCACACAAAAAATACCCCGCAACGACAGGGTGTGTCACCAGGACACAAGAGTCGCTAAAAGAGCTCCTAATGCCAAAGCTAGAATGATGTGAACAACAAAATAAAGTAGTATTGGATTACAACCTATGATACAAAATAAATATGCATGAATCTACGCTGATACAAATAAGCGACTGCATAAATAAGTAGAGGAGAACAGACAAATGTCCGATACAGAAGGGTTCCAAATCATTTACTCAGATGCTCCACTCTCGAGAGAGAACACAACTTCCTGCTTCTTTTTTTTTTTTTTTAAGTTTATTTAGTTTTGAGAGAGAGAGAGAGACAGAGAGAGAGACACACAGCATGAGCGGGGGTAGGGCAGAGAGAGAGGGAGGCACAGAATCCGAAGCAGGCTCCAGGCTCTGAGCTGTTAGCACAGAGCCTGATGTGGAGCTCAAACTCACAGACCACAAGATCATGACCTCAGCCGAAGTCAAGAGCCAAAGTCAACAGCTGGACATTTAACCGACTGAGCCTCCCAGGAGCCCCATAACTTCCCACTCCTTAGCTGTGGGATGCGCACAGTGACTTCCTTCTGAAGAGTACAGTATGAAAAAGTGGAACAAAGAGTAACCTTACATTGGGGAAACCTGACAAACACTACCTCCACCAAGTAATCAGGGACAGTAATTCATCACATTGATGGCATAAACCTTTGCTATATGATGAAAATGGAACTTTACCTCTGTGATCTTCCTTCAAAAAATATTACTACAGTCTAATCATGCGAAAAACAGCAGATATGAGAGACATTCTACAAAATACCTGAGTACCCCTCAAAACTGACAAGGTCAATGAAAAGAAGGAAAGTATGAGAAACTATCACAGCTTTAGGAGATAGAACTACTAATGTAATGTGGTCTCCTGGGTAGCATCCTGGAACAGAAAAAAAATACATTAAATAAAAACAGAAAATCTGAACGAAGCATGAAGTTTAGTTAATAACAACATACCAATATTGGTTCATTAACTGTAACAAATGTACCATACTAACTAATGTAAGACGCTAATAACAGGGGAAGCTGACTGTGGTGTTTGGATACTCCTAGTACTGTCTTCGCATTTTTTCTGTTATAAAAATAAAGTTTACTTTTAAAATCTACTTCCAAAAAGTGAAAACTATCAAGAGGAAGATATCAAAGCTTCAAATTATCTCTAAGATTTTTTAATACACAAAGTCTAGCACTTAACCCAAAATAATGACACACAGGAGACAAAATCAAGAGGAAAAAAATATGAAAACAGGGGGCGCCTGGGTGGCTCAGTCAGTTAGGCGGCCGACTTCAGCTCAGGTCATGATCTCGCGGTCCGTGAGTTCAAGCCCCGCGTCGGGCTCTGTGCTGACAGCTCAGAGCCTGGAGCCTGTTTCAGATTCTGTGTCTCCCTCTCTCTGACCCTCCCCTGTTCATGCTCTGTCTCTCTCTGTCTCAAAAATACATAAACGTCAAAAAAATATGAAAACAGAAAGAAACTCACAGGAGATCCAAATGACAGAATTATCTGACAAGTATGGCAAAAGAATTAATATTTCTAAGGAATTAATACAAAAGATGTTGAACTTGGGCAGAAAATGGGGAATTACATTAAACAATCAAATAGACATTCTAAAACTAAAAATGCAATAATGGAAGCTTAGATTCGAAGATGGATTAACAGGAGATTGAAGAGTTGAAGAGGCACGCTGAGTTAGTGCCCTCTGGGAAAACTGGGAACCAGGCCCTTCAAGGCCGCTGTGAATCAGGGAATTTTCTAAAGAAAAGAGGCGTTATTAAATCCTAAAGAATAAGACTGCCTTCCTCGGATGAGAAAGGAAGTAACTAACCTGGGATATGGCTTTCACTAGTTCAACAGTCATCTCTGCCTTCCCTTCCTGGCTTCTCTCTTGGAGAACGGCAGTGTCCCAGAGGACAGGGCTGGAGGGACAGAAAGGGGAGTGAGAAGGTGAGGCCTGCTCTGCACTCTCAGAATCGTAAGCCTGAAAATTGTCTTCCTCTTCTTCCTCCTGCTCTCCGTGATTCCTCCGCCCAAATAACCCGGACATTCCAGGCACCCTGCGGCCACAGAGGACCGTAACTTACAAATGTCTCTCTTATGCTCAAGGCCCTAAATTTAATGTGTTTCCTAAAAGTTCCCTTCCTATCTTTTTGGCCTTATTTTTACAGGTAGAGGCAGACCTTTCCCTTGTTGTATCTCTGCTTCATGCTTTGACATGGTCTACAGTCTGAAAATCTGACTCCTAAATGCACCGGAGGCCCTCCACCCAAACCCCCACAGGCTTCGCCTGCCTCCCTCCATGGGACAATGGTCCCTTTAGCGTCCCATTCTGCCAGCTTCACTCTCACCTCCGCCTTCGGTCCCTTCGTGTGCCCCCCTTTTTGGCACCCAGAACTGAGGGTGTCTCCTTCTCCGGTCAGTCACCCCACCTATTGCTTTTTACTGGAATTCTTGAACGGGGAGCAGGGAATTCTGGTCTAGGAGTGTCACCTGAGCAACACACAATACCAAATCCCAACACACATCAAGAAGGTCGTGCTATCCACCTTCCCAGTAGTGTCCCCCTACACGTCAGTCACTCGGGGCCAGCTCTGAGCACACAGGGTGACGCGCCAACACGGACACGGGATCTCACCCACTTCCTGACCACAGAGGACAGAATCCCAAGAACCCACATCCCGAGGAAGGCACCTCAAATGCGGTCACATACACCACGGTCCCAGAGAGGCCCTGCAAGCCTTCAGGGGACAATCGACGCTTCACGTGGTCTCCCCCCTGCTCGCTTTGGTCTCACACACAACCACACCACTAGGTTTCCTCTCACACACAAACATGATGGTCTCTCCCACTCGAGGCTCGCTCGCGCACGTGCGCACATGCACACACACACACACACACTCTCTCAGTGGACTCCTTCAAAGACTCCTGGGCTCCTGTCACAGGCAGGTACTGTTTCAAGAACAAAATTCAACTGGGTAAAGTGTAAATTTCTAATTGGCTCCATTTATCAATTCCAGAACAGGCTACATCGCATCCTGCAAGTGGAGGGGAGCTCCGACCAGTTGTACAAACCGGTGTTTTCAATGGGAAGGAGGTGGGGCGGACTTTATCAGAAAAAAAAGGGAAAGGACTGTTTCAGGCGTAGGGGGAATGGCCGGGGGTCTCACACAGATGACCTCTTCTTCCTCTGTGGGAGGGAGAGGGCCCTGCGACAGGCTGCCTCATTGGTACCATCCAGAAAATTCTTGACTGGCCAGGTAAAAACTCCATTTCGGGTAGGCTGAACCTGCAATTAGGTTGGGTATTAACTGCCCATCTGGGGACTCGGCCTAAGTGGTGCCAACTTGGGCCCCGGGCTTTCTTTTTAACACGACACAAACACACCCTGCTCTCTCCAGTTGTCACGCGCCCCCTCCCCCCGCATCTCACACACACTAAATACGGAATGCCCGCTCTCACACTCACACACACACACACACTCGTACCTCATAGGCCAAACACACATACTGCCAGTCTCACACACTCACACCAACGTGCTCTTGGCACCTCACGCTTTCTCTCACACACACACCTCCCACCATCTCGGGCAGCTCACACTCACACTTTCCACCATCTCGGGCAGCTCACACTCACACACACACACCTCCCACCGTCTCTGGCAGCTCACACTCATCCCACTCAGTCTCTCCTCGAGGCTCGCACGAGAGCTCACTTTCCACACGCTCGCACCTCACTTGTCTCTCACACACCCGCCAGCATACCCTGTCGCGCCGGCCTGGCGGGGCCCGTTCGGCCCCCACGCGCGCGCACACCCCGCCCCCCGGCCCTCTCTGCGTCCCGCACACGCCCCCGCCCCGCAGCCTCGGCCTCCGCGCACCCGCCTCGCGGGCCTCTGGAAATGTAGTCGGCAGAGGGGATGCTCCGCAGCGGCGTCCGGACTCAGGCTCCGCCGTCGCGGTCAGGGCGGCCCGCCCCACCTGCCCGGCCCCCGGCCTCCTACTCCTGACCCGCCGGAACAGCCCACCGGTCCTCCGCCCGGAAACCACGGCTCTCAGCCGAGGCGCCTCAGTGGCAAACGCCCGGGCTCCGAGCGCGCAGGCGGCTGAACTCTCGAGGCGGCGGAGCGAGGGGGGCGGAGCCCGAGCAGCGGGGGAGGGGCGGGGCTTGGCGGAGGGGCGTTGTCCTTCTACTCGGGGAGGAAGCAGAGCGCCGAGCGTACACGCCTCCTTCCAGCGCCTCCGTGCTCGGAGGGCGTGGCCCGGGGGTCAGGGCCGCGGCGGAGTTGGGCGGGAGAGTGCGCAGGCGCGTGGCACGCGTGTTTCCCCCTCCCCTGGCTTGGAGACCGGAAGCGTCCCTAGTTACCTGGTCACACGTGCTATCTTACCGCGTGGCAGCCGGCTCCCTGGCGCGTTCAGGGCAGCTTTGCTATGCGGCGCCTTGTCCGTGTGAGCGCGGGGTGGCTCCGGGCTTGGCCCGCGAGCCTGGCTCGTGGGGGCGTGGTTTTCTTCCTGTGCTAAGTTTTGCCACGGGAAGAACAGCGTCCGGGAACTCCGGCTGTGTCCTATCACCAGTGTGACGACGACGACAAATTAGCAAATGTCTCTCCTGCCAGGCGTGTCAGTCAGTATTCTTACTGTTCGGAAGCAGTCTCTGCAGCCAGACTGCCCCTGACAGTGGAAGCGGCCCCTGCAGTGGGGGGGAGACTAAAAAAACTATAGGAGAAGTCATGCAGGGGGACCACAGCAGGGGAAAAAACAGGCAAAATTCCCTGCCTCTTAAGTAAGATCTGACTTTTAAGTGAATGAGCAAAGTAAATGGTATATGCAAATGAATTAGTAAAATAAATAGTATATCGAATGGTGGGAAAGGCTATGGAGAAACAGCAGGGCAGGGGGATAGAGAGTGTAGGAAATTAGACTGTTTACTGTGGAGAAAAAGAGGAGTGAAAAAGGAGGGAAGGTATCATCCATAATCTCACAACTCAGAACTACTGCGAACACAATTAACATTTGTAGCTTGTAGCTTAAACACTATTTTCCTTTCACAACCTGGTTGAGATCTCTATACGTAAATAAACAATTTAGAAAAATGGGACCATAATGGTACATAATTCCGGTAACATTTTTCTCCATTATATGGTGAACACCTTTCTATATCACAAAGCATTCTTCTTTAGTCCATTTTTTTAGTTCAATTTTTTTTTAATTTTTTTTTTCAACGTTTATTTATTTTTGGGACAGAGAGAGGCAGAGCATGAACGGGGGAGGGGCAGAGAGAGAGGGAGACACAGAATCGGAAACAGGCTCCAGGCTCCGAGCCATCAGCCCAGAGCCCGACGCGGGGCTCGAACTCACGGACCGCGAGATCGTGACCTGGCTGAAGTCGGACGCTTAACCGACTGCGCCACCCAGGCGCCCCAGTTCAATTTTTAATAATTGCAATGTTAGAGGTGCCTGGGTGGCTCAGTCGGTTAGGCATCTGACTTTGGCTCAGGTCATGATCGTGTGGTTCGAAGGTTCGAACACTGGATCAGGCTGTGTGCTGACAGCTCAGAGCCTGGAGCCTGCTTTGGATTCACTCTCTCTCTCTCTCTCTCTCTCTCTCTCTCTCTCTCTCTCTCTCAAAAATAAACATTAAAAAATAAGTAAAATAATTGCAATGTTAAAATTATTGATTGCCACAAATAATATGAGAAAAGTGCTCAAAATCTTGAATACTAAGCAAATTCTTAGTATACTTCTAGCTCAAGTCTTGGCCAACTGACCCTCCTGTCGGTGTAGCGTGGATGCTTGATGAGTAAGTGTCATTCATTTCTGGGGTCATAGATGCTCATATTTGTGAGGATATATGAACCACAGAGAATTGCATACTGTTATTTGTTACTGGGGAACTACAGAAAGCATTAGGATGAGAAAACAATATATTCTACTACCCACATCTTGGTCTACCCTCCAGAGATTCTGGCATCCAACTATCTGGGCCAATTCTGCAGAAAAAAAAATAAACTCTGCACAAGATAGGAAAAACAGTTACCTGAAAGCACCAGAGAGTTTCCAAAGGAGGCAACAATTGAAAACATAATGACCACAATTTTCTCAATTTGATGAAAGCATAAAACAGCAGATTCAAAAAGTTGAGTGTGCTGGGCAATCCTGGGCAGAGGGGACTCAAAACTTTTACAGTTGGATTCAGAAGCCCTCGCATGTAGCCCCATGGCAGGAGGCAGTGCTGGGTGCTGAAAATGGGGGGGGGGGGGGGGAAGTGTCCTCATTGAGTCCTCCATCCAGACTACCCTCTCCTTCCCTTACTCTTTGCCCTTCTTCAAGCTCCCATCAAAGAACAGCTAATCTCCTGGCAGCTTCTGCATTTCCATAGGAAAAATAAAGTGCCCAAATTCAACTGATAGGATGTAAGCAATGTTTGCAAGGGGGATTAAAGCTAAAGTGATCTTGATCTAGCGTATAATGAGAAAATAGCAACATCTAGCCATCTAATGTCCTTTCGTCATGCTTTGTGATTGCTATTGTACTTGTTAGTTTATATATTTACTCATTTATCTGTTTATTGTCTCTCTTCCTAGTGTGTGTGTTCTACGAAGATAGTTCTGTTTGTTTTACTTCTGTTTAGAACACTTCCTAGCATAAAGTGGTACTCAATAAATAAAATAGGATGAATTTTTTAAACTGACGTAACACAGGAAACAAAAGATGTTGGCAAGGATGTGAGAAGGGAACCCTCTAACACTCACTGTTGGGGGAATGCAAACTGGTGCAGCCACTCTGGAAAACAGTATGGAGGTTCCTCAAAAGTAAAAAATACAATTACCCTACAGCCCAGTGAAGGATCCAAAATACTGATTTGAAGAGACGCATGCACTGTTATGTATAGCAGCACTATCAACAATAGCCAAACTATGGAGAGAGCCCAAATGTCCATCGATTCACGAAGGGATAAAAAAGATGTGGTGTATGTATACAATGGACTGTCACTCAACCATCTAAAAGAATGAAATCTTGCCATTTGCAAGAGCTAGAGTGTATTATGCTAAGCGAAATAAGTCAGTGATAGAAAGACAAATACCAGGGGCGCCTGGGTGGCTTAGTCGGTTGAGGGTCCAACTTCAGCTCAGGTCATGATCTTGCAGTTCGTGAGTTCGAGCCCCGCATCGGGCTCTGTGCTGACAGCTCGGAGCCTGGAGCCTGCTTCCGATTCTGTGTCTCCCTCTCTCTCTGCCCCTTCCCCGCTCATGCTTTGTCTCTGTCTCTCAAAATGAATAAACATTAAAAAAAAGAAAGAAAGACAAATACCATATGATTTCACTCATATGTGGAATTTAAGAAACAAAAACACGGGAAAATAAAAGGAGAGAAGGGTCAAACCATAAAACAGATTCTTAACTATAGGAGAACAAACAGGGTTGCTAGAGGGGAAGTGGGTGGGGGATGGGCTAAATAGGTAATGGGTATTACTTGAGATGAGCACTGGGTGTTACATTTAAGTGATGAATCACTAAATTCTACTCCCGAAACCAGTATTACACTATATGTTCACTAACTATAATTTAAATAAAAACTTTAAAAAATAATAAAATAAAAATTGATGTGTTCTATGTGTATTCTAAATGCCCACAAAGAACCAAAAGAGCTTGTCCGATGCGGAGATCACCCCATGTAGAGATGACTCCTGTCCCCTCCCAGGTGAGCTAAAGAAAACAAAATGAAATCCCTGGATGAAAGAAAAAAACCGACGCATTAGAAAAGAGAATGTGCTGAGTGAGTTTCACAGTACAGCAGCGCCACCTGCCGGACAAGGCGCCAAATACAACAGCTCCATCTCCTGCGAGCTGAGCTTTCGCGCAAGGCGGCCTGGGGATTCCCCCCCACCCCACGCCCTATCCCCATTCCAAGGCCACTTAGACTGAATGGTTAGCAAGCGAGGGACGCAACAGGCTTTGCCGGCCAGAGGAAAATAGTCCATTCAGGAGTGGAGCCAACCTGGCCCTAGCGTTGTCTCAGTTTTACGGGAAGGAGTGGCAGACACCCTTTCAGGGAAGCTTTATCCTTCTCCCTAAAGATCCAGTAGCTCAGTGGGGTTTTGAATCGCAGAGGTCCCCCCGCCCTCCCGCCACGCGAAGTGCCTGGGTGCAATTCATTGATGGTCCAGCTAGGTGAAAGTGTATGGTATCTGTCAGTGGTGGCATCTACCCAAACCTCTGCAGTAGGGTCAGGTGATAGAACAGGCCCGGAGGAAAGCCATCAGCCTGCCTCGGACAAAACTCTAAGGACTAGACCTCACAAAACATTAAGAATCTGGAGGAGCAGTGACCTACTTACTACCCAGGCAGGATATAAAAGGAAGGGCAACTAGTTCTACTGGTAATTTTACAGAATTTAAAAATCACAGCAGTTGAGGGGTGCCTGGGTGGCTCAGCCGATTAAGCGGCTGACTTTGGCTCAGGTCATGATCTCGCGGTTTATGAGTTCAGCCCCAGGTCCAGGCTCCTTGCTGACAGCTCAGAGCCTGGAGCCTGCTCCAGATTTTGTCTGTCTGTCTGTCTGTCTCTGCACCTCCCCACTCATGCTCTCTCTCAAAAATACACATTCAAAGAATGAATGAACGAACAAATCAATGAATGAATGAACAAATAAATAAAATAGTGAGAAAAGGGGTGGAGATATTTACAGGAGGACAGATACCAAATTGAGGCCCTTGCAGCCATGTCAGAGACTTGAAGCCTCTCCTGTGGTTGACGGGAGCCACCAAAGGCTTCTGAATGGGGCACAGACCCGATGACTTCTGCATTGTCCTGGTGGCAGGATGGAGCTGGGGGAAGAGGCAGGTAAGTCAGCCAGACAGCCAGCTCATTTCCTGGCACCCTCTGCCCTTTGTGTCCAGGGAAGACTGGCATGATTTGTCTACATTCAGTTCCACCATACACCATCAAGTTCACAATCTAAAACCAATCTCATGGTCAACACTTGCACGCAAGAAAATAAAAGGTGACAGTTCCCAGGAGAATGTTCAGAACTAGGCTACCTGGTGTAGAGTGCCCACTCATTGGTGACCTGGCTCCCATAACGTAGAGGAACACATGCTCTTTCCCCTTCACAGCTGCATCTGAAGATTTTCCAAGGAAGGTTTGGCTTGCTGAGGTAGGCAAATGCAGAAGGTGTGATTTTTCTTCTCTTGTTTGGGGGCAGGGGGACTTAAGAGGTTTTTTTAATGGTTTTAAAAAATATTTATTTTTGAGAGAGAGAGAACACGAGAAGGGGAGGGGCAGAGAGAGGAAGATAGAGAATCCGAAGCAGGCTCCTCACTGTCAGGGCAGAGCCTGATGTGGGACTTGAACCCACAAACCATTAGATCATGACCTGAGCCAAAATCGATGCTTAAGCGACTGAGCCAACCCTGGCGCCCCATTTTTTTTAATTGTGGTAAAATTACATGAAATTTACCACATTCGCCATTTTTAGGTGTGCAAGCACATCAGTAGCTTAAGCACATGCACAAGCAGCACAACCAAGTGAGGGTGTCTCCAAGGAATGCAAAGTGGTTTGGATACCTGAAAATCAAGCAAACATAATTCACATTAAACAACTCAAAAAATTAAAAACCAGATGATAATTTCAATAGATGCAGAAAAGCTTTTTACAAAATGTAACATCCAACCCAAATAAAAACTGTGAGGAAACTAAGAAAGAAGGGAACTTAAACAACCTGATTTAAAAAAAAAAAAACAATTTTCAAAACAAGCTAATTTAATATATAATGATAAAAAAAACTGGATGCTTTCCCCCCCAAATCAGGAGCAAAGATGTCCTCTCTCACTTCTACTTACTACTGTAGTAGAGGCTTCATCCAGTACAGTAGGAAAAATAAATAAGACATCCAGATGGGAAAGAAAAGAGTAAAATTGCCTTTATTTGAAGAAGAGCAGATCACCGTAGGTTGAACAAGCTAATGTACCAAAACAACACAAACCCAACGAGAACAACCAAGTTTAGTATGGTTGCAAGATACCAGATGGCTACACAAACATCCACTGTATTTCTATATACCAGCAATGGTCAGAAGCTGACATTTTAAGGCAAATAGAATAATAAATATGAAATATGTAGGGAATAATGTAGGGAAGTATGTAGGGAATAATGTAGGGAATATATGTATGGAATAATGCCAGATCTATTAACTGAAAACTACAAAACAGCATTTAGAGAATGAAAAGTCTAGCAACTTCTGTCTTGCACTCTTGGGTGCTCTGATGTGCCCGTGAGAAGTCCAGCTATCTGTCCAGACCACAAGGGGCGGGGGGGAAGTCAGGGGCAGGGGTTCTGGGGCTGCATGGCTGAGAGCGGCAGCAGCAGCGGACAATGGAAACAGAGGCTCCATAGTCACGGTCCCAGCCACTCCAGCTTTGTGTCAGACGTGTTAAAGAAGAAGCCATCCTGGATGTTCGGTCCTGGCAGGGATCACATAGATGGGAGATCAGACACCTATCCCCCAGATACAATATGAATGCTTCACACACAGAATCAGGAGAAATGTATAAAAGAAACAAAAAATGGTCCTTGCTCTGGCTCCAATGATTTGGGGTGGACTTTTAAGAAGCAATAAATAATCCAGCAACGTGACTCAGGAGACCACAGAAGGGTGCTATATCACCTCATCTACTTCCACTGTAAAAGTTTAGCAACCCCCCCCCCCACCACACACACCCAAAACACTTTCTTCTGCCGTGTCAACCCAATGAACATCAAGTGCCCCATGGTGGCAGAAATACACATTTTCACATTTTTCCAAATGTTAAATTATTTTTAAAATCAATTATTATTATTATTTTTAAAAAACCTGGTTTAGGGACACCTGGATGTCTCAGCTGATTAAGCATCTGACTCCTGATCCTGGCTCAGGTCATGATCTCACAGTGTGTGAGTTCGAACCCTGCATCAGGCTCTGTGCTGATAGTACAGAGCCTGCTTTGGATTCCCTCCATCTCTCTCCCTCTCTCTCTGGCACTATGTTTGGGCGCCATTTTAGGATGCAGAACCATCAAGAAGTAACTTCTTGTTCTTTTGTGTTGTATAATGTTTAACATTTTCCCATTTGAGGGGAGCTCTCCATTGTGTCCGAACTTGGTAGGATAAATGTCTTCCCGTTAAAACAAAAGCAAAAGCCAAGAGATGATCTCTTGCCTATTCTCTGGCAGTTAGGACAGAAGCACTGTGATCTTGGTTTCAAGATACCTAACGTGAAGTGACACAGACCGAGGACCAGTAAAGTTTCACTTGTAAAGCACTATTGCTCATTACTGATGGCACAGTGTAGGCCTTGTGTGGGAGCAAGAGGCCAGAGCTGCCCAGATCACGGGGTAATGGCTTCACTTTCTGCTCTTGAACCAGATTTACTTTGGTTCCTCTCCATTTTCAGAAGGGGGTTCATTACTATTACCTCCATCAACCAAGAACTTGAGACACTGTGAATAAACTGCTTCTTAAGAGGATCAGTGTCATTGATGCCACTTGTTACCAAGATCTTGACGGACTGTCAAATAACTAGAATGTTAACATTTCCAAGTCCAATTAGCTTTTGTTAATATTCCTCAACATGAACCCGCCGATGTTGAGTAAACTATGACTTGCATCTAAAGGTCTTCCCACATTCATGGCAATCAAAGGGTTTTTCACCAGTATGAATCCTCTTATGCCTGACAAAGATATGAAGAAGTATTAAAGGCCTTCCCACATGCAGGGCATCCAAAGGGCTTCACTCCATTCTGTGTCCTATCGTGCGTAACAAGTGAAGAGTGGTTACTGAAAGTTTTTCCCACATACCTGACTTTCACGGGGTCCTTTCCCCTGTATAGACTCCTCCTATGATTGACCAAATAGGCACCTGTAGGGTAAAGGCGTTTCACAATGTCCTTACATTCATAGTGTTTCTGTGCCAGTGTGAAGTCTCCTATGTAGAGTGGTTGCATGATATGGCAAGAGGTCTTTTTTTCATTCCTATACTGATATAGTTTTTCTCTGTTGCAGACTAGGAGTCTGGAGTTCTCTCTTGCCCAGCAAGAGAGTGGATGCAGAATTGAATACAAGAGAGGCTAATGTCTATATGGGGAGACAAGAGTCCTGAATAGGCGTCCTTTCTCTGAATTTATTAGGATCTTTTTTTTTTTTTAATTTTTTTTTTCAACGTTTATTTATTTTTGGGACAGAGAGAGACAGAGCATGAACGGGGGAGGGGCAGAGAGAGAGGGAGACACAGAATCGGAAACAGGCTCCAGGCTCCGAGCCATCAGCCCAGAGCCTTACGCGGGCTCGAACTCACGACCGCGAGATCGTGACCTGGCTGAAGTCGGACGCTTAACCGACTGCGCCACCCAGGCGCCCCCGAATTTATTAGGATCTTGAAGGCTTACATATGTAATGGACGTGCAGAAAGAAACAATAAAACCAGTAATAATTAACTCATCAGTGTAAGAGATAAAGGACTCGAGGGCATGCGTGTTAGAGGCTAGGCCAAAGCATAACAACATCTCGGCACCATGCAGACAGCCGTTTCCTGAAGGCACTACATCTGGTTTTGACTTTTGTAAGGACTAAGATAAATGGAACATGCTATCCTGAGAATGGTAAGTTAGTCAAGATTCCATTACGGCCTATATATCCTTAGCTGTCCTCAGACACTTTCATCCTGTTAAGGTGGCTTTCCGCCTGATGCCTTTTTAACCCATTTGTGTAAGTGTAGAGAATTCTTAACCTATTTCCCACATTTCTCCAGTATGAACTCTCTGATGCTCAATCAGGAAGAGAGACATAGGAAGGACTTCTTACACTTACTACATTCGTAGGGTTTTTCTCCAGAATGAATTTCTTATGTCTAGTGAGCTGTGAGCTTTGAGTGAAGACATCACTGCAGTCCTTACATTTGCAGGGTCTTTCCCCACTATGATTCCCCAGTGATCAATCAGGGCTGAGGAATGGCTGAAGGTCTTTCCACATTCATGGCACTCACGGGACCTTTCTCTAGCATGTGTACTCTGATGCTGAGTAAGATGAGTCATCTGGCTGAAGGTCTTCCTACATTCCTGACATTCAATGGTGTCTCAGCTGTGTGGATTCTCTCGTGCTGGTTAAGGTGTGCCGTCTGATCAAAGGTTTTACTACATTCATTACATGTATAGGGTCTCTCTCCTGTGTGGATCCTCTGATGTTGAACGAGAGTGGATCGACAGCTAAAGGACTTCCCACACTTACGGCACTGGTGGCACTTGTGAAGAATTTTGATAAGCAATAAGGTGTGTATTGGTGCAGGAAGTTTTTGCATGTTCTTTACATGGTTTGTTCATTCTTTTCATCACTGTTTCATGTTGGAATGTATCTTCTTTAATAGTCTTCCTTAGAGATATTCCTTGCTACTCCCCGCTGAAGTAGAGAGCGAACGCAAATTTCATACCTTTTATAAGAAGCGAGTGGTCACAGAGGTAGCTGCTGACGCTCTGGGTGAACAATGGAAGGGTTACGTGGTCCAAATCCATGAGGGAATGAGCAGACAAGCTTCTCCATGAAGCAGGCTGTCTTGACCCATGGCAGTATCCACTTGCCATTGAGTAAGGGGTGTTCCGTTACAGACCCAAGAGGACTGGAGAAAGAAAGTACAAATCTGTTCAGGGTTGCACTGTGGCTACCAATCTTGGTGTTCTCAACTTAGTCACTAGAAACAGGCGGAGAAGGATACTCCTGGCTCGCTGATACTACCATGCCTTGCCTCCTGAGGCCTCAGAAAGCAAGCAGAATCGGCAAATGTTTCAATCTCTCTAAAGAGATGATGTTCAGTGCACCTGGCTGGCTTGGTATGGAAGAAAATGCGACTCTTGATGTCAGAGTCATGAGTTCGAGCCCCATGTGGGGTGTAGAGATTGCTTATAACAACAAACTTAAATTTAAAAACTTTTAAATGTTTTATTGTTGTTTTGAAGACAGAGGGAGACAGAGCATGAGCAGGGGAGGGGAAGAGAGAGAGGGAGACACAGAATCTGAAGCTGGTTCCAGGGTCCAAGCTGTCACACAGAGCCTGATGCGGGACTTGAACTCACAAACCACGAGACCGTGACCTGAGCTGAAGTCGGATGCTTAAACCGACTGAGCCACCCAGCCGTCCCCAAACAAACTTAAATTTAAAAAAAAAAGACGATGTTCACTAGTATGTTGTGAAAAGCCCCTAAAAAAGAGGGGGAGAAACCTAGAACCAAAGTGCCCAACAGTCATCATCTTGTTACTCCACATGTCCTGCAACACGGATTTCGGTGTAATCATTCTCAAGAAAAGGCGTACTGAGAAAGGTAAGCAGAGGCTGCAGAATATGGTAAACTGTGACCACAGAAATGAAAAGGCCAAGAAAACACCAGATTGCCAAGAGATGGACACTGTCCTCATGAGAACGTCTATCTCGGAGTCTCATTGAAAATGAGATTTTCTAGGGGCACCTGGGTGGCTCAGTTTGGTTAAGCGTCCAACTTCAGCTCAGGGTCATGATCTCACAGTTCAAGCCCTGTGGGTTCAAGTTCGTGGGTTCAGCCCTGTGTAAGGCTCTGTGCTGACAGCTCGAGCCTGGAGCCTGCTTCAGACTCTGTGTCTCCCTCGCTCTGCCTCTTGCCATGTTCATGCTCTCCTCTCTCTCTCTCAAAAAATACATAAACATTTTAAAAAACGAGATCTTCCAAGAGTGACAAATAATAACATCAGACATCAAGTCCAAAAAAACAGGGCCGGCTGGGTGGCTCAGTCAGCTAAGCACTTCAGCTCAGGTCATGATCTCGCGGTTCATGAGTTTGATTGCCCTGTCTCAGGCTCCATGCTGTCATGTGGAGCCTGCTTGGGATTCTGTCTCTCTCCATCTCTCTCTAATAAATAAATAACCTTAAAAAAATAGATTTATGTGCATATGGATATGTATCTTAGAATATACCTTAGGATAGGATATCCCATCTGTCCCTAATAGGGCCTAGAAACAATAACACCCAAGCAGTAATGAGCCACTCAACCCCTACTCAGCTCCACCCTTTGGTTTCTAAGTTCCATTCTAGAAAAGAAGAAAGAAGGGAAGAAGAAAGAAAGACAGAAGAAAGAAAGAGAAGGGAGGAGGAAGGAGGACGGAGATAAAGAGATAGATAAGAATACAGAAGATAAAGCAAGAAAGAGAAGACATCAAGAAAGAAAGAAAGAAAAAGAAAAAAAAAAAGAAAGAAATAAGAAAGAAGAAAAAGAAGAAGAAAAAGAGGAATGAAGAAAGACGCCAAAAGACTCCCGGACCCCATGGAGAAATAGAGACCCCAGGGGTGGGTCCGGAAAGTACAAAATGTGCCTGGATCATCTTGTGGTGCTAGAAGGTAAGGAAGTGCTCATAAAATAATGGGCATGTCTAAAACACCCAGGAACCAACCCGATGGTGCTCCCAATAGCTAAACCAGGGGACAGCTTGGGCAAAACAAATGAGGGCTTCCTCTCAAGATACTTATTAATTCTAGGGACTAAAATAGTAACTTCACAGTGGAGAGACCTGTCAGACATCCCCTCAACCATGTTAACAAAGCCAATCTTTCCCAGTTGACATCATGTACCACGTGACATGATGTTCTTAGGAGGACTCATGACTTCTGTGGTCTTCAATTCCAAAATGAATAACTTCAATCTACTCATGGGAAAACATCAGACCTACCTAAGTTGAAGGTCATTCTATAAAATAACTGGCCTTGACTCCTCAAAAAGTATCAAGGTCATGAAAGACAAAGATCTATGGCACTGTCATCAATTGGAGACTCGGAAGACACACCAACTAAATAAATGCAATATACATTGGATCCTTCAACAAAAAAAAGTACACGAGTGGAAAACTGGCCAAATGAGAATAAGGTCAATAGATGAGCTACAATATTTTATCAATGTCGATTTCATTAATGCAAGATGTTAACTTCAGGTGCAGCTGGATGAGGGAACATGGAGTTGTGCACCATTTTTGCAACTTTTCTCTAAGTTCAAAGGTATTTCACAATAACGTTTTTAAAAAGGGAAATGATGGGGCGCCTGGGTGGCGCAGTCGGTTAAGCGTCCGACTTCAGCCAGGTCACGATCTCGCGTCCAGGAGTTCGAGCCCCGCGTCAGGCTCTGGGCTGATGGCTCAGAGCCTGGAGCCTGTTTCCGATTCTGTGTCTCCCTCTCTCTCTCTGCCCCTCCCCCCGTTCATGCTCTGTCTCTCTCTGTCCCAAAAAAAAAAAAAAAAAAAAAAAAAAAAGGGAAATGTTAAGAAATACAAAGACTGAGGAAATGTCAGATTAAAAGAGACTAAAGAGACACGACGCTTCAATACAGTATATGCCACCCAATTTTTTGGATTTTTTTTGGTTTTTTGTTTGTTTGGTTTTTATATATATAAAAGGCATCATGAGGATAACCAACCTCGGATTAGATGACAGAATTATATCGACGTGAACTTATTTTAATAACTTCACTTCTAATTTTGATAGCTGTGTAAGGAATTCACACTGGATAGATACTAAGGAGGGCACTTGTTGGGATGAGCACTGAGTGTTGTACGTAAGTGATGAATCACTGAATTTTACCCCTGAAACCAATATTACACTATATGTTAACTCACTAGAATCTAAATAAAAACTTGAAATAACAACAACAAAAACCAAAAAGAAAAAAAGAAATTCACAATGAAATACTTAGGTTAGGGGCGCCTGGGTGGCTCAGTCAGTTAGGCGGCCGACTTCAGCTCAGGTCATGATCTCGCGGTCCGTGAGTTCAAGCCCCGCGTCGGGCTCTGTGCTGACAGCTCGGAGCCTGGAGCCTGTTTCGGATTCTGTGTCTCCCTCTCTCTGACCCTCCCCCGTTCATGCTCTGTCTCTCTCTGTCTCAAAAATAAATAAATGTTAAAAAAAAAATTTTTTTTTAAAAAGAAATACTTAGGGGCGCCTGGGTGGCGCAGTCGGTTAAGCGTCCGACTTCAGCCAGGTCACGATCTCGCGGTTCGTGAGTTCGAGCCCCGCGTCGGGCTCTGGGCTGATGGCTCGGAGCCTGGAGCCTGTTTCCGATTCTGTGTCTCCTCTCTCTCTGCCCCTCCCCCGTTCATGCTCTGTCTCTCTCTGTCCCAAATAAATAAACGTTGAAAAAAAAATTAAAAAAAAAAAAAAAAAGAAATACTTAGGTTAAGTAGAGGAGCATCAAGTTGGCAACTTACTTTCAAATGTTTAAAAAATAATACGAATATAGAGAAATATATGGATTAAGCAAAGGTAGTAAAAGGGTAACATTCAACGAACTGGAATGAAAGGATAAGGGAATTCTTTGTACTTTTCTTGTACCATTTTTAAAATTTGAAGATGTGTCAAAAAGCAAAATTATCATCATCACCATAAATCATGTAACCCACCGATGACTGCACTGGAAGCTTATTCAATTTTCTGATTGCCATCAGATAAACTACTTTAGTCAGCTATGAAAAGCACAGCCTAGGAAACATAGTTAATATGTAATAACCTTGCATAGTTAACACCGGATGGTAACTATACCTATTGTGGTAAAAGCGACATAACATACAGATTGTTTCATCAGTATGTGGTACACCTGAAACTAATATAACACTGCATGTCAACCATAATTCAATTTTGAAATCTAAATTAAAGGAGTACTTTAGTCAGAGTTTGCTACTCTACTACTTCTACCTGGTTCTATTTCTAGACCTCACAGAAAACAGCAGCAACTTAAATACTTTTACCAGAGCCACAATTCCACACATCTCTGCAACCATCTCCTCTCCAGGCAAAAATACACAGGTTTTTCTACCCCTTCTCATGAGACATAGTTTCCAGACCCTCAATCATCTTGGCTTCCCACCTTAGTGTATGTTCCAGTTTATCAAAATCCTTCAGAAAATGTTGCTCCCAGTATCAAATTCAATCCTTTGATGGTCTGTCATTACGGGATACAGGAGGACTATGAACTTTCAACTAAACACCATGGGGTGATGGAAAAGGCGGAATCCTCAGAGTCTGCCAGATGTGGTGGGAACCCCAGCTGGCACGACTCCCACCCGGAATCACTCAGCTCACACTGCAAGGAAACAACTTCAGATTCACTGGGACAAAGTCATTTGCATCTCATCTTTCTTTTTACCATTTTAGTCCTTTCCTACTTCTTGTCTTCACATCTTTCCCTCTTTGCTTCTATCCTTTATTTTTAAAAGGGGTGGTGCCATCAAAGTAAAAAAAAAAAAAAAAAGGTATGGATGAGAAAGTGATTCAGCCAGGTATTAAGTTTCCCATAGCAACTTTCCTTACAGAAATTAGGTACATGGAAGGGCACCTGGGTGGTTCGGTCGGTTGAGGGTCCAACTCTTGATTTTGGCTCTAGTCATGATCCCAGGGTTGTGGGATCGAGCCCCACATCAGGCAGCATGCTAAGCATGGAGCCTAAGATTCTCTCTCTGCCTCTACCCCTCTCCCCTGCTCGTTCCCTCGAAAGAAAGAAAGAAGAAAGAAAGAAAGAAAAGAAGAAAGAAAGAAAGAAACAAACAAACATTAGGTATATGGAGTATTTCTAATTCATTAATAAGCCAACAACTTGATTAAAAAAACTTTTCTGAAGGTATAAGGGATGCTCTAGAGGAAGAGCGCTGGACACTTTGGGCATAAATGAAAACAGGTCTGCCTACCCAGAGGTCACCCAGGAAAGCTAGACACCAGGTGAGAAGATGAACTGCTGGAGAGTTTCTGGGCTGGAAAATAAAATCCTCATGTGAAAATAAAATCCTCAATACATTGAGGAGCGAGAGGACCTGCAGTGTAATGGCAGTTTTCTCAAGGTCATTATTCTTCCATAGGGTTTTTGGACCAAGAGTAAGAAAGAGACATCTTATCACATGAACTTGTGATACTGCTAATGAAATATTTTGAGAATGAAGTAAAATAGTTTTCAGCTATTAATACAAGGACACCTCACTAACAGGGAGCTGGGAGGCCAGCAGGGGGAGCCATCAAGCCCCACCACTCCTGGTCAATTGCAGGCCTAAAAGGAAAAGAGGGACCTTGCACTTGGATACTACTTTACAATCCCAACAGATGGAAGGAAGGTTTCCCTCCTCCCGGAGCAACAGCCCAGCCAAAGAGAAGCCACTACACTTCCAACTCCAAGTGTATTCCCATGGACTTTTTGTTTATAACAGCCTTCCCAACTCTCCCCTTCCTCTCTTTCTTCTCCCTTCCTCACCTTTGTTCTCTGGTGCATTCCTCTCTTTCTTCTCCCTTCCTCACCTTTGTTCTCCGGACTTGCCTGTGGTTTTGCCCCTAACATAACTGAATTTTATTTTTAAGGGAGCGTTAGGCAAGTAATCAGAATATTTGTTAAAATTAAATTAGCTTCATTAAAGAATGAGGCATTACCATACAAGCCTAAGAGCCGTCCATATTTTAATAAAGCATTTTTAAAAATAAAAACCTCTGGGGCGCCTGGGTGGCTCAGTCGGTTGAGCCTCTGACTGGCTCGGGTCATGATCTCATGGTTTGTGAGTTCGAGCCCCATGTCGGGCTCTGTGCTGACAGCTCGGAGCCTGGAGCCTGTTTCGGATTCTGTGTCTCCCTCTCTCTCTGCCCCTCCCCTGCTCATGTTCTGTCTCTCTCTGTTTCAAAAATAAATAAAACATTAAAAAATTTAAAAAAAAAGTAAAAAATAAAAAAAAATAAAAACCTCTGAAGTGAAATTAGAGAAAGACAAAAATCATGACTTCGCTCATATGAGGACGTTAAGAGACAAAACAGATGAACATAAGGGAAGGAAAACAAAATAATATAAAAACAGGGAGGGAACAAAACTGAAGATACTCATAAGTATGGAGAACAAACTGAGGGTTGCTGGAGGGGTTGTGGGAGGGGGGATGGACTAAATGGGTAAAGGGCACTAAGGAATCTACTCCGGAAATCATTGTTGCAGTATATGCTAATTTGGATGTAAATTTTAAAAAATAAAAAAAAAAATAAAAATTTAAAAATCCTAAAAATAAATAAATAAATAAAAATAAAAACCTCTGTCCCTGGAGACAGAACAGACAAGACAGGCCACACATAACCTCCTACATACTGATGACCACGGACTTTGATATTGTCAGCCCATGAATGTCCGAAAAAGAACCAGGATCAACCTAAGTGGGGTCTAGGCCCAACAGGAAATTCAGGAGGGCTCCAGGGAAGAATCTGAACGAGCGGCGAGCTCTCTGCAAGTGCAATTCCGTGTGTGTTCTGTGGTTGCTCGGGGGGCCACAGCTTCTCTCCTCTGTGCCCGCGCCAACCCCACACTGAACAGTAATAGCGGGAGTCTCGTAACCGAGATAAGCCCTCTGCATGTCCTCTTTTTAATCAGCACAGCTGCCATAAAACAGATTTCACTTTCCGCATCTGACAGATTTAAGTGCCAGGGTCGATTCTGAAAACCCAGATCTGGCGGACAGGACAGGGCAGAGGAGGGGAGAAGAGGGGAGAAGAGGGGAGGAGAGGGGAGAGGAGGGGGAAGGGAAGAAAAGAAAAGAAAAGAAAAAAGAAAAACCTCATTGCACCATTGCACTTCCAACCAGGTCCCTGCTGACTTCGGGCTGGGCACCATTCGAGGTATTCAATCCTGGGACACGAGGAGCCGCTCAGGACGCAGCATCCACTCTGCACGTGCGCAGGCCGGGCTCCCAAAGACCAAACGAGGTGCGAAAAGCCACACGGCCCCTCCGAGGCTCCACGAGCGGCCCATGCAACACCCACACTGCGATGACACTTGGTCCCACACCCTTGCGGCGACCCCCAGAACCCGCTAGCAGGGGTGCTCCCCCAAGAGACCCTGCCCCACGCCGCCGGGGAGCCCCAGCTGCAATTCCAGAACGCCTCAGCTACCCCAGACAGCGGCCGCATGGTACTCCCTGCGCCTGCACAGCACCCCCTCCCACGCGCCTTTGGGCACTAAGCCACGCCCCCCTCCAAACGACCGAACGCACGCGCGTTCCGTCACTCGCAACCACCTTCCCTCCCTTCGCACATCCCGGAGACCCAATGCGCTGAGGCCCCGCCTCTGCTGTCGGCAGTAAACATGCGCGCCCTACTCTTGGAAAACTCGCGCATCCATCACTGCCCGAGACTCGGGGACAGGAGACCATTCTCTTTTGGATAGGAGGTTCTGGCTCTTTACTCACGCAGACACTCGCGGCTCTACATCCGTCCCTCGCTACCGACACCACAGCCTCTAGCTGCCCAGGACCCCGCTCCCTTCAGGGCTCTGGGACTACGGTGGTGGAACTGCGCATGCACACACCGAGGCCAAGCGGCTCCCGGAAGCCACTGCGGCACGTGGGCAGTGCCGGGCAGTGAAGGGATACTTCCGGTCTGTGTGGCTCCTGGGAGACCTTGGTCGGTTGCCTGGCCTTCTCTTCCTCCGTGGTGTTGTTTTCCCAACTACGCGCGGTGGAAGGACACGTTTGAGGTTTGGGGCGGGACGGCCAGGGCTAAATCCGCTCATTGCACGTTCAATACAGTAAAATTTCCTGAGTGTTGACTTTCTGTGATACTGGTACAAGCAGATGGTGCGGTGGAGGTGTATCTGAAAAGGACCGTGCAGGGCAGTTACTGGTGGTTGAAACCATAGTGAATCATTGTCTGAGGATTTAATGCAGCCTCAGGCTGTCGGAAAGGACAACGAACCATATGCCCAGCATCCTCAGTTCATTCCTGGCTCGTTCTACATAAACAGCTGAAGATGAAACCCAATGCCTTGGTCCTGTTGCAGGCTCTGATGGAGGCAGATGGGGAGAGAGAACACATCTGCAGTCGAAGACACGGTTAAAAAACGAATTACAACTGAGTAACTATCTAATTGGCTTTATTGAATGATTCATGAATCTAGCAGCAAACTAGCAAGTAGGGGAGCCCTGGAGAGTGCCACAAAATGAAAGGTTTTTACAGGAAGGAGGTTGGATTGAGAAAGTTATTAGCAAAAACAAAAACAACGATAACAAAAAAGGGTTGTTCCAGGCAAGGTCATCTTCCGTTAGAGGGGTGGACAGAGTCCTATTAGATGGATTATCTCTTCTTCCTTTGGGGGATGGAGAGGGCCCGCATGACAGATTGCTATTGTAGTGGTGACCAGAAAGTTTCTGACAGGTGAACACTGTATTTCTGGGGGACTCCTGGGTGGCTCAGTGGGTTGCACATCTGACCCTTGATTTTGGCTCAAGTCATGATCTAATGGTTCATTAAATTGAGTCCTTGTCAGGCTCCTATCTGACAGCACTGATCCTGTTTGGGATTCTCCCCCTCTCTCTTTCTCTCTGCCTCTCCCCTGCTCACATTCTCTCTCTTTTCGTTCCCTCTCTCTCTCTCTATCTCAGAATAGATAAACTTTAGGAAAAAAACACTATATTTCTCGGATTCGTTGAAAGTGCACTTAGGATAGTTATTAAGCCCCGATTTGGTGACTTAGCCTAAGTGATGCCATTTTAGTGACACCATTTTGGGCCTGTGGTTTTCTTTTTTTTTTTTTTTTTAATTTTTTTTTTCAACGTTTATTTATTTTTTTGGAGACAGAGAGAGACAGAGCATGAACGGGGGAGGGGCAGAGAGAGAGGGAGACACAGAATCGGAAACAGGCTCCAGGCTCTGAGCCATCAGCCCAGAGCCCGACGCGGGGCTCGAACTCCTGGACTGTGAGATCGTGACCTGGCTGAAGTCGGACGCTTAACCGACTGCGCCACCCAGGCGCCCCATGTGGTTTTCTTTTTAATAGAACTTTGTCTTCAACGTTTGTTGCTACCTAACAAACTCTACCTAAAATGCAGTTGAGATATCTTTTAAGTCAAAGCTGAGTGAAAGGAGATAGTTTATTCCACATTTCCTAAGAAAACATTTAAGTTCCACATTGTGCATATGTTTAGATGATTCTAAGTTGTTCTTATTTTTTGTGGTTAATAATTACTTTTAAGTATCACATTCTAATTCTACATATGTCATCATACCATTCTTCAGTGGTTTTAAATCAAGTGATTTTAAAATATTTTCCCTTTTTAGTTAAGCTGCGTAAACTCTGGAAGAATAACCAAGCTTGGATAGGTATTTTCTCCTGAATTCCTGAAAAATTATCTTCTAGTTTAAAAAAAAAGTAACAGGGGCACCTGAGTGGCTCAGTCAGTTAAGTGTTTGACTTCAGCTCAGGTCATGATCTCGCGGTTCATGAGTTTGAGTCCCACGTCGGGCTCTGTGCTGACCGCTCAGAGCCTGGAGAGCCTGCTTTAGATTCTGTGTCTCCCTCTGTCTCTGCCCCTCTCTGCTCATGCTCTGTCTCTCTCTCTCTCTCAGAAATAAACATTACAGGGGCGCCTGGGTGGCGCTGTCGGTTAAGCGTCCGACTTCAGCCAGGTCACGATCTCGCGGTCCTGGGAGTTCGAGCCCCGCGTCAGGCTCTGGGCTGATGGCTCAGAGCCTGGAGCCTGTTTCCGATTCTGTGTCTCCCTCTCTCTCTGCTCCTCCCCCTTTCATGCTCTGTCTCTCTCTGTCCCAAAAATAAATAAACGTTGAAAAAAAAATTAAAAAAAAAAAAAGAAATAAACATTACATTTAAAAAAAATTGTGTTTTAAAAATTTATTTATTTTAAATTTATATCCAAATTAGTTAGCATATAGTGCAACAATGATTTCAGGAGTAGATTCCTTAGTGCCCCTTCCCCATTTAGCCCATCCCCCCTCCCACACCCCCCCAGTAACCCTCAGTTTGTTCTCCGTATTTGTGAATCTCTTCTGTTTTGTCCCCCTCCCTGTTTTTTATATTATTTTTGTTTCCCTTCCCTTATGTTCATCTATTTTGTCTCTTAAAGTCCTCATATGAGTGAAGGATATGATATTTGTCTTTCTCTGACTGACTAATTTCACTTAGCATAATACCCTCCAGTTCCATCCACATAGTTGCAAATGGCAAACTTTCATTCTTTTTGATTGCCGAGTAATATATATATATATATATACATATATATATATATATATATATGTATATATATATATATCAATATATACCACTTCTTCTTTATCCATTCATCCATCGATGGACGTTTGGGCTCTTTCCATACTTTGGCTATTGTTGATAGTGCTGCTATAAACATTGGGGTGCATGTGCCCCTTCGAAACAGCATACCTGTATCCCTTGGCTAAATACCTAGTAGTGCAATTGCTGGGTGGTAAGGTAGTTCTATTTTTAGTTTTTTGAGGAACCTCCATACTGTTTTCCACAGTGGCTGCGCCAGCTTGCATTCCCATTTTTATTTAAAAAAAATTTTTTTTAACATTTATTTATTTTTGAGACAGAGAGAGGCAGAGCATGAACGGGGAAGGGTCAGAGAGAGGGAAACACAGAATCTGAAACAGGCTCCAGGCTCTGAGCTGTCAGCACAGAGCCCAACGCGGGGCTTGAACTCACGGACCGCAAAATCATGACCTGAGCCGAAGTCGGCTGCTTAACCGACTGAGCCACCCAGGTGCCCCTTGCATTCCCATTTTTAATTTTTAAAGTAGTAACAATTACATTACTGATTTTGAAATATTTACATTCTAAAGAGAAACAACTAGAATATTAATTTGGTAGTAGTTATGATTTTTAAAATTTATATTCACAATTAACATGTAGATAAGTATTTGGTACTCAAACACTCAACATTTTTTTTTGTAATTTGGGAGGTTGAGGACATATGTAAATTTTGGTTCCTGTTTATATGTTGAGATCATGCAAGGTTTAGAAAAGGAACTGATAATTGCGTCTTTTCAAACTTGGAAATTTGTATCATAGATATTCCCTCTACACTTAATAGTTGGGTAAGTCTTTCTTCTTAAAAACTGATAATAATGGGGCACCTGGGTGGCTCAGTCAGTTGAGCGTAGGACTCTTGATTTCAGCTCAGGTCATGCATGATCCCAGGGTTGAGGGATCGAGCCCCGTGTAAGGGGCTTAAAATTCTCTCTCTCTCACTCTCTCTCTCCCCCCTCCCCTGCTCATGCTCTCTCTAAAATAAAAAAAAAAAAAAACCTGATTTTTTTTAACACGTAATTGCATTCCCTATAAAATCTGTCCTTTGCTAATCTTTATAGTCAATTCTAGAAGCATAGTTTTTCCTTTTTAGGAAGGAAAGTTAATCTAAAATTTTTAATTTATTGGCATAAAAATTGGTAAGTATTCAACCTTATTTCTTAATATCCTTTATGTGTGTTGCTGCATCCTCCTCATTTGTTTTGTTTTGTTTTTTGAGAGAGAGAGAGAGCATGAACAGGGGAGAGGGGCAGAGGGGGAGAGAGAGAATCTTAAGCAGGCTTCATGCTCCACACAAAGCCAAGTGCAGGGCTCAATCCCACGACCCTGGGATCATGACCTGATCCAAAATCAAGAGTCGGACCCTCAACCGACTGAGCCACCCAGGCGCCCCTACATCATTTATAATAATAGTACTTTTGGGGCGTCTAGGTGGCTCAGTCGGTTGAGGGTCCAATTCTTTTTTTTTTTTTTTTAATGTTTATTTATTTTTGAGAGAGAGTGTGTGAGAAGGGGAGGGGCAGAGAGAGAGGGAGACATAGAATCCAAAGCAGGCTCCAGGCTCCAAGCTGTCAACACAGAGCCTGATGCAGGGCTCGAACCCACGAACCGTGAAATCAAGACCTGAGCCGAAGTCGGACACTTAGCCAACTGAGCTACCCAGGCGCCCCTGTTGAGGGTCCAACTCTTGATTTTGGCTCAGGTCATGATCTCATAGTTTGTGGGATCAAGCCCTGCGCTGAGCTCTGTGCTGACAGTGTGGAGCTGCTTAGTATTCTATCTCCCCACCTCTCTATATCTCTCTCCTGCTCTCTCATGCTTTCTCTCTCTCTCTCTCTCTCTCTCAATAAGCTTGAAAAATTGTACTGTTATGAGATTTGCTAAATGCTTATATTATCCTTTTAAAGAAACAGCTTCAAGGTTGACAAAACCTACTTCTCTCATAATTTCAAAACATTCTTTGATTGCTGAGTTATGTTCATTTTCTAGCTTCTCAAGAGGTCTCTGGTTCACTTATTCCAGTGTTTATAGTTTTCTGACGTATAAACACATTTAAAATTATAACTTCTTTGAGTAGTAACATGGCCACATCCCACAGGTTTTGTTATGTACTGCTCTTGTTCACTTCAGAGTCTTCTTGTTTAACTGAAGCAGAAAATATTAGGTAACATAAAGGTGACTTCGTTAATGTCTAACTTAGCACATTTTTACCTGAGTTATATCCCTGTATGATTTGTTACAAACTTCTGCACATCTTCCTCAACTTCTTTAATAGTTAAATGCTTAACTGTTGTTTTACATGCCTGGAGTTTTATTCACTTTGCATCTTTTTTTAATGTTTATTTATTTATTTTTTTTCGAGAGAGCACAACCTGGGGAGGGACAGAGAGAAAGAGAGAGAGGGAGACACAGAATCTGAAGCAGGCTCCAGGCTCTGAGCTGTCAGCACAGAGCCTGACGCAGGGCTCGAACCCACGATCCATGAGATCATCGCCCGAGCAGAAGTCAGACACTTAACGAACTGAGCCACCCAGGCACCCCTCAACTTTGCATTTTCTGATGCACAATAAATGGCAAGTTCTGAATGGGGGGTTTAAAACTTATATTCATCAGTATGAATCTTCTCATTAAAAGAGCCTTATGGCTAAAGAAATTCCCATATATGTGACATATAAAGCGTTACTTTCTCTTATGCATCCTTTTCTGTAAATTAGGATTAGCTTACGGTAATGGGTTTTCAAAATTCTCCACTTGCATGGTTGTTTGCCATCATGAATTGTACAATAATTAATAATTGATAGGTAGTAGGGGGAGCTCTTCTACGTTACCATATTAATATGGTCTTTAGTGATGACGTAATGATGTGAATCTGCTGATAAATGCAACATGAGCTGAAAGATAAAGCATTTCCATATTGGACAAGGTTATACGTAATAATAAATTATTTGATGTTCTTTCAGGGACAAGACCAGTGAAATATTTCCTTCACTTATATATAGGAAGTTTCTATGGCATGAATTCCTTAAGACTAAGAAAGATGACCGTGTCTTGAAGGCCTTCCCACATTACTACATACATAACAAATAATGTTGAGTAAGTTGTGAACCCTGACTAAAGGTTTTCCCACATTCCTGACATTCATAGTGATTTTCACCAGTATGAATTTTCTAATGTCGAATAACTAGTGTTAAGTGACTAAAAGCTTTTCCACATTCAGTACAGTGAGAAAGGTTCTCACCAGTAAGGGTGCTAATGCTCATTAAATTATGAAATTCGACCAAAAGCTTCCATTACATTTATATGATTTCTCACTTAGTATAAATTTTCTGGTGATGATAAAGCTTTGAGCCCTGCCTAAAGGCCTTCCCACAAACCTTACGTTTATAAGGTGCCTCACCAGTATGGATCCTCTGATATTGAGGAAGATATGACTGATGACCGAAGGCCTTTCCACATTCATTACATTTGTATGGCTTCTCCCTGGTATATATTCTTTGATGTTCATGAAGTTGTGTGATACCTCTAAAGGCCTTCCACATTCCTTACAGTCATAGGGTTTTCTCCAGTATGAATTCTCTGATGTTGAATAATTAGTGACAAGTTTTTGCACATTCAGTATATTGATAGAATTTTCCCCTAGTATGCATTCTATGATGTGCATTAAGTTTTGAGAGCTGAATATAGCTTGTTTGATACTCCTTACACTCATAGGTTTTCTCACCAGTAGGAATTCTCTGGTGTTGGGTAAAGAGGGAAATAGGACTAAAGGCCCTTCCACATTCTTTACATTCACGGGGTCTTTCCCAGTGTGAGTTCTATGATGTTGACGGGGATCAGGACGGTGATGGAGAAAGCCTTCCCATGTTGCTTGCATTCCTCAGATCGGTCAGCAGTATACATTTTCTGGTGACTTAGAAGGGATGTCTTCTGCCGAAACCCTTCTCTACATTCATTATGCATAGGGCCTACTTCCAGGTGGAACTTTCTGATGCAGGTTATGGGAAGTTTGCTGTCTCACAGTAGATACTCTTCCTGGGTGATTATCACTTGACTGGAATTTCCTTCCTCATTTCTTTGATGTCTCTCAAATATGCCTTTATATTCCCAGTCATCCTGGAACATGGGGTCCTCAGGATCTTTGTTTATAAATTTTTCCATTTTCTCCCATGAGAATACATGATCTGAAAGATAATGAAAAAGCAGAGATACTCACTTTAGTCCTTCCTCTTAGAGAGTTAGAGCTTCTTTAGTAGAAACTGTTTTTTATTTTTTTAATGTTTATTTACTTTTGAGAGAGAAAGAGAGACAGAATGCAATCAGGGGAGGGGCAGAGAGAAAGGGAGACACAGAATCCAAAGCAGGCTCCATCCAGGCTCTGAGCTGTCAGCACAGAGCCCCACGCAGGGCTCGAACTCATGAACCATGAGATAGTGACCTGAGCTGAAGTCGGATGCTTAACCAACTGAGCCATCTAGGCGCCCCTAGTAGAAATTGTTTTAAACTGAAAATGATGTTTATGAAAAAAATGACTGTTCTTTACAGCTCCCAAATATGACTAAGCAATTAGATAAGTGAACAAGGAGAACAGGATATGTGGACATCCCCTAAGTGAAGTAAGTGAGGTAGTTATTCAGATAGATTTTTCAGTTTTTATCATTACAGTTGCCTAAGGAGTTTGTTGAAATAAGGATGTCTAAGGTGGTTCTCTTGCAAGTGACAATGAGACCCATTGCTGAAAACACTTCAGAGCTTCATGTTGCACAAGAGTGAAATCCTGAGTCCTCAACCTGTCAAATGTGTTCAAGTTCATCTTAAGCTACTTGCCTTCCTCACTGTGTTCCACCCCCAGTTTCTCCTTGCACATGTGAGAATACATGGGGTTGCATTTGCTGATCTGTATGTAACACTGTGCCCAGTTTTTGCAAAGCTGGCTTCTTGTTAGAATTCAGATCTCATATTCAACATCACTTCTTTAGATGGCTGTCATTTGTCTTATTCTAAATACTGTCACCCCTATGATTTCCCATTCGAGAATCTTACTGCAAAATAGAAAAAAAGTTGTGATGGGTCGCCTGGGTAGTTCAGTCGCTTAATCTTCCAGCTCTTGGTTTTGGCTCAGGTCATGATCTCGTGGTCATGGGATCAAGCCCCATGTCAGGCTCTGTGCTGTGCATGGAGCCTGCTTGGGATTCTCTCTCCCTCATCCCCTGCCCCTCTTCTCCACTCAAACTCTCTCTCAAAATAAATAAATATACTTTATCGGAAAATTTTTTTAATGTTTATTTATTTTCGAGATACAGAGATAGGGTGCGAGAGGGGGAGGGGCAGAGAGAGAGGGAGACACAGAATCCGAAGCAGGCTCCAGGCTCTGACCTGTCAGCACAGAGCCTGACACAGGGCTTCAACCCACAGGCCACAAGATCATGACCTGAGCCAGTGCCAGACGCTTAACCGACTGAGCCACCCAGTTGCCCCCAAATAAACTTTAAAAATTAAAAAATAAAACGCTTTAAAAAAAAAAAAAAGAAAAAAGCTGTGACGATATACATGGAAATACTTTATCTACCTCTTTACTGCCTTCTCCCCTCAACCAAACTTTAACCCAAATCTAATTTACTTACTGTTGTATAATAAACCTCAAATTCCGTGCCTGCCACACATATGACATCATATAACTCATGAATATTGAAAGAATAGACCATTAGGTTGAAGGAAGAAAATCAGGATAAGGATAAGGGGAAATAGCACAAAGGAGAAGGGAACCTACAATAGGTTATTATTTCATGCCTATAATTAAGTATTAGTAATATCAAAGTATAGTTTTCAAAAATTTTTCCAAATAAAAAATGAAGTGGTGTTAAAGATTTATTTAACTCATTAATAAGGAACCAAGATGATGGTAAAGGTGCTTCAAAGAAGAAGTCAATAATTGAATAAATACACACAAATACTCAAATGAGTTTGCTAATAGATTAAAAACTGGTTAATGCCATACAGAGTATGAAAACCAGAACATTTGGATTTTTTTTTTTTTTTTTTTTTTTTTTGGCCAGCCAGAAATGTCCAAGTTGACAAGCTAAGTTCATGAGTCTAGGTTCTTTTGTTTTTATTTTTATTTTTATTTATTTTTTTTTAAATTTTTTTTCAACGTTTTTTTATTTTATTTTTGGGACAGAGAGAGACAGAGCATGAACAGGGGAGGGGCAGAGAGAGAGGGAGACACAGAATCGGAAGCAGGCTCCAGGCTCCGAGCCATCAGCCCAGAGCCTGACGCGGGGCTCGAACTCACAGACCGCGAGATCGTGACCTGGCTGAAGTCGGACGCTTAACCGACTGCGCCACCCAGGCGCCCCTGTTTTTATTTTTTTAATGTTTATTTGTTCTTGAGAGAGAGAGGGAGAGAGAGAGGGGAGGAGGGGCAGAGACAGAGAGGGAGACACAGAATCCCAAGCAGGATCCAGGCTCTGAGCTGTCAGCACAGAGTTTGATGCACGGCTCAAACTCATGAACCGTGAGATCATTACCTGAGCTACAGTTGGATACTTAACCAACTGAGCCACCCAGGCATCAAGAGTCAAGGTTCTAATCAATATTTAACAGTAAGTCAAACAAAGGTACAAATCCTCTAGAAAATGAAACAGCCCTTGGGTATACTTGTTAGGCAGTTTCCTAGTATGGTATTTAAAAAACATGGGTCTTGGGTACCAAAATCCCACATCTAGGAATCTACCCTGATGAAATACCTCCAACATTATGATAAACATGATACACATGATTATTCATTATGGCATGATCATAATTTTAAAATACTGGGAAGGGCGCCTGTGTGGCTCAGTCCATTAAATGTCTGACTTGAGCTCAGGTCATGATCTCACCGTTCATGGGTTGGAGCCCTGCAACCGGCTCTGTGCTGACAACTCAGAGCCTGGAGTCTGCTTCAGATTCTGTGTCTCCTTCTCTCTCTGCCCCTCCCCCGCTCACACTGTCTCTCAAAAATGAATGAATGTAAAAAAAAAAAAAAACCTTTTTAATAAAAAATAAAATACTGGGAACCATCTAAACACCCATATATAGGAGAGTGGTTCAATAAACTGGCATATCTACAAAATGAAGTGTTACACAGTTGCATACAAGAATGAAAAAAATGTCCATGAAATTATAAGTAATTTCCAAGACATATTCTTAGGTGAAAAAAAGCTAGGTGCAAAAGTATACATAGAGTATGTGACTTTTTCTGTAAGAAAAGAAATATAAGAGAATATACATGTATCTGCTTATTTTTACACAAGAAATGCTGGAAGGAAAAGAATGTAAAATAATGAGTTTGGTTAACTACAGGGGTAGGTGGGGATAAGGTTGAAAAGAGGAGAATGAGAATAGGTAGCAGGGATGAGGGCGATGCCATACTTTTCTGAGTAAACTCTTTTGTAAAGTTCTGACTTTTCAGAATGACAGTAATGTTTCACACAGCATCCAAATAAATAACTAAAACAGTAATGAATGAACCTGCCTGTACTACAAATAAATACAGCCACGATGAAGGGAGTGGGGAAGAAAAGAACCAATTTTAGTATATTTAGAAAACAGTATTTTGATCACATACTGTAAGACTAAAGAGAAAAAACCTCATACATAAATGTTGTACTCTACTTAATACATGTGTTTCTCACAGGGTATGATAAGAATTATTTAAATATTGACTACATAGAATTTTAGGAAATGTTTAAGAAATGTCTGACAGCAGAAATTACAGGCTGGTCTAATCCTACATCTGAGGATGAATCAGAAGCAACCTTGGGACCCACGTTATTGCAGAGAGCCTGACTCAAATTGGAAAATTTGAACATGTTAAAAAAAAGTTTTTTTTTCAAGCATGAAAGAAAGAATGTACAAAATCTGAATCTGGAAATACATATCAAAGGAAGAAAAATCATTGGGAGGTAACCAAAATAAACTATTTTTAGAACCATATTTTCGGATGGAAACAATGATCCAACTGTTTAAAAAGTGGTGGGGGAGGGGCGCCTGGGTGACTAGGTCAGTTAAGTGTCTGACTTCGGCTCAGGTCATGATCTCATGGTTCGTGAGTTGAGCCCCGAGTCAGGCTCTGTGCTGACAGTGTGGAGCCTGCTTGGGATTCTCACTCTTTCTGCCCCTCTCCCACTCATGCTCGGTCTCTCTCAAAATAAGTATAAAAAGGAGGTGGGGGAGAAACTGGAAAGAAACAGTGTTCCCTAGGTGGGTAAAAAGTTGTACTTCAAAGAACTCGCCTTCCTCTTTGAGCAGGGAGAAGCATGGGGAGGGTGCAGGGGGTGGTGTGTGTGAGTACGAGAGAGGCCCCTCCAGGCGCTCACCCTGATGGGAGTAATGCTCTGCTCTGAACACTAGGGACTTTGAGGGGAACTTTCCAGGCATTGTCTCAAAGGTGCCGCGTCTTGCTAACCGTCTGAGCCATTACCTACAGCGCCACTGCCCTTCTTAATGATCCTTCACTCAGCTGGGCACAGGCTTCCTGTCACATCTCTTTGTGCCCCCAAGGGTTCTTTCCCTTGTTCTGATAAGGAGATCACATCTGGCCTGGAAATAGAAGAACCTGTGTATGCAAGAAGAAATGCAACAGAGTCACAAAGGGGGCATCCCAGAAGTCACACCCAGCTCCTGGTCATCAATGAGGAAAAGAAACCAGAAAATTCCAGAGAAGAGGAGGAAGTCACTTTTGGAATGGGGAAGAAGCTTCTTTGGGTGTTATCCTACAGAACTATCTGTCCCCATTCAGTACAATTGCATTGAGAACAGAGCAGAAACTCAACCATAGTCTTGAAGGCACCTCAGAATTCACACCCAAGGCAGCAGGTATTCCCGTGGGCAAATCCCAGCCTCCCAGGGGTGCTAACATCTTACCTAGAGATGAAGTTGCTGAAGTTCTCCAGTGTCACGTCCCTGTACAAATCCTTCCTAGCAGGATCTGGCTGGCCCCACTCATCCTGAGAAGACTACTGCCACATCCCTAAACATCACTGAGCCCTGAAACAACAAACTGAGGATGTGTGCCGTCCAAGTGAGTATTTATGACCAGGAAAATAGGAGGATGGAAAAGGACACCGCAGGGAGTGGGGAGACATACCCAGAGAATAAGCTGAGGCAGATGAGCACGTAAGACGATTTTGGCAATTCAAGAGAAGGGTCCGTATGTTCTTGATATTTCTATGGAGAGCAGCACAACTTCCTTCGTAAAGGGAGATACAGCCATCAAAAGATACTTCAATGAACGAAAAGAAGTCAGTTCAATGTTTTGCCAATAAACTGTAGAAGTTGAATTCACATGTCTGAATTCTCTATTCCTTCTGTTCTGAAATCAAAGGAGTGAATATGGAAATATACTGATATTGTTTCCAGTGTTTGAGTGCTTTCATAATGTTTCAAGAAAACTCAAACTAGAGAAATGGCTCTCAGGGACAATATGGCGCCCCCAGAAGACAGTGGGCAATGCCTGCAGACACTCCGGTTGGCGATACTGGGATAGGGGGCGCTATTAGCACCTAGCAGGTAGAGACCAGAGATGCCGCTGACCGCTCACCTGTGCACAAGACAGCACAACGAACAACTGTCAGCCTCAAATCGCCTTCGTGTTGAGCTCGGGAAATCCTGAAACATTTTTCTCATGGAATCATTCCAAAATGACTAACAGAATCTGTGCTAGGAATTATGGGATTTGTGTATTATTCTTAAATATATTGAAGAAGCAGCTTCATCACTGTCCAAATGTTTCCTTATTCGGTCAGACTCTTTAATACAGACTTATTATTATCAGCTGCACAATTTCCCATGACATTGCACTAAGTGACAAACCTTCTTTTATTTCTGGGCACTTGAGGTTGAACAAGATACCTTTTTTTTTTTTAAGTTTATTTTTAAATTTTTATTTTGACAGCACAAGCAAGGGAGGGGCAGAGAGAAGGGGAGACAGAATCCCAAGCAGGCTCCATACCATCAGCGCAGAACCCGATGTGGGGCTTGAACTCACGAACTGTGAGGTCATTACCTGAGCCGAGATCCAGTCAGACGCTTAACCTATTGAACCACCCAGTTGGACATTCTTAGCTCTGCCAATTTATGGTTTTCAACACCTCACGCACTCTGACTAGTCTCACCTAGCTCATCCCCAGGCACACTCTTTCCTTGTTCCCGAGCACTAGAATGCTGATGGGCGATAAACCAGGCTCACACAGATGTGACCCGTTACCCACACGTGTGGCTCAGCATCACATCTGATCTTGGGTCAGGCATCCATCTGGGCTGGATGGAGGGACTGCTGGGCAATGCCTCAAATTCCCAATGCCAACCCCAATTCAAAAGGTCCTGAACCTGAGACCTTCTGTCTTAGTCCATTCAGGCTGCTATAACAAAGTACCACTGGTCAACTTCCCATTATGTCCTCACGGGGTTGAAGAGGACCAGGGATTTGTCTAGAGCCTCTATTATAGGGACACTAATCCCATTCACCCTGACCTAATCACTTAGTAAAGGTCCATCTCCAAATACCATAACATATGAATTGGGGGGATACATTCGGACCACAGCAGAGACCAACCAACACCACGGCCCATCTTGTCTAACTGGGAAACCCTGGTCTGTAGGTTACCATTAAAGCACTGTTATGTGTGGTTCCTTTAGTCCATGAAATCGTATTTCACATAGGAGTCTTTCACCTTTCCCTGAAGCAATGCATTTCTGCAGAATTGAGTCCATAGGAGAGTCTACGTCATGTGGATACATGAATGCAGGTTCAGAGAGAGAGGGATTCTTAGCGATGGCTCAGGCCTTTTGATCTTTTCATGCATGGGTGAGACAGGAAATCCAAGGAAGTTGTCCTATATTCATACAAAATGAGCACAGTTTGAGGAAGGGGAAAGAAAGCATGACTCACCTGGGCCACGGCTTTCAGAACAGCAAGGGCCAATGAGTCATCCAGCCTCCTCTCCTGGGGAAGGGTGAGTCCTGAAAGGGCAAAACCAGGGAGGGAAGAAAAAACATGAGCGGTCTGCCTTGCCTCCCAGAAGGACAGGTTGCAATTCTCTTCCTCCCTCGTCTGGTGCCAGCCTTCTGGTGTTCATGAAAATTTTGGACAGACTTCTAGGACGTCCCTCCCCACCAAATCCTGCTCCTCCCATGTTGCATGCCCTGTATGATTATAATTAAGCTACTAATCAGCTGACTTTGAGTTACCAAAAGGAAGATTAGCTTAAATGAGGCTGACTTAATCAAACAAGCCCTTTAAAAGCAGAAGTCAGGGGCGCCTGGGTGGCGCCGTCGGTTGAGCGTCCGACTTCAGCCAGGTCACGATCTCGCGGTCCGTGAGTTCGAGCCCCGCGTCAGGCTTTGGGCTGATGGCTCAGAGCCTGGAGCCTGTTTCCGATTCTGTGTCTCCCTCTCTCTCTGCCCCTCCCCCGTTCATGCTCTGTCTCTCTCTGTCCCAAAAATAAATAAACGTTGAAAAAAATTAAAAAAAAAAATAAAATAAAAGCAGAAGTCAGAAAGAGACACGCTCCTGCTGACCTCAAGGAAGAAAATCAGTGTTCTGAACCACTGATGGAGAGGTGTGGCCCCCGGGAGCTGTGAGTGGCTCTGGTGGGCAGCCAGCAAGAACATGGGTACCCACGATTGTAAGGAAGTGAATTCTGCCAACAACCAGTAGCCTTGAGAGAGAACCCTCAGCTCCAGATAAGAACTTCAGTGTGGCCAACACGCTGACTGTAGCCTTGTGAAACGCTGAGCAAAGGATCCAGCTGAGTTATGGTCACTCCCGTGGAATTGGGAGATCGTAAAGGGTTGTTGTTCTAAGCCTCTGAGCTCGTGACGGTTGATCAAACAGAAATAGAAAACTGATACACTGAGGTCGATGGGGAGATTGGGGTCATATCTCAGCCATCCCCAACCCTAGTGGAAACATCTCCAGCCCTAGTGAGGAAACAGGGATGGGACGGCCCGCCCACTGCTGCTCTCCAAAATCCCAAGTTCCTGCTTCAGCAGGAAGGATGCATCCAGGTGACCATGCATGCCCAACATGCTAATGGGGCTCCAACTGGGGAGCCCTAGGTGGGGCTCCAAGGACCAGACACAACCTCATCAGAGCAGCATGCAGGACGAAGCTTGCCTCCCCCGGCAAAGGAGCAGGGCACGAGCCGAAACCACGGACAAGAACAAGATAACTGCATAAACTGAGAGAACATAAAATGAGCATGGATTAAAATACATGATGAGATCAAGGAAGAAACAAGTCACACTGCTGAAAGGAAAACAAACCAAACCAACCAGAGGATGTTGAGAAAGAGCTAAATACAAATTCTAGAAAACCCTGTAAAAGTACAGTTCCTGTGGCTAATTTTAATTGGCTGGCACTCAGAGTTCATTGCCACATCGTCCTGGTTGGACTTCCTCTCATGAATAGGCTGGAAAAGTAATTTTCCTGCTCTGTGCACAAAGCACTCTGAACAGAAATAAGACTCCACCCTTTAGATGCCCTTGTGTGACATTTGGATGACAGAGGCAGCATCTCCTCCTGCTGTGGCTACCAAAAGGTGGTGGCAGAGACAGCACGGCTGGGGTCTGAACTCCGCGTTCCACGCGTTTGTGGCAACGGTGAGTGGTGGTTTCATCATCTTACTTTCTTTTTTTTTAACGTTTTATTTACTTTCGAGAGAGAGAGAGACAGAGTGCAAGTGGGGGAGGGGCAGAGAGAGAGGGAGACACAGAATCTGAAGCAGGCTCCAGGTTCTGAGCTGTCAGCACAGAGCCCGACATGGGGCTTGAACCCACAAACCCTGAGATCACAACCTGAGCTGAAGTTGGTTGCTTAACCGACTGAGCCACCCAGGCGCCCTGCGTCATCTTACCTTCTGACCCTGGATTGCAGGTAAAGCAGCATGTGCTTGAAGTTAGTGGTCCCAGAGGCAGCCCCCTGGAGCTCCACCTCTGGACCGTGGCTGAGGGAGCACATGTTTTGAAGGTTCAGTTTTGCCACATTTGGGGAGGCACTTCTGGAGACCTACCTTGCAAAGTCAGCTCTTGTGACCCTTCTAACAATTTTATAAGTGCCCACTTCCTGTATTTTATATGTTTAAATACGCTCATCTCATACTACCTCACACCTGTCAGAATGGCTAGGATGAACAACTCAGGCAACAAGAGATGTTGGTGAGGATGCAGAGAAAGAGGATCTCTTTTGCACTGCTGGTGGGAATGCAAACTGGTGCAGCCACTGTGGAAAACAGTATGGAGGTTCCTCAAAAAACTAAAAATAGAACTACCCTATGACCCAGCAACTGCACTACTAGGTATTTATCCAAAGGATACAAAAATGCTGATTCGAAGGGGCACATGCACCCCAATGTTTACAGCAGCACTATCAACAGTAGCCAAAGTATGGAAAGAGCCCAAATGTCCATCAGTTGATGAATGGATAAAGAAGATGTGACTATATATATATATATATATATATAATATATAATATATATACATAGATACTATATATATAGTATATATACTATATAGTAGATATACTATACTATACTATATACTATATACTATATATACTGTATACACTATATATAGTATATAGTATATACTATACAGTATATATAGTATATAGTATATACTATACACTATATATACTGTATAGTATATACTATACACTATATATATATATACTGTATAGTATATACTATACACTATATATACTGTATAGTATATACTATACACTATATATACTATACAGTATATACTATACACTATATATACTATACAGTATATACTATACTATATACTATATATATTATATATACATAGATACTATATATATACTATATATACTATATAGTATATATACTATACTATACTATATACTATATACTATATATACTGTATACACTATATATAGTATATAGTATATACTATACACTATATATACTATATAGTATATACTATACACTATATATACTATATAGTATATACTATACACTATATATATACTATATAGTATATACTATATATAGTATAGTATACATACTATATATATTATATATAAATATATATAATGGAATATTACTTAGCGATCAAAGAGAATGAAATCTTGCCATTTGCAACAATGTGGATGGGAATAAAGTGTATTATCCTAAGTGAAATAAGTTAGAGAAAGACAAATATTATATGATTTCACTCATATGTGGAATTTAAGAAACAAAACAGATGAACCTAGAAGGGAAGGAAAAATAAAATAAGATAAAAACAGAGAGAGACAAACCATAAGAGACTCTTAAATACAGAGAACAAACCGAGGGTTGCTGATGGGGTGTTTGGGTGGGCTAAATGGGTGATGGGCATTAAGGAGGACACTTATTGGTATGAGCACTGTTATATGTAAGTGATAAATCACTAAATTCTATTCCTGGGATCATTATTATACTACATGTTAACTAACTTGGATTTAAATAAAAAAAAAATACCTTCATCACACACACACAATCTTAATACTGATCTTAAGAGATTAGAGGGGGATAAAAAACAAACCAGGATTTCAAGAGTAGAGAGGCCAGGTTATTCAAAACAACCCTCCCACTGAAAACACATTTTTAAAATAAAATTCACCCCCAAAATCTTAAGAGCATCAAAGTTCTGAAAAAAAAAAAAATGGCCAAGGCTTACCAGCCCAAATGTAAGGAAACTTGGGCTACAAAGTCAAGAGTACCAAAGATGCTTTTTCCTTGAGTATCCATCCTCAGCTCAGATGACCTCCTTGTCTTCGGGTAGGCAGAAAGGTGTCACAAGCCCAAGACTATCCAAGGTGGGATACCTAACGGAAGAGCCTCCTTACAGTGAGATGAAGTCACAAGGGACTACTTAGGGGAAAGGTGAAACAAGTAAACCTTCCCCAGCCCTCCCCAGGAGGGCTGCCCTAGCACGGAGAAACGTAGTGGAGACAACGGGGGAGAAGGAACGTCTGTGCAGCTGTAACCACACGCCAGCCCCAACACGTCACCTGGTGTCTTAGTCCATTAGCGCTGTTATAACAAAATACCACAGACTGGGTGGCTTATACACAACAGAAATCTGTGTCTCACAGTTCCAGAGGCCGGGAAGTCCAAGATCAAAGGCTGACCTTCAGTGTCGGGAAGTAAATTCTTCTACTGTTCAAGCCATCATATTCTGGAGTCTCTCACAGAGCAGCTCAGCCTGAGCTCCAAGACAAAAGTAAGGTCAGCTTGAGAGCTCTGTAAGCATTTAAGGAAAGAATTTAGGACGAAATTCTGAAAAGTCTTGCCAAACAGATGTGCGTTTTTTTCCCACAATGGCTTCCCCCTTCCTCCCTCACCTAGGCTGCTGTCTCTTCATCATCAAAGGCTATTCCCTTGCACCAACAATCACACCTGGCTTAGAATTGCTGAGCCCTGCATATAGGAAAATGAGTCAGACCTGTATGCTATTGCTGTTCAAAACCTCAAGCCCAGTCCCTTGAGAGGGCATTGATACAGAGAGGCAAAGAGAATGGCTTGAAGAATCAGAGAGGGAAAATTTCAGAAATTATTCAGACTGGTCTATTTCCAGCATTATAAGTCTGAAACTGTTGATTCCCAGAGTCAAACACTAGCAGTTCCCTGGAGAGTCATGATGGAGAAATTATGATGCTCCAGATGACAGTCAATGAATTTTGAGAGGAAGCTCTTCACCAACAATTTGAGACTCCTGTCACTCTCCAATTTGTCCACATCCCTCTGGGTAGATATGTGTGGGAGTACGGAGAGAGACAGGGATTAGCCACCCACACTCTGCTCAAAGATGGCCGCATCCTTGTGGCTATCCTGGTGTGAAAAACCAACATTTTTAGTTTTAAAAACTGAGAGACCACATGGCCCTGAGGGGAGAAGTATGTGAAGGGAAGGAGGCCACTGTAAAGAAACTGCAGGTAGCCTTAACGTATTGAGTCCAATAATAGCAAACCAGTTAAATTACCTAAGGTCCATAGAATCATGGACTAAATACTTTAAAAAAGTATTTAGTGTCCATTGACAGATGAATGGATGGAGATGTGGTGTGTATATACAATGGAGTATTACTCAGCAATAAAAAAGAATGAAATCTTGCCATTTGCAGCTACGTAGATGGAACTGGAGGGTATTATGCTAAGTGAAATTAGTCAAAGAAAGACAAATATCATAAGACTTCACTCATATGTGGAATTTAAGATACAAGACAGATGAACATAAGGGAAGGGAAGCAAAAACAACATAAAAACAGGGAGGGGAACAAACCATAAGAGACTCTTAAATATAGAGAACAAACTGAGGGTTGCTGGAGGGGAGGGAAGGGATAAATGGGCAAGGGGCATTAAGGAGGACGTTTGTTGAGATGAGCACTGAGTGTTATATGCAGGGGATGAATCACAGGATTCTACTCCTAAAATCATTATTGCACTGTATGCTAGCAAACATGGATGTAAATTTAAAATTTTTTTAATTTAAAAATTAAAAACAAAAGTATTTGGGGCACCTGGGTGGCTCAGTTGGTTAAGCAACCAACTCTTAATTTTGGCCCAGGTTATGCTCTCACAGTTTGAGCCCAAGTCGGGCTCTGCACTGACAAGAGCGGAGCCTGCTTGGGATTGTCTCTCTTTCTCTCTCTCTCTCTCTCTCTCTCTCTCTCTCTCTGCCCCCTCCCCCACTCATTCTTTCTCCTCTCTCTCAAAATCAATAAACGTTAAAAAATGAAAGTAATCTTTGCAAATTCTTTCTGACCAGATGCAATTTAAATACAAGGATTTCCTGAGAATACGTTCATTGTTGTGAATGTTTAACATTAGATCATGGATGTTTTTCCTTGTTCTGGAAAACTTCAAAAATATTATTTTTATTAACTGTATAGTATTCTACCACATGGGCAGACATATTCGATTTTAAGATTTTCCCAGTCATTCTTGATTGGAGGGCACTCCTTTCCCACAAGATCTTACTTTTCCCAGACACCTGCTTTGGTTCCAAATTTTTCACAGGTGGCATAGGACGAGTCCAAACTCCAGCGAGGCCGCCTGGGCTTGGGAATGGTGGCTGCACCAATATCTATAATGTCATGAAGTAAGTGTCTTCTATCTCTGATACTGCTTTCTCTAAGGAATTTACCACCTTGATTCAACCTCAATGGGGCTGGAATACATAGAGGACCATTTCCCTGCAGGCACTGTGTTTGATGAAAGATTTTAGAGTGACACAGACCCAAATGCAAACACCAAACTCAACCACTCACATCCTAGCTTTGTGTTTTTCGGCAAGTCACTTAACTTTTCTACGTCTGCATTTTTTTCTCCAATAACGAAAATATAATTGGGCTGCAGGGTTACTGTGGGGAACTATGATTACTGATATTAAAAGAAGAGATGAATTAGTTATACCTTTGAAGAATCAAAGCCCAGAAATGTAGTATTCTGAGAGAAGGGAAGGGAAGAGGATAGAAGGACTTGTTTTTGAATCATGAGGATATACTGCTTATTCAAAAATGTTCAAGTTTTTTTTTTTTAAAAAAGGAATAAAATAGAACAATTGAGAAGTACTAATTAATATTTAGAAGAAAATTTCCTTGGGTTAAGAAAAGACATGAGACTATCTCCCCAGCATATCCTACTTAAGGTCCTGAATTCTAAGGATGGAAACTCTTGCCAAATGCTAGGACAGAAGCAATTACTGTGGTAGGCAGAATTATGGCTCACCAAAGAGGCCCCTGTCCTAATCCCAGGAACCTGTGGATATGTTATGTTGGTAGCAAGGGGGAATTAAGTTGCAGATAGACTGAAGGTTGTCAATCAGCTGACCTTAAAATAAGATTATCTTGGATTGTCCACATGAGCCCAGTATAATCAGGAGGTTCCTTAAAGGTGAAAGAGGAGGCAAAGAGTGTTGCAGTGTTGCAGTGTGAGACACAGCAAACTATTACTGGCAATGAAGACACAAAGGGGCCACACCAAGGAATGCAGGCAGCCTCTAGAAGCTAAAAGAGGCTAGGAAATGGTTTTTCCCACAGAGCCTCTGGAAGAGAACACATCCCATCAATACCTTACTTTTGGGGGCGCCTGGGTGGCTCAGTTGGTTGAGCGTCTGATTTCAGCTCAGGTCATGATCTCGCGGTCTGTGAGTTGAAGCCCCGCGTCGGGCTCTGTGCTGACAACTCAGGGCCTGGAGCCTGCTTCGGATTCTGTGTGTCCCTCTCTCTCTGCCCCTCCCCCACTCATGTTCTCTGTCAAAAATAAACATTTTTTAAAAATTTAAAAATACCTTGATTTTGGCCCAAGAGATCTAATGACCTAACCTATTTCAGACTTCTGACCTCCTGATAATAAATGTGTTGTTTTAAACCAGTAAGTTTTTGATAATTTGTTATAGCAGCAAAAGGAAACAACTCTTTGAGAGAAAGAGAGAGAACTTGAGTGGGGTAGAAGGGCACAGGGATAAAGAGAATTGTTAAGTAGGCTCCATGCTTAGTAGAGCCCAATTTGGGGCTCAATCCCATGACCTCAGCTGGAATCAAAAGTCAGATGCTCAACTGACTGAACCACCCAGGCACCCCAGAAACAAAAATACCTATGTAAGCTTAGAAAATCATATTATTCAGAAAAAAACTATAATCCCAAGAATGTTCTACAAGCCAAAAATATAATTTGTGAGGGCCCAAGAAAGTTTTGGACATACAAGCATTCAGAGAATACAAATACTCAATAAAACAGCCTAACAAAATAGGATTTGAAATAAAACTGTTACGAGACAGCAAAAAAGATGAAAAGAAACAGCAGCCAGCAATGAATGTTACTCTCCCTGAGGATCTTTAAATTTAAATGGTTCTCATGAGTGGGTCTGGCAGTAAGTAACGTTGGGCATCAAATAAATAAGAGAAAAACTAAAAGCTTTGGATTAGGTTCTTATTAGGTTAGTGAAATGGAGGAACTGTGAAATCGGCTTGCAGGAAAGAAAAAGCAAGAGTGGTCTCTTCTTGAAGGAAAGTGGCAGAGAAAATTAACAATGGGTGAGAAAGTGTTAACACTGCTCTCATTCTGTGGCACCTGGGACCCAAACATGGTGGCTCAGTTGGTTGAGCTTCCGACTTTGGCTCAGGTCATGATCTCATGGTTCATGGGGTCGAGCTCTGTGACGGGCTCTGTGCTGACCGTTCAGAGCCTGGAGCCTGCTTCTGCTTTTGTGTCTCCCTCTCTCTCTGCCCCTAACCCACTCGCATTCTGTCTCTGTCTCTCTCAAAAATAAGTAAACATTAAAAAAATAAAAAAATACTGCTCTCATTCTGCCCAAATAATAAAGAATGGGGAGATGACCACTACCCTAAGTACAGTGTTAAGTTCCAATTTAGCAAAAGGAATGATCAGCCAACATGAGCAAAGGAAAGCCCAATAAATCAAATACACACTAAAATGAAAGGAATAAAGTTGAAATTACACCCAACACAAATTTCTTTACAGAAAAAAGACTCAGTTTCTTTTTTTAAGTTTTTAATTTATTTTGAGAGAGACAGAGACAGCACAAGTGGGGGAGGGGCAGAGAGGGAGAGAGAGGATCCCAAGCAGGATTCAGGTTGCCAGTACAGAGCCCCATGCAGGGCTCAAACTCACGAAAGTGTGAGATCATGTCCTAAGCCAAAATGAAGAATCAGACACTTAACCCACTGAGCCACCCAGGTTCCCTCATATTTTCAATTTTTAAAAATCAGCGATTTTTAAAATAAGAAATCACTAAAATGACAGGGGTTGAAAATAATGGGATGGGTGAAAATATACCAGGTAAACAAAGACAAATTACTATTAGTAATATTACATGGTATGGAAATAAAATGCTAAAAGGATTACAGTAGGCCAGGGTTGACAAACTTTTATTCTAAAGGGTCAGTCAATATAGGCTTTGTGGCCATAGTCTGTGTTGCAACCACTCAGTTCTGCTGTCGTAGTGTAAAAACAGTAGACAATATGGAAATAAATGAGCATGGCTGTGTTCCAATAAAGCTTTATTTATAAAACAGGTAGTGGGCCAGATCTGGTTTGTCAACCACTACACTTGGCAGAGTTAGGATATTATATAATGATAAAAGGTAGGATTCATAAATAGGGGTTAAGTTGTATGTTTTTATAGGTCAAGCAACATAAATTAAAAAGTAAAACTCTCTGGAAATTCAAGATCTTGGTTTAAAAAATTCAATTTTAGAAAATTCTGATCCAGTATACAAATTATATAAGAACATGGAGAGTTTTATCATTATAATCCACTGGCTTACACAGAATCTTGTACCTAAGAAAAGTAGAATATATATATTCTTTTGCAACATTACAGAATATATACAAAAATCAATCCTGGAATTAGCCACAAAGAGAAATGTCAAATTCAAAAAAAGTACTTTCAGCCACGTTTACCCATCATAATAAAATAAAATTTGAAGTTATGTAATTTAGGACGCTTTTGGCCGCAAGTTTACAAAATACCCAACTAAAAGTAAGTTCAGCAGTGAATGGTTGTTTCTTTTACACAAGGCTTCAGAGACGTTCCAGAATTGGCCTGATAGTTCAGTGTCGTCAGGACTCTGGGTCAGCTTCTCTGAGCTCCTCTGTTCTCTCCTCTTGGTTCCAACATGGCTACAACAGCTCCAGGCATTATGTTCTCATGGGAAAATGTTTAAAAGCAGATGAAAAGAGAGGGAGTCTTCCTAATGTTCCAGTCTCTTCTGAGTAAGGAAAATCTTTCCCAGAAGCCTCTACAGACCCCTGGAACATACTGGCCTTACCCTGGAACAAGAGCCACCCTGAGCTGCAAAAGAGGCTGAAAAGTTTGCATCTGTTAGCTTCAGAGTCTAAGACCAAGACACAGATGCTGCCAATAGGAAAGGGAACTGGGTATGGCCACTATGTAGGCAACTGACCCCTTTGTTCGACAGAAGTTATGAAAGATAATCTAAAACATGGGAATTGAGAAATATCCTAAGTGTAGTTTATTCCTGGGCCAGGAAGAAATAAAACTGAGACTACTTTAAGATAACCACTTTCTAATTTCATTTTTTTTCTATTTTTTCTATTAATTTGTTCTTTCTTCACGTGGGTGTTTGGTATTCTCTTTTCTGGCTTCTCAAATAGTATGTTTAATATATTTGAGAATAATCGTTCAGGTTTTCACACTTTGCATGCATTTAAAGGCTATAAAAATTCTTCTAACTTTAGCCACATCCTCCAACTCCTAGAATATAAATCTCTCAATTGTCATTCTTTTCATTACCATTCATAATCATTTGCATGATTATTTCCTTATTAACCCAAGAGTAACGGGGCACCTGGCTGGCTCAGTCAGTAGAGCATGTGACTCGATCTCAGGGTCATGAGCTTGAGCCCCACATTCTATGTGGAGCCTACCTTAAAAAAAAAAAAGAAGTGGAACCCAAGAGTAATTTGGCTTTTTTTTTTTTCTTTTTGATTTCCAAGCAAATGAAAACTTTTGGCTGATGTTAAAAAAAAAAAAAAAAAGTTTGGCTATTGTTAAATTTGTTACAGTGTGGTTAGAAAATGTGGTTCTGGGAGTACCCGGGGGCTCAGTCAGTTAAGTGTCTGACTCTTGATTTTAGCCCGGGTCGTGATCTCACAGCTGTGAGATCAAGCCCCGCAAGAGGCTCTGCATCGGGCATGGAGCCTGCTTAAGATTCTCTCATTCTCTCTCTCTTAATCCCTCTGCCCCTTTCCCACTCGCTCTCTCTTGGGAAAAAAAAAAAAAAAAGACAGAAAAGAAAGAAAGAAAATGTGATTCCAGAATGTGTTAGAGGCAAAACTTTTTCCAACCTTCCCTTGCTTTTTTGATAATCATGGAGTAAACAATTTATATCCATAAATTTGTTCCTCATTACAAATCTTATGATTCAGGATAAAGGATGGCTTGAATGAAGGCATTCTCATCCGTATTACACTCTTCAAGTCTTTCTCCAAAGTATAAGGGCTAAGCTGTGATGCCTAAGCTAATGGGCTCTCCCCACTGCTTCCATTTATATGGTTGCTTGCTAACATAAATTCTCTGATGATTAGTAAGGGGTAAGTGCTGATGGAAGGCTTTTCTACATTTATTATATTCACTTGTGTTTCTCTATTGTGCATTCTCTGATGTTGACCCGTCGCTGAATCATGGTGTATAGTCCTCCCACATTCCTTATATTCACAGGGCTTTTCCTCAGTATGAATTACCTGATGTTGTATCAGTTGTGAGCAATGACTGAAGGCCTTCCCACATTTCTTACATTCATATGGCTTCTCACCCGTATGAATTCTATAATGTACCGTGAGATGTGAGACCCGTTTGAAAGCCCTACTGCATACCCTACATTGGTAGGGTTTCTCTCCAGTGTGAATTCTCTGATGTTGCTTAAGTTGTGAGCTCACCCTAAAGGCCTTCCCACATGCCTTGCATTCATAGGGTTTCTCACCAGTGTGGATTCTCTGATGACGAATAAGAGTTGAGCCTTGATTAAAGGCCTTCCCGCATTCCTTACATTCATAGAGTTTCTTGCCTGTATGAACAGTCTGATGTTGAATCAACTGAGACCGATGACTAAAGGTCTTCCCACATTCCCTGCATGCATAGGGTTTTTCACCAGTATGGATTCTATAATGTACTTTAAGATGTGAGATCCTATTGAAGGCCTTGCCACAGTCCTTACATTGATAGGGTTTCTCACCAGTATGAATTCGTTGATGTTCAATCAGCTGTGAGCTTCGACTGAAGGCCTTTGCACAATCCTTACATTCATAAGGTTTCTCACCAGTATGAACTCTCTGATGTTGTATAAAATTTGAACCAGAATTGAAAGCCTTTCCACATTCACTACATTCATAGGGTTTCTTGCCAGAGTGAATATTCTCATGTTGTATTAATCGTGAGCCATATTTAAAGGCCTTGCCACATTCCTTACATTTATAGGGTTTCTCATTAGTATGAATTCCTTGATGATTAATAAGGAAGTCTTCCTGCCAGAAATCTTTTCTACAGTCATCATATCCATAGGGCTTTTGTCCAGTATGAATTTTCTGATAAAAAGGAAATGATGGTGCTTGTTGGCTGAAAGTAGACATTTCTTCATCATTGACTATCACTGGACTCAGATGTCCATCTGAACTTCCCTGTTGTCTGCATTCCCAATCATCTTGGAACCTTGAGCACGCAAGACCGTAACTTGCAAGGCTTTCCATTATCTCCCACTGTGGTGACTGTACCTCATAAATATGCTGCTTTGGAGAGGATACCTTAGTATCATACCTGGAGTCCAATTCTGGGGGGGGGGGGGGGGGGGGGGAGGAAAAAAAAAACAAACCATGTGTTTTTTTCCCTTTTCCAGAAAAAGGAACTTCTATAGTAAAACCAGAAAATCCAGACTCATGATTATACTTATAAGCTCTTGAACGTGGCTAGGCAATTAGAAAACAGATATGCAAAACAGAAAGAGAGGAAATACCATAAATTGAGATGAAGTAGTCAGAAGGAGGTTATAAGAATAGCTCTAAAATGTTAGTGTGGATCAGAATCACCTCTGAACCATGTTTTTTCTTTTTTTTTATGTTTATTTATTTTTGAGAGAGAGAGACAGAGCAAGTGGGGGAGGGGCAGAGAGAGAAGGAAACAGAATCTGAAGCAGACTCCAGCTCTGAGCTGTCAGCACAGAGCCCGACGTGGGGCTTGAACTCATGAACAGCGAGATCATGACCTGAGCCAAAGTCGGACGCTCAACTGACGGAGCCACCCAGGCACCCGATCTCTGAACCATGTTTTTTAAAAAGATGAATGTTTCAGGGTGCCTGGGTGGCTCAGTCGGTTAAGCATCTGACTTTGGCTCAGGCCACGATCTCGAGGTTCATGGGTTTGAGCCCTGTTTTGGGTTCTGTACTAACAGCACAGAGCCTGCAGCCTGCTTCAGATATGTGTCTCCCTCTCTCTCTGCCCCTCCCCTGCTCACTCTCTTTCCCTCTCTCTCAAAAATAAACATTAAAAAAGAAAAGGATGTTTCTGTGGAACCCTAGAAACATAAACTAGAGTGACAAAGAAATCACTGGTTGCCTGGGGCTGGGTGTATGAGCAATTGTGAGGGAAAGTGCACAAGGGAGCTTTTCAGGGTGATGAAAATGTTCTCTAGCCTGTGCTGACGGTTACACAAGTATACACATGTGTCCATACTCACCAAATAGTATACTTCAAATGCATGCCATTGTACTGAATGTAAATTATACCTCAATAAAGTGCATTTTAAAAAACGATGGGGAGGGGTGCCTGGATCTTCATCTGGCCGGAGGGACACGATGGCGCATCTGCCTGCCAGGGGAGGTGGCAGGATGGGGGGCTGGTCGCACATGTCCACTGAAAGTTATAGTAACACAGCTATGGTCTTCTGCTGTGATGCTTTCTACCTCTGAAGTTCAGCTGAACACATGGCTTAGACCTAGTGTCCACTAAGCCCGTCTCTTCTGGACCTTTACAGTGCCAAATGTGACCCAGGAAAAAGGAAGGTCTTGTTCCTTGTTTAGAGGATCAGGCCCCAATTGAATGGAGGTGGCTTCTTCCAGAGCAACATTCTTTGCTGCTGATTCAAACTGTGAGGAAAAGTCGAATGATGTAGTAGATCCTCATTTTACCTGTCACATGACTTCCGCTGCAGTGGCCTGTTTTACTATACTCACAGCAACCAATCCCATTTGGCTAAGAAAGAACTGGTTACAGCCTGATACAAGGAACTATGAAAAACAAATGGGTACTTTTTAATGTGCTCAGAAAGTGTAGCAGACACATGCCCAAAGAAGACTTTATGGGAGGAGGTCCACCTCGGGTAGTGGCATTTCACAGAACTTTATTCATTTGGTTATTTGTAGAAGTATTAAGCAAAAACTACTAGAATAAAAGATGACTTTGATAATGGAAGATGATGAAGAGTCTGTGAATGAAATACCAAATTTTGTGGGAATGATGCTGCTGTTCTCTCAAAAACTTGTGCTATGGGGCACCTGGGTCGCTCAGTTGGTTAAGCATCTGACATCAGCTCAGGTCATGATCTCACAGTTCGTGGGTTTGAGCCTTGCTTCGGGCTCTGTGCTGACAGCTCAGATCCTGAAGCCGCTACAGACTGTGTGTCTCCCTCTCTCTCTCAAAAATAAATAAACATTACAAAAAAAAAAAAAACCAAAAAAACCAAAAAAACTTGTGCTATAAACATACAGCATTCATGTAAAATTGTAAGAACAAGACTAGGTGAAGAGGGCACCAAGTATGTATAGATATTTTTTCCAGACACCATGTGTGGTTGTTCAGAAGAAAGGTTTTGGGTCTCTTCACTGTGGTCTAACAACTCTAGTGAGACAGATTCCAAATACTGTCATTATGATGGCGACCTATGAACTGGTGGCTGACCTACTCAACAGTTAGCAACATCTGACTGCCATCCTATAAAGGACAATCAAAAGATTGCAGTGGAACATGGAAAACTGAAGCCAGCTTGGTAGAAAGAGAAGACTAGTTTGGGAACATGTAACTATGCCCAAATGTGAGTTTGGTTTTAGGATTAAAGTAATGACACATTACTTGCTTTTTGGGCAACGTGGAAAGAACTTTGGGTGCCTCTAAGGACACGCCATTAAAAACACTCTCTCAAAAAACCAAAAAACAAAAAGCAAATGCAGCCCTTGGGTGGCTCAGTCAATTATGTGTCCAACTCTTTGATTTGGGCTCAAGTCACGATCTCACAGTTTGTGAGATAGAGCCCCACACCGGGCTCCATGCTGACAGTGTAGAACCTGCCTGGGATTCTCTCTCCCCCTCTCTCTGCCCCTCCCCTGCTTGTGCACTCACCTCTCTCTCTCAATAAAAAAATAAACTTAAAAAGAACTGCAAAATAGCAACAATAATATGAGATCTTCTGTATCAATTTCATGTTTTTGTGAGCAGCCTGGCAGAGTATTTTGAAGTTTAACCAATGGAACAGGACAGACAGGCCAGAAATAAACCCCCATGTATAAGATTAAATGATCCTTGATAAGGGGGCCAAGACCTCATGATGAGAAAAAGACAGTCTCTTTAACAAATGGTTCTGATGAAATTGGCTACCCACATAGGGGAAAAACCTCATGACACTGCATTTGGCAATGATTTCTTAGATAGAGTACTAAAAGCCCAGGCAAAAATAGACAAAAATAGACAAAATAGACAAAAATAGACAAAAGCAAAAATAGACAAATGGGACTACATCAAACTTAAAAACTTTCACTATGAAAGGAAACAATCAAAAAAGTAAAAGGCAACCTTCAGAACAGAAGAAAATATTTGCAAATCACATATCTGATAAGGGGTTAATATCCAGCATATATAAAGAACTCTTCCAATTCAACAACAAAGCTACCCTATTAAAAAACTGGCAAAGGACTTGAACAGACATTTCCCCAAAGATATACAATTGAGCAAGCATTTTAAAACATGTTCAACATCACTAATCATCAGAGAAACACAAATCAAAACTATAATGAGATATTGCCTCAAAGCCATTAGGATGGCCACTATCAAAACAAAACTAAACAGAAAATAACAAGTGTTGATGAGGATGTGGAGAAACTGGAATCCTTGTGCCCTGTTGGTGGGAATGTAAAGTGGTGTGATCACTATAGAAAACAGTATGGAGATTCCTAAAAAAATTAAAGTGGTGCCTGGATGGCTCAGTCGGTTAAGTGTTGGACTCTTGATCTCAGCTCAGGTCATGATCTTGTGGTTTGTGAGCTTGAGACCAACATCTGGCTCCCTGCTGGCAATGCGGAGCCAGCTTCAGATCCTCTGTCCCCCTCTTTCTGCCCCTCCCCTGCTCGTGCGTGCACATGCACATCCTCGCTCTCTCTCTCCCCCTCAAAAATAAACGTTAAAAATAAAAAAGAAAACGGAGAAGGGTGGAAGACCACAGGGTGATAAAAATATGAGGGAACTAGATAATCGTGATATTGTACAACACTGTGAATGTACCAAATGCCAATGTACTACACACTTTACAATGGTTAAAAAGGTGAATTTTGTTATGTATACCTTACCATGATTTTTTTTTCTTAATTAAAAAGAGAAGGGGCAAAAAAAAAAAAAAAAAAAGAAGGGGCACCTTGGTGGCTCAGTTGATTAAGCGTCCAGCTCTTGATTTTGGCTCAGGTCATGATCTTGCAGTTCATGGGTTCAAGCACCACATCAGACTCTGTGCTGACAATACACAGAGCCTGCTTGGGATTCCCTGTCTCTCCTCTCTCTGCCCTCCCCCTGCTCTTTCTCTCTCTCGCTCTCACAAAATTAATTAATTAATTAAAAAAAAAAAAAGAGCATTGGGTGTCTGAGTTGGCTCAGTCGGCTGAGCATCCAATGCTGACTTGGGTCATGATCTCACGGCTTGTGAGTTCAAGCCCCATGTTGGGCTCTGTGCTGACTGCTCAGAGCCTGGAGCCTGCTTTGGATTCTGTGTCTCCCTCTCTCTCTCAAAAACAAACATTAAAAAAATTTTTTTAAAAAGAGCACTTTCCAGAAAAAATATAAATTACCACAATTGACTCAAGAAATGCAACAGGTGAATGTTTAGATTCAGTATTCAGAACTAGGAAATCTATTCATATAATCCAGACTTGACAGATTAAAAAAGAAAACTTAATATGAAAAGGTGGATGCTTCTTTAATTAAATATCTCTATCTCATTCTTGAATCTAATATTATGCTTCATGAGAAGCCACTTACAATATTCCTATTAAGGTTAAGAACAAGATTAGGACATAAACTACCCCCATTAACATTGTTCTGGGGGTACTACGTAATCAGCATCTTCATCAGGCAAAAGAAAACCCAAGTGGTATAAAAATGCAAAAACATTATCACCATTTGCAGATGATATGATTGACTACTTGGAAAATTCGAGTATTACATGAAAGCTATTATAAATAATGAGAAAATCCAGTATGTTGGGTTAGTTACAAAATTAATCTGAAGACATGAATGGCTTTTGCCTTATATAAAACAACCAGTTGAACTGTAATAGGGATGCAAGGCCCCCATTTCCAGTAACAGCAATAAATACATAATACCTAGGAATAAATATAATATGAAATGGACAAGACCCATATAAATAAAACTCTACAACAACCAGGAAATGGACATAAATGAAGGGAAAAGCCTATCATTGTTCTTAAATAGATAAAATCGATTTAAAAAATCAGTTTTCTCCTCAATTAATCTAGAAATTTACTGTGATCTCAGTAAGAATAATTACATGGTTATTTTTTAAACCAGATATTCTAATTCTAAAGTTCAAATGGAAAAACAAATGAGTATAGTCAGGAAAATTCTGAAAAATAAGAATGAGGAGGAACTATCCACCAGATATTTAAAACCTTCAGTAATTAAAACAATATGGTATCGGTCACGTAGTTAGACAAAGAGATTAACGAGACAGAAACGAAAGTCCACAAATAGATCCAGAGGTAACAGAGCAGATGATAAAGGTGGCTAGGGAAATTAGTGGTGAAAAGATAAAATCAGTTAACAAATGCTGTTTGAATAACTGGGTAACAACCTGGGAAATAACGTGAAATCACATCTTGCACGAAGAATAAACACCACAGGAATCATTAAGAGCACCATAAATATACTAGAAAAAAAAAAATCACAAGAGACTCATTTTATAATGTCAAAGGGGGAGGTCTTCTTTAAACATGATGTAAACCCACACACCTAAGAAGTAAATAAAAGTCAGCACATCAATCAAACATATGCTGTCAAACTAAAATGACAAAACAAAAGCAAAACTGACATTATGGGTGTGGTTGGCAGAATAACGGCCTCCCAAAGATCCCCATGTCCTAATCCCCAGAACCTGTGAATATGTTCACACATACAGCTGCACACATCGTCTCTCCTGATGCTCACTCCACACTTGACCTCACTCACTCCCCCAGGCCAACTACCACTTCAACGTGGACGAATCTTCCACATCTGAAGTCACTCTGGCTGCTGTGTGAACAAAACACTTCAGGGGACGAGAATAGAAGCAGAGGGATGGGGAGGAGGCTACTGCAATAGTCTAAGCCAGAGATGACGGTGGTGTGGGTGAAGTGGTAGCAGTGGTGTCCGCGAGAAGTGGTTAAATTCTGGACATATTTCAAGGTAGAGATAACAGGATTTGCTGACAGTCTGGATAGGTATGCGAGAGAGAAAATCCAAGAATGCTTCAAGAGTTTCTTACTTGACCAAGTACAAGAACTGAGTACCCTATTGCTAAAGTGTGGAAGAAAGAGAGAAGGGCGGATTGTTAGGATCAAGGACTCCTCACTGGAAAGTTAAATTCATAGCGCCCCATGAACACTGAAGTGGACATGATGAGAAGGCAGTTGGATAAGTATGTGGAGTTTAAAGGAGAAGTTGAAGACGATGGAAATGTTCTGTATCTGCACTGCGTCCCGTAGACACAAGCCAGCCAGAGTGGCTACTGGATATTTGAAATGGGGCAAGTGCAACTGAGATACTGATTTTTTAAATGTGTTTAACAGCAATGAATTTGAATTACAATGTCCACATGGGGCTCCATGATGGACAACATAGGTATTAATGGTATTTAAAGCACAGTAATAGAAAAAAATATATAATAAAGCAAAGTAATGGAGAAGGTTCTGAGGAATGAAAATAAACAGGGAAGAAGAAACCCAAGTCTGAGCCCCAGGTGCTCCAACATTTAAAGAAAGTGAGAAGATTCACCAAAGGAGGCTGAGGATGCTTTAACCGGGTAGGCAAGGACAAGAGGCAGTGACGACCCGGATACACAGAGATGTCTCAGGAAGAAAGGAACCACCTGACAGGCTAGAACCGATGGTAACTCGGACCTGGCCTCTGAGTCGGGCACTCGAAGGGAAAATTTTCCAACTCCAAGCTCCTGCTTCCTCGTGCACCCACTAGACGGGTATATGCAGCGGCTTCTCTCCTCCCACGCAGGCTTCACTCACCTGGACACAGGCCTCCTGCTGCTGCTTTCTCCACCAACCAGGGCTCCTTGCCTTGCTCCAGGAAGGAGATCACATCAGGTTTGGAGATGGCGAGACCTGGATGGGAGAGAAAACATGTCACCCAGTTATGGCGTGGGGCCCCCAGAATTCAGATCCAGGATCTGGTCATCGAGCAGGAGAGACCAGAGGAGGCCTGACAGTCCCCTGCAGGTTGGGGAAGATACAGTGTCGGCCCATGGAGCTGTTTTTTGACCACTGAAAAGGTACCCGGAAATTGATAAGGAAGGAACGGATAACATCCAAACTAATACACCAGGTCCCCTTACCCAGTGAGACCAGGTTGCTGTACGTCTCCAACATCACGTCTCTGTACAAATCCCTCTGAGCAGGTGCCAGTCGTTCCCATTCTTCTTGGGAGAAGACTACGGCCACATCCCTGAACAAGTCTGACTCCTGAAACAACAGGCAGGTTTGTTATCTGCAAACTTCAAGGAAATGTTTCTTGATGGGATGAGAGGAGACAGAGGCGGTCTCCATAGGAATGGGGTGCTCAGGTGAAAAGGAGGCCGGGGTGGGAGGCCTCCAATGTGAGCAGGTGACAAGAGAGGGTGGGCATGAGGAAAACAGTGTTGAAATGTTGTTGAACATTCTTTTTACTACAAACCAAAGCTCTGTACACAGATCTGGAAGGAAAATTAAAAGCCAGCTAAGTGGAGTTTTCCCCAGTGTGACAAACTTTATAAAACAGCATGCTGCCCACTCTGTCCTTGGCATATAAAAATTCTCAACTAGAGACCTGTAATTTCAACTTTTATGCAGCAACAACAAACCAAACCAACAATTTCTGATAGACTTACCCCCAAATGTTTTACTGAAGAAATGTTTCTATCTTAGAAAATAGGATATTTGTATAAATTGAGAATTAGTTGAAGATACAGGTTCATCATGATGTCAACATATCAAAGCATTCTTCCTTGGGAGAAAACTCTTAAATTAAGATTATTTTCATCATTAGCTGTACAATTTTCTACCAAGTGAAAAAATGACTCAACCGTTCTCTTATTTTGGAGGCAGAGGTTGGATCAGATCTCTGAAGGCTCTTCGAAGCTCAGACTACCTAGATTCCGAAAAATTCATCCATCGGGCTGGTTATCTCACAACCCCCACATCTGTACTTCTCTTGGTCTTAAGCTGAAGAAGCTGTTGAAGAATGATCCACATTCAAATGCTCTGTTCAACCTTAAAGTGGACCTTACTTCTGGTGTCTAACCTCTCAGATTCCCGGCGAAGCCTAAGTTACACACCCAGTCATCAATCCCTCCCAAAGCAGGAGATCGTGCCTCACCCTGAAATTGAAACCAACCAAGACCAGTTCCCATGCTTTTCCATGTCAGTTATCACAAGTATTCATCTCTATTTCATCCACCCTTGGTTCTCATTTTATACAAGGAAATGGATCCCTGCTCTATCTAGCCTCCCGGCACAATATCACACTATCACATGTGGAATGCTGTACAGAACGAATCCATGGGCAGTAATCAGAGTAGAGGGGGCAGTGGGAGAGGGTACTAGCTACCTGGTCTTTTTAGTCCCTAAAATGGGAACCTCTGAAAACCAGATTCTTGGATGAAATCCAGGTGGGAAGCTTCAAGATAAAGAAAGCGAATATTTACACAACTTTAAGACTCACAAGGGACATGACTTTTAGAATGTCATGGGCTGACTGGTCCTCCTCCTGGTTCCTCTCTTGGGGAAGGGCAGAGTCCTGAGGTGGCAGAGCTGGGGGAGGAAAGAACAAACATGAGAGGCCAAGCTTGCCTTACAGCTCCCAGAATGCCGTGGTTACAAGTCCCTGCCTTCTTACGCCCCACTCCCCACAAGAATTGGGAATTGGATCACAGTGGCCCTTACCCAACTCCAGGAAACACAGCATTAGCTGTTGCCATGTGACAGGGAACCAGTGGCCCTTTCTCTCCGATTTCTCCTAAATATCCAGAGAATTACACCTTGTTACTGATGCAAATCTGTGGCAGGGAGCTCAGTCCTGGTCCAGTGACTAAGGCCACATGGTGTCCCAAGGACAAGAAAGACTGTTCTCAGACCAGGGAGCACAGCCTACCTCATCAGCATCAGCCCAGCCCACAATGAAGCCTTCCCAGAAACAGACCATCTAACTCTCTCATGCCCACCTTCAGAGGTCTCCCTGGCTCTTTACCCAACTTCCAAATTCACCAAGAACCTTACAGCCCTACCTAAGGCCTAGTGGACATCACTTCGTGGACCTTGCCTTGAGTTAATAAAAGGGGTGTGGGTGCAGTGGGCAAATCATTACCATCACATACATAGGCCTCTGTACAGAGACATAGCAGCGAGCAAAGCTGTGTGCACAGTATTTACTGAAAAACAGAACAAAAATTAGTATCTAGCAGTCCACAAGTAGGCAAGTAGTTGAATCACTTTTGGCCCAGCCGTATGATGGAACACCAAATAACTATCAAAACTGATGGGGGGGCAACATTAACTTACAAGGAAAGACATTCACAAGCAGTCTCTTTATACAACATGAGAACATTCCGGAAAAGAGGTCAAACCCACCCTCCTACTGGCACATGGGCTTACAAAAACAACTGGAATAAAAACATCCAAGTATTAAGAATCATGTCATTTAACCACTTTGTGAGTTCATCATTAAACGAGTACTATTGTCGAAAGGAACTTAGAACAATGCCTTGCATGTTACAAATATTTAATTCTAAGTAATGTGTACATGAAACAATTGGTAACATATCATAGGAGTTTTTTTTTTTTTATTATGGCCACTGTTTTAGCATTATCTGTAATAGCTTTGTAATATTTTATTACAAGAGTGGCCCATGATTTACCCAACCGTTTCCCCACTGTTGGACAAGGACTATTTTACAAGATCATCTAAAATGTTCTCAAATTTCAGTCTCCGCTTCTAAACTAGTGGTGTTAAATCTTTTGAAGTTTTGCAATTCTTTGAGAATCTTATCAAACAAGACTCCATCCCAAATTAAAAAAAAAGGGGGGGGGGCACGAGTAAGAATGACTGTAAAACATCCACCAGCATTTCCAGGAAGTCAGGTCCCTTTCACACCCACCTAAGTGGTCCACAGATGGGGGCTATGAGCCGGGACGCGGAAAGGGGGCGCTCGCTGGGGGGGGGGGGGGGGGTGGAAGGGTGCGCCGCGGAGGCAGATGGGAAATGTAGTCCAGATCCCGGAAAGCCGCAGACCGACGCGGGGGCGAGACGTTCCGGTTCTTCCCAGGCCCGAGAGCCGCCCGGCCGTGGCGCCCGCTCCCGCACGGACCCCGGAGAGCCTGGCAAGCTCCAGAGCCCCTCACCTGCCTCCTCTTCGAATCCAGGTGCCACCGTGGCCGCGCTCCCCGCAGGCCCGGGTGCGCTTCCTCCTCGGTATCGGCGGACCCGCCGCCTGAAGCCGGAAGATGGCGCAGGCGCACAACGCCCCGCGGACGCTGCCTCGCGAGTGGGCCAACGCCGCAGTCTCTTCTGGGAAACGTAGTTTCTGGGCGCAGAGGCACAGCCAGGCCTCAAAGCCGGATCTCGCGATGTTTCGGGGTGGGCGTGGCTCCGGTGTGCCTGGAGGGAGAGTGTTCAAGTCCCCGCGTGGCTGCGGGCGGGTTTGCGCATCAGGTGCTTAGTGTGTGTGCCATCGCGTCTTGCGTGGCCGTTGCGGTGTGTGTCGTGTGGTTCCGACCTGTCGTTGGGTCTGACTGGGACCGTGCCACTCCGGGAACACGCTCGTGTGTGACCGTCAAAGTGTCTCATTCGTTACATCATCGTTTCCGCGCGGAGCGGCCACTTTACCAGAAGTTTCGGAAGGAGAAAAACTCCCGAGTTTATCCGGTAACTAACTTTGAACGTCATTACATATGTTGAAATAAATGTAGGTTATGAAGGAGAGTGCGGAATAAGGAAAAACGTTTTTAAATTTGTTTTTTTGATTTTTTAATGTCTTTATTTTTGAGAGAGAGGCACACGCAGAGTGTGAGCGGGGGAGGGGCGGAGAGAGAGGGAGACACGGAATCCAAAGCAGGCTCCAGGCTCCGAGCTGTCAGCACAGAGCCCGATGTGGGACTCGAACCCAGGAACCGTGAGATCATGACCTGAGCCGAAGTCGGAGGCTCAACGGACTGAGCCACCCAGGTGCCCCTGTTTTTTATTTTTATTTGTAATCTCTACAGTCAACTCAGGAGGCTTGAGCACAAGACCCCATCAAGCGTCGCATGCTCTTCCCACTGAGCCAGATGGATGCCCAGCAAAAATGTTTTAAACAAGATGACAAGGAGTTTCCGCTTGTGGGGGACAGCTCTAGGCCGAGTCCCCCAGAACCACAGGCAGTTGGATCTCTGTGTGCAAGTTTGAAAAGCTCCTAGACCTTACGCATCCCCAAACGGAGTGGTCCAGTGTGGTCGAGCTTCCCATGTCCTGGATGCTGGTCAGGCGGTGTGAGGCCTGATCCCTGAGTGAGGAAGCCTTACTCTGCCCACGCGGTACAGTTGTCCTTGAGCCGGCCTGGAGTCCAGAGCTCCTGTCTCTCCAACTGGTCTTGTTTCCCTCACACCATGTAATCTCATCTTCTTTTGAATCATTTCATCTGACATTTGCCCGTGTCTACATTGTTGCACATCTCAAGGATGTCTTCACCTCCAAGTTAACTTAGAAATTTAACTTAAACCCGATAAAAAATGCCAATACTGTTTTCCCCCTTGGAAATAGATAAGTTGATAAAAATGTCCAAATAAAAAAAAAAAAATGCCTAGGAATAGGAATGCTATGAAAAAGAAAAGCTGAGAAGGTGTGCTAAACCTGCCAGATAGTAAAACATTCTAAAAAGTTTCCATAATTTATTTTTTTAATGTTTATTTTTATTTTTGAGGGAGAGAGAGAGAGAGAGAGGGAAACAGAATCTGAAGCAGGCTCCAGGCTCCGCGCTATCAGCACAGAGCCCAACACAGGGCTTGAACTCACAAACCGTGAGATCATGACCTGAGCTGAAGTCAGATGCTCAACCGACTGAGCCACCCACGCGCCCCAAAAATGGACTTTAATAAATAACCTTGGGGAATAATTGGATAGTCATTTAGAAAAAAGTAAAATTGGGTTCATACTTCAAATCATGCAAGAGAATAAACTCGAACAAATTGCTCAGAGGTCTAAATTCATACAAGTACCAGAAACGTACAGAGTTGAATTCCATTGCAGCCTGGATACGTGAAAAGACTTTCTAGCAATGATACAAAAATCCAGACTTAAGACTGCTACCTTTGAGAACGTAAAACTAACGCACTTTTGTGTGGCAAAATACACCGTAAGCAAAGGTTAAAGACAAATGACAGGCAGAGAATGTTTACAACCTTGTATATATATATCAGATAATATATAAAGACAAAAAACTGCAAGCAACTTCTGAACTCAATTTAGAAGATTTGTTTTTGTCATAACATAGGTGTAGTGATTTGGAAACTATTTTATATGTACCATAGAATTAAATGAATGAATAAATGTATTGATGGGAGCCAGTGTTTTACTGTGGGACAAGAGAGATCTAGAAGATGATGGAAGGTGAGAAAGAAACTGTGATGTTCAACTGGTATAAACTCATGATGAAAAATGTGGGTGTATGGGGCACGTGGGCGATTCAGTGCGTTGAGCGTCTGACTCTAGATTTTGGCTCAGGTTGTGATCTCACGGTTCATGAGATGAAGCCTCGAGTGAGGCTCTGCGCTGACATCCGGGAGCCTACTTGGGATTCTCTCTCTCCCTCGCTCTCAGCCCCTCCCCCACAGGCATGCGCGCACAAATGTCTCTCTGTCTCTGTCTCTCTCTCTCTCTCTCAAGTATTTTTTTATACGTTTATTTATTTTTGAGACAGAGAGAGACAGAGCATGAACAGGGGAGGGGCAGAGAGAGAGGGAGACACAGAATCTGAAACAGGCTCCAGGCTCTGAGCGGTCAGCACAGAGCCCGACACGGGGCTCCCAACTCACAGACCGTGAGATCATGACCTGAGCCGAAGTCGGACGCTTAACCGACTGAGCCACCCAGGCGCCCCTCAAGTATTTTTTTAAACTAAGAAAACTATGTATGAGTAAAGTATGGACATTAGTTAATAATAATATATCAATGTTGGCTCGATAACTAACAAAAGCATCATACTAAAGTAAAGTGTTAACAGTAGGTGCAGGGCATTTGGGAACTTTGAACTATCTGCAGTTTTTCTGTAACTCAAAAACTTCTAAAATAAAAAAGCTTAAACTTCTTCATTAAAGTCTTACTATTTCTTCTGAAAAAAAAAAATGTGTTTGTGTATTTTCTATTTGGTGAATGGGCCTGGAAGCAACGATGCCCTGTAGCAATGAGCATAAACCTAATGCCCAGACCTTGGTTTCTAAATATCATTCTCTAAAAAAAAGAAACCAGGGGCGCCTGGGTGGCGCAGTCGGTTAAGCGTTCGACTTCAGCCAGGTCACGATCTCGCGGTCCGTGAGTTCGAGCCCCGCGTCAGGCTCTGGGCTGATGGCTCAGAGCCTGGAGCCTGTTTCTGATTCTGTGTCTCCCTCTCTCTCTGCCCCTACCCCGTTCATGCTCTGTCTCTCTCTGTCCCAAAAATAAACGTTGAAAAAAAAAATTTTAAAAAAGAAACCAAAGCTTCCTGGAGAAGTATCTGATCTCAGGACTGGGGCAGGGAACGTACACAATGAGTATAGGATATCTTCTTGTGCCAGAAAACATAGGGAAATGCTCAAAAAGCAGGGAGGATTGTCTGCTTTGAACTATGATAGTGTAATTGCGCTACACCTGCCATCGCATTCTAAACAAGAAGCTAGATAATGTGTAGGAAACAAGTCTTTTCAGATGTTGGACAGCAAGTAGTGCAAGACTTTGATCCCTGAGAGAAGGGAAATAAGTGAGATTCTATCTTCGCAGTGGCTTTCCCTTGGAAGACACACTACACACCGCAGAGCAGAGAGGAGGAACCAAGGCAGAGCACCGATTTGCTAAGTTGACACAAACAACAGTTTTGGGGAAATGAAGTGACTGGAATTCGTGGGGGCAAAGTGTGGAAGAGGAGTGGAGTTGGTATTTCCACCAAACAAGACCTACATACCTGTGGGCGAGGCCATGCTACCTCCACCCTCTGAATTGTGGATGAGCCAGTACGGTGAAACCTTGGAGAATGCATAGTCGGAGACAGACATTTGCTTCATGATACCGCAGAGGTCACAAGCCCTCACGGAATCAGAACCAAACACAGAGAGTCTGGGCTGGGATCTGGAAGAGATAGGGTGTGAGGGTTTGCAGAGAAGAAGGTCACTGGGCCATTCCAGACATATCCAAGAAATGACCACAGAGAATAGAATTAACATCAGGACCTTTGGACAGGCCTGTAGAGTGGGTGGGTTGGCTGGACCTCCTGTGGCTGTGAGCATTAGGCAGAGAGATGACCTGCCTGGGAACACATTTGAGCTGGGCCACAAAGCCCTAACGCGCTGAAGGCAAGGAGTCCCGGGTCCCCAAGTACGGGCGGGTAGAATGGCCAGCTAGTGCGGCCTGACTGGACTTAGATCTCAGGCAGACAAAGGGGTCCGCCTTCTCTACTTGTCCCGACTTGTGGGATCAGGACTACATTTCCTATAAGTGACTGTGGCTCCAGGCCCACCATCTACCCCTCCCACTGGATGTGCACGTCAGGCCTGATCTAGGAATAGAATGGTACCAGAGGGGCATGGGAGAAGGGATTGGATTCTGTACATATGTTAAAGGTGGAGCTAACGGGATTCACAGATTTACTGGGTGGAGTAGCAAGAGACTGGGAGTAGTGAAGGATAACTCCAGGGAATCCTGAGACAAGTAACTGGAAGAACAAACATCACCAACCGAGACAGGAAAACCACGCACGGAGAGGAGCACATCTCTGGGGGTGAGATTGGGTGTTTGGTTTCGAATGCGATAGTTTGACGTGTTTGTTAGACATACAAGTGGCAACGTGGAGGATCATTTTAGGGGCAGAGTCTGGGCTAGAATCTTAAGTTAGGAAATATTTTTATCGTGTAGCTAATTTATATTGTGATGTACTGAGGCAAATCAATGTTTTTCATTGATCCTCTCTACCTTTTTTTTTTTTGCTCAAAAGTTGTTTTCCTACCCTAAATTATGAATGTTCATCTTTATTTTTCCGTAGAACTCTATGAGGATATTAAAAAGTATCCTGTAATTTGTTATACCATAGAGTGTGATGAATCAATGCTATCTGTAATACTTGTACTTTGAAGATTTATTAAAGTTTCCCTCATCTATAAATGATTGATTGTAAATATTACATGGTTATTTTAAAAGAATGACTGGGGCGCCTGGGTGGTTCAGTTGGTTAAGCGTCCGACTTTGGCTCAGGTCATGATCTCACTGTCCGTGGGTTCAAGCCCCACATCCAGCTCTGTGCTGACAGCTCGGAGCCTGGAGCCTGCTTCAGATTCTGTGTCTTCCTCTCTTTCTCTGCCCCACCCACCCCCCCCGTCTCAAAAATAAACATTTACAAAAATTTTTTTTTTTTCAACGTTTATTTATTTTTGGGACAGAGAGAGACAGAGCATGAACGGGGGAGGGGCAGAGAGAGAGGGAGACACAGAATCGGAAACAGGCTCCAGGCTCTCAGCAGTCAGCCCAGAGCCTGACGCGGGGCTCGAACTCCCGGACCGCGAGATCGTGACCTGGCTGAAGTCGGACGCTTAACCGACTGCGCCACCCAGGCGCCCCCAAAAATTTTTTTTAAATAAAAGAATGACGATTTTTTTTCCCTATACATAGTAGTTCTCTTTCATATCTCTTTGTTTAATTTTAATAGTACTCTGATGTGTTGGGTCATTTGGATCTATTTTTTATTCTTTGATGTGGTCTCATAATTTTAATTTCTTTGATGTTTGCATTAGATACCTACTGCTGCATAACATATTACCTCAGAACTTAATGGCTTAAACAATAGTCAGCACTTACCATCTCTCACAGTGTCTGTGAGTCAGGGTTTCAGGAGCAGTTTAGCTGCGTGTAAGCAAGATGTCATTTGAAGGCTTAAATGGGGCCAGAACCTCTGCTTCCAGGTGCTCCATTCACATGGCTGGCAAATTGGCGCTGGCTTTTGACAATAGGCCCCGTTCCATTCCATGTAGGCCTCTCCATATGGCTGATTGTTTGTTATTTAGTTTGTTTGTTTGTTTGTTTGAGAGAGAGAGAGAGAGAGAGAGCCCAAGCAGGGGAGGGGGCAGAGGGAGAGAGAGAGAGTGTCTTAAGCAAGCTGTATACTCAACATGGAGCCTGACGCAGGGCTCGATCTCATGACCCTGGGATCATGTCCGAGCCAAAATCAAGAGTCAGACACTCAACCAACTGAGCCACCCAGGTGCCCCTGGCTGATTTTGTGACATGGTGGCTGGTTTCCCCTAGAATAAGTGATCCAGAAGCTACAATGTCTTTTATGGCCAAGCCTCTTACGGGCTGTCACAGAAGTCACATGCCGCCATACTCTGTTGGTTGCATAGACCAGACTGAGTCAGTGTGGATGGAGACTACACACTGGCGTGAATTCTAGGAGGCAAGGATCTTTGAGGGCCATCTTGGAGGTTTGATACCACAATTTTTTCATCTTAAGAGCACATGAATGTCTGTATATATATATATATAATTTAATTTTTTTTCAGAGAGAGCTGGGAAGGGGGAGAGAGAGAGATGAGAGAGAGAGAGAGAGAGAGAGAGAGAGAGGGAGAGAGAATCTCAAGCAGGCTCCACACCCAGCATGGAGCCCAATGTAGCGCTCAATCCCACAACGATGGGATCATGACCTGAGTTGAAATCAAGAGTCAGATGTTCAACTGACTGAGCCACACAGGTGCCCCTAAACAAACGTCTTGATGCCTACCCATCCTATCAAATCCACAGTTGCCATGCCAACCACTTCCCGAGAGATTGTCACTCTCCCTGTAAAGTCTCTTGAACCAAAGCACATGCCGAAAAACTCCAGCTCCCCTCTCCTCTAAACCCAGCTAGATTGATGCCTTTGCCACATTCCTTCTCTTCACAAAGGGACCACCAGTTATCACATGAATGGGATCAACTATGGGGAGGCCCTGTCCCATATGGCCAAGCCTCTTGTAGGCAAAGAACAACAATGTGGATTCTAACCCTATCTTAGCTTCTTACTCCTTGCATGACCATGACTTTAGGCACCACCCGTAACTCTTTGACATACAATCTATATAATGAAGGAAACAAAACTGTGAGTGTGTTTGTTTTTATTTTTCATTAATGGCAATTGTCCAGGATTAACCCTGTGTTCTGCTGTTACTACTGACATTTCTCTATACTGTTTTTCTGGTTTTAAGATTGCCTATTAACCAGAAGAAAACTCATATATATTTTCAGTACTTTGGTATTTTAATATTTCAAATACATATTTGTAGAGAAAGTTTTATAGATAATATATACTTGAACCCTCTATTTAAGGGGTGTTTTTCAAATTTTCAATTATTTTACCTAGATCTCTATTCATCTTTGGCTACTGTCTTCATAGGTTTTGTTATTATCTTTGTGTCTAAGTCTATTCACTCTAGGATTGTGTGGCCTTATTTCAGAGAACTGTATATATTTTTAATCTTTATTTATTTTGAGGGGGGAGGGGCAGAGAGAGGAAAGAGAGAATCCCAAGAAGGCTCCACACTGTCAGCTCAAGCCCAACTTGGAGCTTGATCTCATGAACCATGAGATCATGACCTGAGCCAAAACCAAGAGTCAGATGTTTAACCGACTGAGCCACCCAGGTGCCCTGAACTGTGTGTACTTTTAACCAGACTTATGATGAAGTTGTGCAGCTAACCCACCTGGCAGCACGACTTTTTCATACTAGAAATGTAAGTGTTATCCTTGACTTCTCCCCACCTAATCAGATACCAAAGCCCACTGAGTCTACTTTCCATATAGTTTTTCTCTCCTGGTGAACAGAACTTACTTGCTCAGTAGCATAGATTGAATGTTTATGTCCCTTAAAATTCACGTGTTAAAAGATAATCCCCAGTGTGATTGTATTAGAAGGAGGGACCTTTGGGAGATGATAAAGTCATGAAGGTGGAACCCTCATGAGTGGGATTAGTGCCCTTATAACAGAGGCCCCAGAAAGTTTCCTTGTCTCTTCTACCATGTGAGGGCACAGTGAGATGTCTATGAACCAGTAAGAGGGCCTTTTCTGTATACTGTGCCCTTAGCATCCCTTCATCTGGACGTTTATCTGTATCCTTCGTCGTATCTTTTTATAATAAAAGGGAATGGGAAGTAAACTTCTCCTGACTTTTGTCAGCCGTCCTAGCAGATTAAGCAAATTTGCAGAGGGGGTCATGGGAACCTCTAATTTATAGCTGATTGGTCAGAAGCACGAGTAACAACCGGGGCTTGTGATTGGCATGGCGGGGGAGGGGTAGTCTTAGGGGACTGAGCCTTGAATCTGGGATCTGACACTATCTTTAGGTAGATGGTGTCAGAATGGAGTTAAATTGTAGGACACCCATCTGGTGTTGCAGAATTGCTTGATGTGGGGGAAGAAAGGTCCCTCACATAATCTGCTGTCAGAAGCATACTGAGATGTTCTGTTTGAGCAGTAAAGGAGAAACACAGGAGGAAGAATATAAGTTGTCTTTACAAAAACCTAACAAAATATGTTTGGTGCAGTCAAGGCAGTGTCAAGAGGGAACTTTATAGCACTAAATGCTTACATTAGAAATAAGAAAAGGTTGGGGCGCCTGGGTGGCGCAGTCGGTTAAGCGTCCAACTTCGGTTCAGGTCACGATCTCACGGTTTGTGAGTTCGAGCCCCGCGTCGGGCTCTGTGCTGACAGCTCGGAGCCTGGAGCCTGCTTCTGTTCTGTGTCTCCTTCTCTCTCTGTCCCTGCCCAACTTGTGCTCTGTCTCTCAAAAAATAAATAAATGTAAAAAATTAAAAAAAAAAAAAGAAATAAGAAAAGGTCTTGGGCACCAGGGTGGCTTAGTCATTAAGCATCTGACTCCAGCTTAGGTCATGATCTCATGGTTGGTAAGTTTCAGTCCCACATCAGGTGAGCTTGAACCCTGCTTCGGGTGAGCTCAGGTCCCGCTTAGGATAAAACACAAACCCAGGTGAGCCCTGCCTCCCTCTCTCTCTCTCTCTCTCTCTCTCTCTGCTCCTCATGGGATTCTCTCTCTCTCTCTCTCTCTCTCTCTCTCTCTGTCTCTCTGACCCCTCACTCACTTGTGCATTCTCTCTCTCAAAATAAATAAATAAACAAATAAATAAATAAAAGGTCTCAAGTCACTATTCTGAGTTCCTACATCAAGAAACTAGAAGAGTAAAAATAAACCCAAGCCAAGTAGAAAGAAATAAAAGTGAGGTCTTTTGTAGACATAGATAAGCTCTTTCTAAAATTTACATGGAAAAGCATAGGCTCTAAAATAGCTGAAATAATTCTGACAAAGAATAAAATGGGAGAAACTCCCCAATATCAATGCTTACTCTATTGGTACAAGACAGTGTAAAAATGGACATGTAATCAAGATCATCTAGCACAGACAAAGGGATATACACACAGGTCAATGGAACGAAAGAGAATCCAGAAATAAACTCACATAAATATGCAGAACTAATTTTTAACAGTTGTATTGAGATATAATTCACACACCATGCATTCACCTATTCAAAATGTACAATTTTAATGTCTTTTAGTATATTCACGAGATTGTATAACTCACCACAATCTAACTTGAAAGTATTTTTGTTGCCACAAAGAGAAAATTAGTGTTCATTCTTTATCCCCTCCCATCAGCCCTAAGCAACATTAATATGCTTCCTATCTCTACAAATTTGCTTATTACGGCTATTTCACAGAGACAGTCACATACAATATGTGCCCCTTTGTTACTGGCTTCTTTAACATAGTATGATGTTTTCAAGGTTCATCCACGTAGCATATGTTGGCACTTCATTACTTTTATCACTTTTTATGACTGAATAATATGGGGCTCTTGGGTTGTTTCCACTCTTTGGCTACTATGAATAATGTTGCTATGAACATTTGTGTACTAACTTTGCACATATATTTTCATTTTTCTTAGGTATATACCTAGGACTGCAATTTCTGGGATCATATGGTAACTCTATGTTTAACTATTTGAGGAATTTCTAGAATGTTTTCCAAAGCAGCTGCATCATTGTAAACTCCCACCAGCAATGTATGAGGGATAAATTTCTCCACTTCCTTGCCAACACTTGTTATCTTTGATTTTAGCCATCCTAGTGGGTGTGAAGTGGTATACCACTGTGGTTTTGAATTGCATTTCCCCAAGGACTATGAATGTTGAGTGCCTTTTCATGTGTTTATGCAGCATTTGTATATCTTCTTTGGAGAAATGTCTATCCAAATCCTTTGTCCATTTTTATTTATGTATTATTTTGAGAGACAGTGTACATACATAGGGGAGGGGCAGAGACAGAGAGAGAGAATCCCAAGCAGGTTCTGCACTGTCAGCGTGGAGGCTGATGTGGGGCTTGAAGTCATGAACCGTGAGACAATGACATGAGCCGAAATCCAGAGTGGGTCGCATGACTGACTGAGTCATCCAGGCGCCCCTTTTGTCCATTTTTGTATTTGTATTCGTGTTAATCAGTTGTAAGTGTTCTTTATATATTCTGGATACAAGTCCCTGTCAGATATCTGAACTGATTTTTGACATAGGTACAAAAGCAATTTAATGGAGGAATAGCCTTTTCAACAAAATAGTGCAGGAGCCATTAGACAGTCATGACCAAAAAAAAAAAAAAAAAAAAAAAAAAAAAGAGGGAGAATTTTGACCTCATATTAAAAAAAAAAAAAAATTAAATAGCCTTAAATTTGCTCCAAAACTAAGCGCTAAAACAATAAATGTATTGCATCTTCATTGTGACAATTGAAGGCAAAATAAATGAGTCCTCTGTCTCTGAGGAATATATACTTTATTTCTACTTCTCAAGATTATGTAATTAGATTATTACATTAAGCTTAGTGGCTGGGCAGACATCTGTTTGCTAATTACTTATTCGAAATTGATAACTGTATTTATTATGCAAATGAACATAAATTTGATTCATTTAGTGACTACTGCCAAGCTTTTGTAGAGGGTTCTGCCAACAGAAGAAGCTTAGGAAATAATGGCTGAAACAAAAAATGTTACCACAAAATTTCAGGCTATGAATACCTAATCTCTTTATATATTTGTGAAATGTGGGAAAGGCTGCAAAAACCTGGAAGTTAATTGATGTGTCTTAACTTACCAGAGGTTTGTCTGTATGGTCTGCAAAAGCAAAGGACAAGATAAACACAAAAACAACTACCATTTTTGTGGATTGTGTTCCTTTTACTTTTTAAACAGGAACAGTTTTCCAGTATTGCCGCCTTGGTGCAATTGTAACAGCTTAGTTCCTCCTTAAAAAAAAAACAAACCAAAAGTACTTTCACGTATTGCTTCACCATCACACAATTTTTATTAAGTTGTAGTTTTCAAAACGATAGATGTACCATTATTGAATCATACTTCTACATGTAGCCATATTGTTTACATTCAACATTTTATTACTATAAGCGATTCAATTAATATCTTTGGGAATGTATTTGCATTTAAAAAACTTCCGGGGCGCCTGGGTGGCTCAGTCGGTTAAGCGTCCGACTTCGGCTCAGGTCACGATCTCGCGGTCCGTGAGTTCGAGCCCCGCGTCGGGCTCTGTGCTGACTGCTCAGAGCCTGGAGCCTGTTTCGGATTCTGTGTCTCCCTCTCTCTCTGACCCTCCCCCGTTCATGCTCTGTCTCTCTCTGTCTCAAAAATAAATAAACGTTAAAAAAAAATAAAAAAAAAAGCTTCCTCAATAGAAAATTTCCCAGCTCATATGCTTTTTGTCATCGGTGACTTTGGTGAGACGAGTTGCATGGAAGCGTTGGAGGCCTAATTTCAGAAGGGTTGAGACTCAAATAGGAGTTAATGAAATACATTCAAAAACATAGGCTGAAGTATAGGAATAAGTGGGTAGATAGAACTGAATGGTCTATAAACTTTTTTTTCTTTTCTTTTTTAAAAGTTTATTTATTTTTTAACTAATCTCTACAGCGAAGGAGGGGCTTGAACTCACCACCCCAAGATCAAAAGCCACATGCTCTTCTGACTGAGCCAGCCAGGCTCCCCAAACTGCTGTTTCTCTTTATAAGAAAACTGTCACTTCCCAGTATATTAAAAAAAAATTTTTTTAATGTTTACTTATTTTAGAGACAGAGCACAAGTGGGGGAGGGGCAGAGAGAGCCAGAGACAGAATCTGAAGCAGGCTGCAGGCTCTGAGCTGTCAGCACAGAGCCAGACGCGGGGCGCCAAAGTCGGACACCCAACCGACTGAGCCACCCAGGCGCCCCAGTGTGTGTGTGTGTGTGTGTGTGCTGTCAGCACAGAGCCAGACGCGGGGCGCCAAAGTCGGACACCCAACCGACTGAGCCACCCAGGCGCCCCAGTGTGTGTGTGTGTGTGTGTGTGTGTGTGTGTGTGTGTGCTGTCAGCACAGAGCCAGACGCGGGGCGCCAAAGTCGGACACCCAACCGACTGAGCCACCCAGGCGCCCCAGTGTGTGTGTGTGTGTGTGTGTGTGTGTGTGTGTGTGTGTGTGTGCTGTCAGCACAGAGCCAGACGCAGGGCGCCAAAGTCGGACACCCAACCGACTGAGCCACCCAGGCGCTCCAGTGTGTGTGTGTGTGTGTGTGTGTGTGTGTATGTGTGCTGTCAGCACAGAGCCAGACGCAGGGCGCCAAAGTCGGACACCCAACCGACTGAGCCACCCAGGCGCTCCAGTGTGTGTGTGTGTGTGTGTGTGTGTGTGCTGTCAGCACAGAGCCAGACGCGGGGCGCCAAAGTCGGACACCCAACCGACTGAGCCACCCAGGCGCTCCAGTGTGTGTGTGTGTGTGTGTGTGTGTGTGTGTGTGTGTAGCTGGCTGCAGGCTCTGAGCTGTCAGCACAGAGCCGTGTGTGTGTGTGTGTGTGTGTGTGTGTGTGTAGCTGGCTGCAGGCTCTGAGCTGTCAGCACAGAGCCAGACGCAGGGCGCCAAAGTCGGACACCCAACCGACTGAGCCACCCAGGCGCCCCAGTGTGTGTGTGTGTGTGTGTGTGTGTGTGTGTGTGTGTATTTAGTGAGTTTCTCCCGTATTAGAAGGTCAGCCACATGAGGGTGGGGATTCTCTTGCGCGGGTTCAAGTGTGTCCCCAGTGCCTGTAACACTGCCGGGCACACAGAGGACGCTCAATAAGAGCCTAATGAGACGAGGAGGAGAGAGAAGACATAAAAGGAACGGAAATAAGGACACCCGGCACCCGGGCTCCGGCCCACCCGCCCGGACCTGCTGACCTCTCCCCAGCGCTCCGGCCCGCACACCCAGTCGGCCAGCTCCGCTTCCGTCCCGCGAACCGCTCACCTTGCAAGCCCAACCAGGGAATCGGGCCCGCGGGCCCGTGCACTGCGCGTGCGCACCTCGACCCCGCCCGGCTTGGGCCCCTACGGGGACCGAGGACGGTGCGCCTGCGCACTCGGAGCCGGCGCGTCCAGGCCGGGGCGGGACTCGGTCGGCCTGACCGGGCTGGGCGGGTCCTGGCTCTGGGTCGGAAAGCCCGGAGTTTCGGGAGAGGGGCGCAGACGCCCAGGGGCGGGAGCAGGAGCCATCTGCCAGCCGTCCCAGGATGCCCAGCGCCGCGCGCGGCCTGGACTCCATTTCCCGGCGGCCCCCACGGCGGGCCCCGCTGCCCGCCCGCGCGCCGCGGCCCCTTTGTGAGCCCGGCGGTCCGGCCGCGAGCGAGGCCCCGCCCCGGCCCGCGGGCCGCTGGGCTCCCGGCGGCCGACGGCGCGCAGGGAGGTGCCGACCCTCGGGGAGGAGGCGGTGAGGATGTCTGGGATGGGCGCGCGCGCCAGCGGGCCTGCGGGGCTGGAGCGGGCGTGCGAGGGGGCCTGTGACCGTGGGAGACCATGTCACAACGTGCGTGCGCCTGTGTGTGCCTGTGCGAGCGTCTGTGACCATGACAGTGACGGTGAGTGTGCAGCTGTGTGTGTGGTCCTGTGAGACGGCGTGAGGTTGTGTGACCTTCTGTTGGTGTGACAGTGCGACCCACTGTGAGGGGACGGGTGCCAGGCGAGCCGCCAGCAGGAGGACTGTGTGGCTCCTGCGGCGGCCGGGTGGGGGTGTTCGCGAAGATCGGGCGGTCAGGGCGAGCCTGAGTGGGACTGGGATGGAAGGGAACGCTTGAGAGAGGAGAGGGGAGCCCCAGCTTCAGGCCTGGACGGCAGATGAGGAGGCTGCTGGGCCTTAGCCCTCTCTGGCACAGAAGGAGGCTCTTTCCCTTCCTCTCCTGGGCTCTAGAGTAGGCGAGGAATAGAAGAGGAGACCTACTGTGTGCTATTTGTGACCATAAATCACTGACATTTACTGAGCACAAGCGATGTGCCAAGCACTAGACGGAATGCTTCCTGTGCATCATCTCATGATCCTTCCAGCAACTGATAGGGAGTAGGTACCATTTCACTGATGACGAAACTGATGTTTGGAGTGGTTAGACCTAAATCATGGAGGTTGCAGAGCTCGTGAGTGGTAGACTGAGTATCTGCCGCCAGGTGTTCTGATCCCCAAACCTGGTGGTTCTTACTGTTACCTTATGCTGCTTCTGAGATAATTGCTTTGCTCTCCAAGGCAGAGAGGTCTAGTAGAAAATAACTCATGATTAGGAGTTTCAGTGACTGCGAATGCACAGCCCTCTCACCCATCTCTTTTTTGAGGAAATTGCTCAGAAAAGTTCAGAGAATGGTTTCCAGGTAGAGTTTGTCATAAGCCAGGGCTACAAGCAGAGTGTTCTGACTCTTTGGTCCAGTGTCTTCCAGACAACATGACCCCTCTGATGCCTACTCTGTATAAAGAAGCTTTCCCTGGGGCACCTGTGTGGCCCAGTTGGCTAAGCGGCTGACTTCGGCTCAGGTCATGATCTCCTGGTTCCTGAGTTCAAGCCCCGTATTGGGCTGTCTGCTGTCAGCACAGAGCCTGGAGCCTGCTTTGGGTTCTGTGTCTCCCCCTCTCTCTGCCCCTTCCACACTCGTGCTTTGCTTTGTCTTCATGTCTTCGTGTCTCAAAAATAAACGTTAAAAAAATTTTTTTAAAGATGCTTTCCCTGAGGCATTGTTTGTAGCTTTATCTCATTTTGTAGTAAGGGTGGTAACATATTCCCTTTTACTATCATTATCTGATGGAAAGACTAAAAAGTCAGACCTAGATTCCAGTTGGGCTAACTTATTACTATGAAGCCTTGGATTATTTCACCAATGAACAGATTTCATGGGTGAAGAGAAAAATAATCCTTACTTGACAGTGCTATTTATGGTTTCTTTCTCCCTCTCCAGCTCTGTTTTTCCAGACACTGCCCTTCCATTGAGGAGCCTGAAGGAGGTGGACAGAAGAGCTGTCATAAATTCTTAAATTCTTAAAGCCATGTCCAAGGTAAGGAAGGATTTTTTCTCCCTGAGGTGCTTTGTTTTTCAGGTTGTATATGAATATCTTGCTTTTTTCTTCTGAAATTCCCCAGCTAACAAAGTCCCATTCATTCAGTGACCTGGTCCTCATGTTCTTCAGTCCATTAAAAGGAGGTCCCCAAAAGCCCAGTGAGCTTCCTTTGTTCCTAAGCTGGCATTTTCACCTTCGTTCAAGAAATAGCTCTGCTCCTCCTGTGGGTTAGGTGTTCTGTTAGGAGCTCTCAGGAGGCAAAAATGCACTCCTTGGAGGGATGTGAAAACCTTCATTATAGGGATTTGATTCATTGAGGTCAAGGTGTGTTCTGATGTGACTACAAGTGTAAAGCTTTCTCACAAACCCAGGTTTAAGAGGAAGGCAAGACAAGGGCTATTGGGGCAATCTTAGTTATAGTACATGACAATATCTCTTGCTCAGGGTCATTTTGAAGAGTGGAATGTGTTGGCTTTGGAGTGTTAAAGTGTGGGTCAGTGAAGGCAGGGATTTTCCCAGGCAATCAGTGGGCTCTGAAGAATGGGATTCCATGGGGGTAATAAGGTCCTGTTTTAGGGACATACTGAGTTAGTAGTGGGCTACAGCCAGGATATTTTAGGTCAAAGACTTCATTTATACCAAATGCTGGGAATACTGTGGCAAATAAAAATAGACACTGTCTTTGTTTTCATAGTTTAATGTTTGCTCATTTGTTTATCATGATAATGTAAGTGATGTTATTTTATTTTTTTTAATGTTTATTTTTTTTGACAGACAGAATGAGCTGGGGAGGGGCAGAGAGAGAGGTGACAGAGGATCCAGAGTGGGCTCTGTGGTGACAGCAGAGAGCCTGATGCAGGGCTTGAGCTCCCGAACTGTGAGATCATAACCTGAGCCGAAGTTGGACACTGAACCAACTAAGCCACCCAGGCACCCCCGTGATATTATTTTAAAGTTTTTTATTTTGAGAGGGCGAGAACACGAGAGGAGGAGGAGCAGAAAGGGAGGGAGAGAGGTAATGCCAAGCAGGCTCCACGCTGCTAGCGCAGAGCCTGATGCAGCGCTCAAACTCATGAACCATGAAATCATGACCTGAGCCAAGATGAAGTGTCAGACGCTTAACCGGCTGAGCCACCCAGGAGCCCCGTAAAGTGATATTATTTTAAATCAGTGTAGACAGAATGGATTATTCATTTAGAAAAAAGACTCCTTCCTCACCCTTTGAGGTTAGATACATTCTGTAGGTTAAACGTAAAGAGTGAAACAGACGAACTGTTGGATGAAAATATAGAACATGGCTGTAAACAAGAAGATAAGCCAGAAGAAATCAATTAGAGCAGCACTGGCCGGGAGAACTTTCGGTGATGACTGATAACAGAAATGTTCTACATCCGCATCGTCCAATACAGTAGCCACTAGCTACCGTAGGAACTGAATTTTTAATGTTAACTGATTTAAAATGAAATAGCCACATGTGACAAGTACCTAGTGTATTGAGTAGCACATATCTAAGCTCATAAACTAATAAAGCCAGGATGAAAATTACGGGTGATCTTGTACAAGTCACTTATTTTACAGATGAGGGAAAACAATCTATGTCACTAGTTAGTGATTGTATCAGATGTAGGAAGTTGTAGTATATGTTGATTGTCAGTATAAATAGATGATGGTGAGTGATGGTTTGAAGACGGTGGTAGAAAATCATAAAGGACACTGTCAACAGTGATAGAACACATCATTTCATTCCTTTGGAATCTTCATTGGCTTCTCATTTTACTTGGAATGAAATCCAATGTCCTCTCCACAGTCTCTAAGGCCCTGCATGGTCCAGCTCCTGGCTACCCCATACCTCATTTCCTACAAGTCTTTTTCTCTGTTCCAGTCACACTGGCCAACTAGCTGTTCCGTAGACTCACCCAGTTCTTTCCTGTCTCTGAACCTTTGCATTTGCTCCTCCCTCTTCTGTAACTCTCTTCCCTTAGGTGTTGGCATGGCTTGCTCTCTCACTTTTAGATTGTTGTTCAAACATTACTGCTTCCTTGAGGTTTACCTTGACCATCCTATCTAAAACACCTTGTCACTCTAAATCACCTTCCCTTGTTTTTGTCATAGTATGACTTTATGTTTAATGTCTTTCTCCTATGTTAGAATATTAACTCCACAAGAGGAGAGACTGTATTTTGTTCACCATTGTATTTCCAATACTTAGAACATTATAGGGAGTAGGCATTCAGTAAATATTTGTCAAATTAATATATAAGTGGACAAGATTGTGAATTTCTCATCTGTGAGTGAGCCCAGAGAGGTAAGAGCCAGCTACCTCTTTTCTCCTGCCACTGAATTGGTAATGGAAAAAGCAAAAAGTAGAGGGTATGATGTGTAGAATAGACAGAGCCCATTGGCCCCAGTGCTATTTCTGGGACCCCATGAATCAGTCTTTGGTGGGAGGATCCAGAAAACCGCATTTTTATTAAGTCCACAGATGATTTTTTTAATGTGTTTTAGTGTTTGTTTATTTTTGACAGATAGGGTGGGGGGAGGGCAGAGAGAGAGGGAGACACAGAATCTGAAGCAGGCTCCAGGCTCTGAGCTGTCAGCACAGAGCCCGACACAGGGCTCAAACACATGAACTGTGAGATCATGACCTGAGCCAAAGTCAGATGCTTAACTGACTGAGCCACCCAGGCGCCCCATGGCCAAGGATGATTTTAATGCACATTTTTTGAAAGCCTCTCCTAATGATTATATTAAAGTGTGCCTCTTGTAAACAGCATATTGTTGGTTGCAGCTTCATGCCTTCCACAGTCCCTGTGGCTGTCACCATTCTCTGGCAGTCTGTGGCAGCCCTGTGGCTGCTGTAAGTGGCCCTGTGTGCTTCCCATGATTCCTTATGCCTCCCACAATCCCACATCTCCCTCAAAACTTTGATCTTTTTAAAGGGATCCAGTCTGAGAATATTTGTCTTTTAATTAGTGTTCACTACATTTTCGTTTAATGTAATTACTGATGTATTTGTGTTTAAGGCTAATACAGATGTATTTGTGTGTATAGCCTTGTAGTTTGTTTCCTACTTACTCCCATCTGTTCTTTGTTCCTTTATTTCTCCTTGTTTACCTTCTTCTGGATAAATCAAGTACTTTTTCTTTATTATCTTGTTAATTATACATTATTTTTATTATCCTTTTAGTGGTCACTCCAGGATATTTACCCATATCATTATGTAATTATCTCCTTTCTTCTTTCTGCAATCTTCCTTCTATAGTTACTACTCTTACTACTTTCTGAACAAGATAAGGCCCCATAGTGATTTAACTCCCATTTATTGTTATTATTAGGTATTATATTTATAGTTATTCCTCTGGGACTCTTGATTTCTTCTTGATTTTCCTTTCCATCTCTTTCCATTTTCCTCCACCTGAAGAACCATTAGTATTTCTTTGAGTGCAGGTCAACACTTTACTCCCAGCCTGAATTATTTTTTCAGTAGCTCCAATTCTTGCTAGGTCACAATAACATAATTTAAATTTTTTTCTGAGGGTTAAGTACGTTTGGGGAATCATAGTCTCCGTGGAGAGAATATCTTCTAGGATTCATTTTAAGGAAATAATTAGAGACCTCTATTGAATCTTTAATTTAACATACAGTAGTATTATATGAGAACTCTACTATAATGTTAAATTAGTGAGAATCCCAATTCTGACATCATAGTGAAAAATTAAGATTCATATAAATGAAAATAAACGGGTTAGTAAATAAGGTACAACATATTTATACCACATTGTGTTATCAATCCAACAAAAGTGATTTTATAAGTAAATGAATGCAGATAGATAATCAGACATGTCTGTATAAGGAAACATTTGAAGAAATATATACTAACTGTAAATTTTCATTGTTTCTAGGAGGTAGGGTGACATGGTGGGTAGATGTGGGGATGAGGACTTCCAATTCTTTTAACTTTTATAAAAAGGAAAAAAATTCACTGAGGGTAGAAATACTGGACATTATTTGGTAAGTTTCTTTGATGATTACAAATCATATGAAGTTCCTGTTTTATCAAATCAAAACAAATATTAAAATATTTGCAAGATATTCAGGTCTCATTGGCTGAGAGGAAAAGGACAGTCAGCCAGTTGAAACCTAGACTCCTTTAGGATGTGCAGCTAAAAAAATGTCTTTTAAGAACACTGCCTACCAAAAGCTGCCTCACCTCTGTTTACAGTAGAAATGTGTGTAGAACACTTTTTTTTGCACAAAATATTAGAGTTTGTATTGAAGTGTTTGAGGTTTGATAGAATTGATGCTTGACAGTATCCAGCCCTGTCTAGGGCAAATTTTTTCTTTTAAGACCCAACTCATGTTCCTTTCCTTCCTTTCTTGAAGCCTTTACTCACTTCCCATATTTCCCTGTAGTAAGAAGTGTTTTAGAAATGGAAGCATGTAAGAACAAGCTGATGTATGTAACTGATGTTTCTTGGAGGCATACTTCTGCTTCCTGTATAGCTTCCTTAACGTTGTTGTCCATTACTGGGGCACTAGCCCAGTATCGACTCATTTTTTCCATTAAAAATATTTGCATAAAAGCATTGATGTACTTAAATACATCTTCAGTAGGACCATTACACTGCAGAGTCACATTAATAGGAGTGATGTTCATATCTGATGACCACTAAGGCAAGGGCACACACCAGAACTTACCCTAGATGGGATACTGGAGGCCACTGGAGTGCTGGGTATTCCCCTTCAGTTGCTGGGCTGTGGGGAGATCTGGGATTGTCACCACAGGGCTCAGTGCAGTAGCTGTTTACCAACCAACGTGACAGTATTTCAGTATTTAACAGATCAATTCAGCTCCTCACATGTGTACCATTGAGTGTATCTATATATCATCCCAGTTAAAGAGTCGGTTTTGCTCTGTGACACGCCAGACCAGCTGAGCATATAGTAAACCATATGCAAGCCCTGGTAAGTCTGGAGTAGATTTACCTCGTTAGAAAGAATATCCATTTTGAATTTTTAGGAAGCAGACCAGGTCTTATTCCATGTGATAAAGATCCTTAATTCAACGTAGTATTATTAGTTGAGAACTACACTGTAACATTTGAAAAACTCTCGCTCATTAGACATGCACAACTGGGTATGTTCCTCTAGTGAGAGCTGTAGGGGTTTTTCACTGCACTTCACTATCACATCTGAAATACTATTTAACAGTGCTTAAAATTAGTATTATTTTGTTTCTGTAAAGAGAAGTCACCATCTTTGAAACTCACTGGGGTTATCAAGAGCTGTTAGATAATCTTTTATGACCCCAGTTGTTCTGTTATGGCATACATTTCTTTAAGTTATATTTTGCGAAATCACTACAGAACTTATTTAATGTATTTATTACCTACATGTTTAATTTTAAGAAATCAATATTATGAACATCAAATACATTTATATATGTTACTCTGTTGACATACCTGGAACATTGGCCATTCCATTGAAGAGTTTGGGAAATGTAGGTTTAGACCACATACAACTTAAGAGGGCTTAACTCATGTTCCTGTCTCTTCCTTGAAGTCTTCTTTCACTGTCCTAGTCTATCCTGATTTTCCATATTGAGAAATGCATTAGCATTTGGTATGAATAACATATTTTGCTCTTGTTTATAGTGTTCTGTTATTGCCCATTTTTGTGCTATTAATCTTTTCACCATCAGTAGAGACTATAGACTATGCCAGAAATTGTATGCTTTCCATGACAGAATATTAAAACCAAGCAAGAGAAATCATCTTAGCAAGTGTTTGACAAGTGTTGCACAGAACCCAAGATATGGCCTGAAAATTTCACTATATGCACTATTTCTCTCTAAAAGTACAATTTAACTTTTCAAACTATGCCAGTCTGACATTAGGAACACTAGTTGAGCATAAAAGAATATGTTTATGTCATTTCAGGATTTGGTGACATTTGGGGATGTGGCCGTAGATTTCTCCCAAGAGGAGTGGGAGTGGCTGAACCCTGCTCAGAGGAATTTGTACAGGAAGGTGATGTTGGAGAACTATAGGAGCCTGGTATCATTGGGTAAGGAAGTCTCGCCAGAATTCAGAATCTGCACACAGGGCTGCTTTCCAATGTTTAGGAAGCCTCTGATGTACTTCACTAAATTTCTCTTTCTTGTGCTTCCCAAAATGGGTTGAGTTTTGTAGAACTGGCAGCTTCATTGGATTATTTCTACCACTTCATTTTCCCCATTCTTCAGAATACTTCACATCTTCCTATACTCCCTTCTGTAATGCCCTCATCAACTTCCTGATGACCAAGCAATTCGATCTGCCTTACAGATCTGGCTAATTCCCCTTTTATTTCTTGTAAGCAGGAGTTTCAGTTTCTAAGCCAGATGTGATCTCATTATTGGAACAAGGAAAAGAGCCCTGGATGGTGAAGAAGGAGGGGACAAGAGGCACATACCCTGGTGAGTGAGAATTAGGAAGGTAGAGTCCATTGCAGGGAAAAGCTCAGCTATTCTGAAAGCTTCCAGCGTATAATTGATGTTTCCTGGGTAGCTTTTCTTAAAGGCTGAAGGCCTGGGAAGAAACAGTGAGGTGTCATTAGCGTGAGCTAACTTACTCTTCTTGTATATAGTCTCTCATACGTCACTGTATTCTCTAATAACCCCCTCCTGTTCTCTGAGTCCAAACTGGCACTGTCTGCTTGCCCTTCTTTTTTAGTTTTGGCACAAGTTGCTTCATCACATTTAAAAAAATCCAGAGACAACAATGACTATTTTTTTTCCCCCTTTTCAGTCACTCATTCCTTTATATTGAAGGATTCACTGAATTTTTACTTTGAGAAAATAATTCTGCTAACTTCTTGGGGTTATTCAGAGGTTTATTAACCATCAAGGAAAAAAGAAATAATTCCCAGTTACGTTTTCAAGTCTGGGCGACTGGATGGTGACACCATTTAATAGAAATAAGCCAGAAGAATATGTTGGTAGGGGAAAAGATGATAATTTGACTTGGGACAGAAGAGTTATTTTTATGAGATGGAGAGACTTTGGAGTGAAGAAATGCAACATGCCACTAGAGTGGGACAGAGGCTTAGAAGAGAAAGTCTGGCATAGAGATGCTAGTATGAATGAATGAGGTCACTAGTCTTATAGCTTGAGAGAGAAACCCTGGTCCTGAGGCCTTTGTGAGTAAGTGGATCTTTGACAACTTTCTCAGTGTTCTCTTTGTGATAAATGGTCTCTACAGTTTCTGTCTTGGGTGAAATTTTACAAATTTTTCTTTTTCTTTTTTTATTAAGCAGTCATTATTGCCCAACATAGGGCTGGAGCTCATGACCCCAAGATCAAGAGTCACATGCTCTTCCGACTGAGCCAGCCAGGCACCCCTAAGTTTTTATTTTTATTTTTTAAAGTTTATTTATTGGGGCGCCTAGGTGGCTCAGTCAGTTAAGTGTCCGACTTCAGCTCAGGTCATGATCTGTGGTTGCTGAGTTCGAGCCCCACGTCGGGCTCTCTGCTGACAGCTCAGAGCCTAGAGCCTGCTTTGGATTCTATGTGTCCCTCTCTCTCTGCCTCTTGCCCACTCACAGACTCTGTCTCTCTCTCAAAAATAAAAAATAAACATTAAATAAATAAATAAATAAAGTTTATTTATTTTGAGAGAGAGAGAGAGAGAGAGCGAGCGTGAGTGAGTGGGGAGGGGCAGAGAGAGAGGGAGAAGGAAAGAGAAAGAGAATACCAAGCAGGCTCTGTGCTTTCAGCATCGAGCCTGACGCAGGGCTCGAACTCCCAAACCATGAGATCGTGACCTAAGCCAAAATCAGGAGTTGGACACTTAACTGACTAAGCCACCCAGGTGCCCCAAATTTTTATTTTTCTAAACATCACCTTTTCATTCATGTTATCAAATTTATTCTCATGAATCTGAACAAAATAATCTTGTAACCCTTTTTATTTTTAGTATCTATAGTTTCCAATTTTAATTTATTTTGTATACCTATTTTTTTTTTTTTTTAATTTTTTTTCAACGTTTATTTATTTTTTTTGGGACAGAGAGAGACAGAGCATGAACGGGGGAGGGGCAGAGAGAGAGGGAGACACAGAATCGGAACCAGGCTCCAGGCTCCGAGCCATCAGCCCAGAGCCTGACGCGGGGCTCGAACTCACGGACCGCGAGATCGTGACCTGGCTGAAGTCGGACGCTTAACCGACTGCGCCACCCAGGCGCCCCTACCTATTCTTTTTTTAAAAAAATTATTAGGTAGCTAGTTATGAATCAATTTTATTTTTAAAGTCCAGTTTAAGGATTTATTAGAGTTACCACTCTTCTCCAATTCTTTATTTTTTGCTTTTCACTAATTCCAGTGTTCTAGTTTTCTGAGATTTATTTTGTTCTCCGTTTTGCTGAAATAAATGCTTAATCATTTCATTTTCTTTTATTCACTAAATGATTAAGGGCTATGAATTCTCCTTTGAATATAACTTTAGCTGTTTTCCAGAGATTCTGATTTTTAGTGTTTTTGTTATTGCTGTTTCCTAAATAACCTACTTTGAAAAAATTTCTTTTACACAAGAGTTGTTTAAAAGAAAGTTTCTAGTTTTATTGTATTTTGATCAAATTGTTTTATCATATTTGATCAAATAGGAATTAATACTAATTCTACTTTCTAACTTTAGGATTTTGTATGGCCAAACATATAATTGGTATTTGTAAATATTCCATAGGTTCCAAGGTTTAAGTCTTTATTTTCAGTGTAAAGAGCTTGTTACATAAGTTTTACTCTTTTTATTATGTTATTAAAGTCAGTCTTTACTTACCTATTTCCATCTTATTTTTTTCTTAATAACTTTATTAAAGAATTACATACAGTAAGTCACATCCATATACATTATACAATGTGAGGAGTTCTGACTGTTGTATAAACCCATGAGACGATCATTATTATCAAGACATACAGTGTTTCCATCACCCCAAAAGATGGCCTCTGCCTCTTTATGTACCATTTTTTCTCTACTCCTGGCTCCAAATGCTATTCTGATCTTGGTCGTTTTAGATTAGTTTCCATCTAAGCTAAATGGAACCATACAGTATATATTATGTCTGGCTTATTTTACTCATAATTTTGAAAATCATTCACAATTTTATGTAGATCTCCCACATTTTGTTTTTCCATTCACCTGTTCACAGACATTTAGGTTATTTCCAGTTTTTGGCTATTACAAAGTGTCTCTGAAGCTGTCATTTATAGGACTTTGTATGCATGTATGTTTTAATTTCTCTTGGGTAAATATCTAAAAGTGTAATGAGTCAGACAATAGGAGTATGTTTAATTTTAAAGAAACTGCTGGTTTTCCAGTGTCTGTACCATTTTCATTCCCAGAAGCAATGTCGAAGACTTGCAGTTGTTCCATATACCTTGGTATTGTCAGCTTTTAATTTTATTCATTCTAATGGTTGTGTTGTGGTATCTCATTATGCTTTTAAGATGCATTTCTCTGATGACATAATGTTGAATGTCTTTTCATGTGCTTACTGACCATATATCTGTTGTAAAGTGTTCAAATCTTTTGCCCATGTTTTATTATTATTTTTTTTATTCTTGCTGAATTGTAAGACTTCTTTATATAGTCTTAATACAAGTCTTTTGCCATTTATATGTATTGGGATATATGTATGCTAGTTGTGGCTTGTGTTATTGTTTTTCTACTGCTGCCTTTTGAACATCCAGTTTTCAATATTTGTAAAGTCCAATTTATTAATTTGTCGTTTGGTGGTTTTTGTGTCATACCTTAGAAATTCTTGCTACCCCTCAGTCACAAAAATTTTTTTCTGTGTTTTCTCCTATAGTTTTAGCTTTTACATTTACGTGAGCTAAATATTGTGTCTTATATGAGGTAAAGAACAAGGTTTTGGTCCTCTCCCCCAACTATTTGGATATACAGTTGCTTGAGTATCTTTTTTTGAAAAGACTTTAACCATTATACTGCCTTGCTGGTACCTTTGTACCAAAAGCAGTTGGTCATATCTACATGGGTCGAGTTCTGAACTCTATTCTATTCCATCTATCTATATATCCTTTCATCAGTACTAGTCTAATTACTATAGCTTTATAGTAACTTTTGATATGAGATAGTTCAACTTGTAAAATCACTTTATTTAAATGCATTTGCATTCCCAAATAAATTTTAGAATGAAGTTAAGAATTTCTACCCCAAAAGCCTGCTAGGATTTTGATTGGGATTATGTGGAATCTATACATCAATTTGGGAAGAACTGATATTCTAATTAATGTCATTTGAGTTTTTTAGTTCATGAGTATGGTGTTTTTAGCCATTTATTAGTCTTTTTAAAATTCTCTTATCAATGTTCTGTAGTATCCGGTGTAGTGGCTATATATGTGTATTTTTTTCTGAGTCTTACAGTAAGTTTTAGTGCTATTATAAATAGAATTCTTAAAAATTCCATTTTCCAGTTGTTTGTTGCTAGTATGCAAAAATGTAAACTGATCTTTATATTTTCTATCTTACGATCTTGCTAGATTTATTTAGTAGTTCTAGTAGTTGTTTGTAGGTTTCTGAGGATTTTCTGCATAGACCATCATGTTACCTGCAAATACAGTTTATTTCTTCCTTTCTGATCTTACAGCTTCTTTTTCTTGACTTGCTGCAATAGCAAGGACCTCCTATATAATGTTGAATAGAATTGCTAAGAGTAGACATACTTGGATTATTTCTGATCTTAAGGGAAAACCTATTCAGTCTTTCACCACTAAGTTCATGTTTCTTAGATGCCCTTTATCAGTTTAAGGAAATTTTATATTCCTGGTTTGCTAAGAATTTTTATAATAAATAGATGTTATATTTAGTCACATACTCTTTCTGTATCTATTGAAATGATCACATGATTTTTCCACCTTTAATCTATTAATGTGGTGAATTACATTGGTTTTCACATATTAAGCCAACCTTGCATTGCTGGGATCAGCTATGAGTGGTAATGATTATGCTTTCATATTTTCTTGGATTTGATCTTCAGTAATTTTATTAAAGGTTTTTACATTTATGTTCATTACTACATTGATTTTCTAAACCATAATAGGAATTTTGGTTTTATTACAAATATGGTGAGAAACCATTGGAAAATCTTGAGAATAGGTGATGGGGAAGGTGGCAAATTAAGGCTTGTGGCAGGTTAATAAAATCAAGCAATTTAATACAAAATTACTTTTACGTGAAGGCATTTTAGCTTTGGGAGCAATTAAAAATTTAGATTTGGTTGGGGCACTTGGGTGGCTCAGTCGGTTAAGTGTCCAACTTTGGCTCAGGTCATGATCTCACAGTTCGTGGGTTCGAGCCCTGCATTGGGCTCTGTGCTGACAGCTCAGAGCCTGGAGACTGCTTCAGATTCTGGCTCTCCCTCTCTCTCTGCCCCTCCCCAGCTTGCACTCTCTCTCTCTCTCAAAATAAATATACGTTAAAAAAAATTTTTTTTTTAAATTTACGTTTGGTTGAACTATATCACATAGAAAACTGTCAAGAAGACATTTTTTTTTAGGCTACAAAAGTTTAGCTATAGCTGCATGTAATAACCTAAGGCAACTAACAGTACCTTAGGGTCTGGGGATCTTATGGAGGTGTTTTAAGCCACATTAACATTATGAAATTGGCTTTTTAAAGATAATGCTTGAATGCAAGATAGCCTAAGGCAAGAAAGAAAGGGTGTTTGGAGACTAATATTAATATAACTATAAAATTTTTGTTTCAGAAGTTATTTTCTAATGAACAAATACAAAAGACATTTGTTTTCTTGGTATCTTTTAGATTGGGAGTATGCATTTAAAAACAATGCATTTTCATCAAAGCAAGTTATTTATGAAGAATCATCCAAAGTACTGACAATGGGAAGAAGCCATCTTAGTTATAGCCTTGACTGCCCTAGTTTGAGAGAAGACTGTAGATGTGAGGACTGGTTTAAGAACCAGTTAGGCAGTCAGGAGGTACATTCTAGACAACTGATCACCACTCATGAAGAAATCCTCACTGAAGATAAAAGTAATGAATATACTAAATCTTGGCAAACTTTCCATCAGGATGCAATATTTGATATAAAACAGAATTTTCCCACCAAAGAGAGAGTACATAAGCATGAGCCACAAAAGAGAAACTACAGAAAAAAATCTGTTGAAATGAAACATAAGAAAGTCTGTGTACAAAAGAAACTTTTGAAATGTAATGAATGTGAGAAAGTTTTCAACCAGAGCTCATCTCTTACTCTTCATCAGAGAATTCATACTGGAGAGAAACCCTATGCATGTGTTGAATGTGGGAAAACCTTCAGCCAGAGTGCAAACCTAGCTCAACATAAGAGAATACATACTGGGGAGAAACCTTATGAATGTAAAGAATGTAGGAAAGCCTTCAGCCAGAATGCACACCTTGCTCAACATCAGAGAGTTCATACTGGAGAGAGACCTTATCAGTGTAAAGAATGTAAAAAAGCCTTCAGCCAGATTGCACACCTGGCTCAACATCAGAGAGTTCATACTGGAGAGAGACCTTTTGAATGTATTGAATGTGGAAAGGCCTTTAGTAATGGTTCATTTCTTGCTCAGCATCAGAGAATTCATACAGGAGAGAAACCTTATGTATGTAATGTGTGTGGGAAAGCCTTTAGCCATCGTGGATACCTAATAGTACATCAGAGAATTCATACCGGAGAGAGACCTTATGAATGTAAGGAATGTAGGAAAGCTTTCAGCCAATATGCACACCTTGCTCAACATCAGAGAGTTCATACTGGAGAAAAACCTTATGAATGTAAAGTATGCAGGAAAGCGTTCAGCCAGATTGCATACCTTGATCAACATCAGAGAGTTCATACTGGAGAGAAACCTTATGAGTGTATCGAATGTGGGAAGGCCTTTAGCAATAGTTCATCACTTGCACAACATCAGAGAAGTCATACTGGAGAAAAACCTTATATGTGTAAGGAATGTAGGAAAACATTTAGCCAGAATGCAGGCCTTGCTCAACATAAGCGAATTCATACTGGAGAGAAACCTTATGAATGTAACATTTGTGGGAAAGCCTTCAGCTACAGTGGATCTCTTACTCTACATCAAAGAATTCATACAGGAGAGAGACCCTATGAATGTAAAGATTGCAGAAAATCTTTCAGGCAGCGTGCCCACCTTGCCCAGCATGAGAGAATTCATACCATGGAGTCATTCTTGACTCCTTCCTCTCCCTCACCCTCTATGTCCAGTCAGTTGCCAAGACCTGTAGGTTTTATCTCCTAAAAATGCCTTGAACCAGACTCCTTTAATCCATTTCCCTTCCATTATCTTTGTCCAATACACAGTAATCTATTTCATATGGACTATGGAAATAACTTTCTGATTGGTCTCCCTGTATTTACCATTTCCTTTGTCAGTTGCCTACACTGTAGTCAAACTTGTACTTTAAAAGTTTGACGATATCACTTCTCCTTCATTGGTACCCTTCATTGGTATCCCCTAGTTCTTAGGTTAAAGCACACATTCCTCAAAATAGCGTAAAAGACCCCCTGCCCCAGATACCTTGTTCCATTTATACCTTACAAAGTACTGTTTTGTGTCAAAATCCATCTAATTCTTTGGACAATTAAGAACTCCTATTCCAGCATCAAACAGATCTGGGTTCTAATCCTTGCTCTTCCATTTTCTAGCCCTCTAGTTTTAGAGAAACATTTTGTCCTTTGTAAGGTTCAGTCTTATTTATATTATGGGAATAATAATGGTACTACCTCAAAAGTTGATGGGAGAATTAAATGAGAGAATGCATGTAAATTGCTCAGAGTGCCTAGCATAAAGTAATCACTGAATAAACATTACTGTAAAATGAAGAGATATTGTGGTATACAAAGAAGACCTGATCATCTTAGCAGGGATCATCTGAGAAAAGCAGTAGCAGCTCAACACTTAAGCGATTATAAATATTTTTGATTAAGAATAGCAGTCATTGTTCTAAAGTGGTTGATAAGGGCATCTAATACAGTAGCATTGGTGTTAAAGTCCATGATGATACAGAGTAAGATCTGACTTTGTTGGTAAAAACTTTATTAGATATTCAGCAGTTCTAATAAGCCAGATTTTAAAAATCACTAGTAACAAGTAGGCTTTACTAAGATATATTCAACATTTACACTTAGACAAAGGCAAAATAGGTATTTTTTAAAAGACAAAAAGATCAATAACCAAAGAAGAATAGAAAATAAAATGGAAGTTTGATCCCTCTCCTAATTCCAGGTGGTTGAATTGTATTAAATCTATGTCATTTAAAACTGAAAAGGTTAAGCTAGCTCTCCAAGCTGTAATTCTGAAACTAGAGGGGAAAAGAAAATTACAGATCAGTACTCCTAAACTGGCTGCCCACAGACATTTGATTTGGTAGTCACCGAGTTTAACATGAATACAAAATAATAATAATAATAATAATAATACCTTTATGTGGGCATGTTTTCCAGTTCTCCACAGTTCAAACCACTCCTTCTTTACATCTGATTTATTTTACACTTTATATGACTTCCTGACTCCTGGAGGCTTTGAGTATGCAATCAATTCAGAACCAACTCACACAGCATTACAGGTACGCAGAAAATGGATGAAAAGGAAGACTTGAATAGACACTTTATCCTTCTGCAGGGGGAAGACTATTCTAGAGATGTTAGAGGCCCAAAATTTACAGACTCTTTGTAACTAATAGAATCCTAATTTTTTTTTAAGGCTTCAAACACTGTGTGCATGTCAACGCACACACATATACATTCATACAGGGAAACACATAAATACATAAATAAAGGTACTATGTCAGTGGCTTAACAGTATTAATAACATTAATTCTGCTCTGCAAAACCAACTCCCTCATCCTTTTATCTGAATGTAAAAGTTATTAAAGGACTCTGTAATTTATAATCACAGTGAAAACAATCTTCCTAAACAAGACATGAGATCCAGAAGCCACACACACACAGATTCCAGGTTTTACTGCATAGGAATTTTATTAAGCCTTTATATAGTCAAAGACAGTATAAACACAAAGTTTTTTATTATCAGTATTGTAGATATTACAACATATATGAAATTCATATCCTTAACATAAAAGTGCTCCTACAGATCACTTAGGAAATGACACTACTCCCATGAGCAAAGGATATAAAGAAGCAACAGGTGACTGGTAAGTGACAGAATCTCACTAGAATAAGAACAAGTTAAACGAACTATCCATTTGTCAATATCAAACTGATAAAAAAAAATCTGCATTGCAAAAGCACAGAAAAGGAGATACTTCTATGCAGTGATATGAGGAAGTATGAATTTGTACAAAATTTCTGAAAGGTAACTTGTCAATATCAGAATTTTCACTGGGACAATCAGAATTTTCTTTACAAATTTACTTTATTTCCTTATCCCATTAAACAGATAAAACAATGTAAAAGGTACCAAACAAAAAAGATCAGAAAAGAGGATCATCAGTGGATGAGACAGTTGAACAAATAATAGACAAAAGGGAAGAAAGTGTTCATTCATGAAATGTAGCAGAGGCTGCTGCTATCTGAAATGTTTGAATGATAGGGATGTCAGTAACAGAAGCCACTTTACAGAGACTGGGGGTAATAAGAAACAGTGACAAGACTGTTCAGTGCCTTTCTATGTGGCAGTCAACAGCTTCCTCACTTCACCCTCTCTTCTGTAAGTAAATTGAATAGGATCCTTCACACCATCCACAAAAATGAGTTCCAGTTAAATAAATTCTTAAATGTAAAATTAGCAAGTATTATAAGAAAATATAGTAGGATTTATTTACAAACTGGGATTGAACATATCTTTCTCAAAAATGCTTTTAAACAATTTAAAAACAACAGAAGGGAAGAAATTATAATAACATATAAAGGGAAAGATGTAAGAACACCTATAAGTAAAGGACAACTAAACAAGTATAAAAATGGACAAAGTATAAGAATAGGTAAATCATAGAAGAAATCGGGATGGCTCATAAAGGAGTCCGTGCTTAACCTCAGTAGTATTGAGACACAGATTTAAATAATGTAATATCAAAAAGTGGCAGCTGTATGGAGAAATGAGTACTCCTCATTGCCATTTTGGAGGCAGTGAAGTTTTTAACATGTTCACTCAAGTCCCTTTGGAAGGCAGTATGATTAGTACATGAAACACTGGAAACAATCTAGATTTCCATGGGACTTGACTAGAAATACTAGCAGCAGTTTCAAAGAAGGGACCAATGATATAGACATGGATGGATTTGTCTAAAGGACACTGAAGCAGCAAATTTTGCAGATTTGCACAGTATTATATATTTTAAAACCATTTCTAACACATTTAAATAAGTATGCAAATATTTAGAAAGAGTCTGGAGAGACACACCCAACTAATAAGTGTTCCTTCTAGGGAGGAGACTGGGATTGGATATTCTGGTCAAGAGGAGATTTTGTGTTCTCTGTAGTATTTGAAGTTTTAAACAACAATAAGAAATTTAACCTATGAAAAAGTGAACTTAGCATGAGAGAAAGTTGGCAGGTAAATTAGAACCTTTTTGGAATTTAGAGAATATTAGCTCATCGACTTGCCAGTCCTTCCCAAGCAGAGATCCCAGTAACCTTTCCCATCCAGGGAAACTGATATACAGCTACCTGGAATAATCAAGCCATAATCAGATTTTTTAAAAAGTAATCTCTATACCCAACATGGGACTCAACTCACAACCCTGAGATCAAGAGTTTTATGTTCTACCAACTGAGCCAGCCAGATGCCCCAAGCCATATCATTCCTAAATGTTGAACAGACAGTTAAGGATCATAACATATGAAAACTATCAGAATAAGAAGCAAGAGACCGAAATAAACCTACAGTGGGGAAAGTTATGTAATAACAGAAGAAAACAAAATTTATATTAAATTTGAACCTAAGTATTCCCATATTTATGGGAATCTATATAAAAAAATTAGATAATACTGTACACCTGAAGTGGATGCAACAATGTTAACTATACTGGAGTTAAAAATTTTTTAAATCGTTTTAAAGAAAAAAATAGTACAGAAAGAAATCGTCTGTTTTGTAGAAAAAAACAAATCAGAACTCCTAAGAATGAAAAAAATGTTATTGCTGTAATAAACCTAACAGAAGTTTTTAAAGAAAATTCAGGAAACTTTCCAAGCTCATAAATTATAAACAAAAAGGGACATTCAATTAATAGGAGTTCCAAAGAAGTTTACAGAGAAAGGATATCAAATGATTGAGAACCTTTATAAACTGAAGAAAGTTATGAATGTTCAGCTTGGAATAGTTCACCAAGTGTTGGGCTGAACTGGCAAAAACAATTACAATGGGAAAAAAATACATCCAGAAATATGCTTGTGAAATTTCAGAATACTGAAGATGAAATCATCCTTTTCAAAAAGCTTTAAAAAAATGTGAATGTCTCTAAAAAGAACATTCAAGATACCATTAGCCTCCTCCCTGTCAGCAATATTAGATAATACAAAATGTGCTGCACCTTCCAAGTTACAAAGTAAAATTACTTTGAACCTAGAAGTCTATTCCCAAACAACAATAAAGCGTGAGACCAAACACTGATATTCTGTATGTGTAGTTTGCTTAGTTTACTCTCATTTATCCTTTATTAGGGTACTAAAGGATTAGCTTTAGCAAAATTTGGATGAAACAGGAAGGCGGCAGCAGGAAAAACTTCAATAAACACATGTGATTGGGAAAGCGGTGCTGAGGAGGACTAGGATGATGGTTCTACAACAATCAGACCAAATCACTCTAGGCTACAAATCCAGGAACTCAATGAAGAAAATCTTCAGGAAGATTGAAATAGGTTACATTAAGTAGGTACGAAGTTGGAGGATTATAACAATACAGTGAAGAATAAAAGTTTGTTCTTAGGAAGACAGGCATTACTGGCTTTGAAAAACCATACCAGTTATCAGGTCTGAATATAAAGTCCCCATGAAATGCGGTATGATTTTGGAAAACAGAAAGGAAAAAATAAAATCCATTTGACTGATACCAGGAAGAGACTCCTCTAAGTGCATACTGGGATAACATCGGACCTACAGAGGAGGAAATGTAATCTTCACACACTGCTTAGCTCCAACTCTTCAGAGAATATTTACACCATGATAATGATTGAGTGCTATTTTATTTCCAACTTTACAATATATAGACAAGTCACTTAAGTTTGTCTCTGCATGTATATAGGACTATTTACTGTCTACTTAATGTAACAGGCAAAATGTAGCTGACAGATTGGATGGTGGGAGGTTGATGGTAATAATGAGAGATTGAGGAAGGATGAGGGGCAATATTCTCATAGAGGAGATTCAGAAGATCTAATTAAAGTCAACAGAATAAGAAAAAGGTTACCTGTATTTCCAGGTAAAATACAACAGAGGAGCTAATATGGTGGGATGAGTTAAATTCTTATCTTTCCTAAGAAATATTACTAAAGAGTCTATAAAGTTGATAAATGGAAAAGCAGCAATTTAGGATTAGGATTCTGACAGAAACCTAATTCCAATTAGCTTGGAAAAAGGAATTTTTAGGACCTGAAACTGAAAGGTATAGTGTGTATATGGTGCAGCTTTAGGCGATCACTCAGACTATCAGAGATTAGTTGTTTCATTCTCTGGCAGGCTCTCTCTTGGTGGGGGAAATAAAATGGCCTCTTAATATTAGACTTAAAAGGTCCTGCCAGCTTTTAATCTCAAAAGGAAAATGATCTTTCTCTTAGTCTCCATGTCAATCAGAGAAGAAAAATAGAATTTGTTCTAAAATAGAATTTGGTTCTCTGGACCGCTCACTAGGTCCATGGTATGGGATACTCTGGCCAGTCTGGGTCAAGTGCACATGCCTCTGGTAATGGGACTGGATCACTGGATTGACCAGTTCACAAAATTCCCATGGAATGGGGGGACAAGGTGGAGGGAGGTTGAGAGTCACTTCCCATAAAGAAAAAAATTGGCCTGACAAGGACATTGATCGATTCACTAAGTGTGCGAATATTCCAATATTTGCTGCAGAGTGTGTTTGATGAGGTGGTGCTGCCTCAGACCCTGTAGCAAGGGTTAAGTTAAATTTCCATGGGTGGACTGGACTCGGTACACTGTAAGCTTATAATTTAGCTATCTTGCCAGTAATCTTAAAATGGCTGCATTCTAGACAGGACAACCTCAACATCAAGAGACCAGGGCTTGGGTGACTAGTGGTTGAGCCTCATCTCCTGGACCATTCATGCCAGACTTCAGGCGAGTTCCTTTTAAATCCTTCCAAAGAAGGCTTCCTTCACAGGTGTCAGAGGCAACCAACAGCAAGTAAAGCTGTTTACATAAAGGACAGCAGACCTGATCTACAAAGAGGATTGCCTTCAAGTAAAGAAACTTCATTTCCGCCTCCCCACCCCCCACCCTTCCGCTGTGTCTGTGAGTGGTCGAGTGGTACATACCCTTAAGGAGGCAAAATCATACATATTTATGAGGAGACTTTAAATGTATTTACTAACTCCTGAATATAAAGAGGTGGAACCAAGATGTGTCTCTCCATTTCTCCTTTCTGAAACCAAATTAAAGCAACAAGAAACATATATGGGAGCTCCATCTTTGATGAAGTGAAGAAATATCTACAATCCTGAGCCTCAAAATCCATAAGGAAATGTGGCTAAATGTGGTAAGAATCTTGAGAGGAAACTGATGCTGTAATATCAGAGTATAAAATTCTTCCAAAACAATGTCCTATCTGGAAGGGCAAAAGAAAAGTGTCTTGATTAGAACCACAGTATTACTTCAAAAAGTCTCACTTTAGAAGCCTCCCTAAATGCTTTACAGTTGCAGAGTGGAAGGGTGAGTAGCTGAAGGGTTTAAGGAGGAAACACTTGGGTTTTTATAACCGATCATATGTCAGAGGGGAGAGAAACTGCCAATGATATGCAGGACTGTAAGGTAAAGAAAGGCTAAATACTTACTACTGAAAGTGTGGGCTACAGACCAGCAGCATCACTTGATAATTTCTCACAATTCCAAAATATTGGGCCCTAATCCAGACCTAGTGATTCAGAATCTGCAGCTCTACAAAATCCCCAGGTGATCTGAATACACAGTAACATCTGAGAATCACCGGGCTAAAACAAATTTCTTGCCAATCTGGAGCACTGCCCTTGGAAAAATAGCTAGATCAGGAAGAGCTCTATTCATTAAAAAAATTTAAAAAAATATATTTTTTAGTGTTTATTTTTGAGAGAGACAGAGACAGAGCATGAGCGGGGGAGGGGCAGAGAGAGGGAGACACAGAATCCAAAGCAGACTACAGGCTCTAGGCTGTCAGCACAGACTCTGATGCAGGAACTCACCAACCTGATCATGACCTGAGCTGAAGTCAGATGCTCAACCGACGCTCAACTGAGCCACCCAGGGGCCTCTATTCAAAAATTTAAAAGTCTTTCAGAGACCCTACGGAACAGAAGATTCAGACTTCACAGAACTTCCTTCTAACAAAACTGAATGAAATGACAAAAGAAAAAAGCCAGCCCCATTGAAGAAGTAAAGGGAGGGGCGCCCGAGTAGCTCAGCTAGTTAAGCTCTTGATTTCAGCTCAGGTCATGATCTCAGTTGTGAGAGCAAGCCCACATTGGGCTCCGCATTGGGTGTGGAGCCTGCTTAAGAACTTTTCTCTCCCTCTGCCCCTCCCCCAGTCACACTTGCTCTCAAAGAAAAGAAAAAATAAATCGAGACCATCTCACATCACACACTATGAAAAGTTTAATACAGAAACAACAGGGCCACACTAAATGAACATGCCAGGATCTCTGGCAGCCTCTGCCCTCTCATAAGACTGGCATAATGGAGAAAAAGTAGGTAGAAGAAATTTTGAAAAACTATACCAGTATATCCCAACTTGCTGGGCAAGATGTAGGCAGCACTGAATAAAGGTACATAAAAATTCATCCAAAAATCCTTCATTCTAGAGTGTTGGTAGTTTGAACAGAAAGGGCAAGTTAAAGAACTATTAGAATTTGCCTATCTTTTTGATCCAGGAACTTCTCCAAAAATACTGGTGAAAGTTTTCAAAAGCATGTACACAAGAATGTTAATTGCAGTTTTTTTTATTCCTACATCCATAGTCATTCTGTTCTTGTTAAATGTGAATTTGAGATATAAACTTCCAGTGAAGATGGAATTATGGGGGAGGGGGGAGGAGGACAGTTTATCATCTCATCTGAAACACTTAAAACTGGACAAAATATATGAAACCTTGGTATCCAAGACACTGGACATCAGGCAATGAGACAGAGATCCCTGAAAAATGGGAAACATATGAGGTGAGTACTGTGATTTCCCCCAAATAACTGCATGGAGAGTTTCCAGGCTATGGTCTCCCTGAGTTGAGATGGGTCTGGGAGCCAGGGAGATTGACTGAGGTGGCTAGCGTTCTCAGGATGAAGTGCCTGAGAGCTCTTAGAGGAAAAAACACCTAGACATCAGAATCTTTTGTGTAAAAACTCTAGTTTTTACCTGAACGCTGATCACAGCATGCATGTGAGGAAACCACTTGAATTACCTGGGAAAAGAACTGATAGAATTACAAGGAGAAATGGACAAATCCAAAATTATAAGAGATTCTGACACACATCTGTCATAAGAACAAGTAAACAGAAAATCAGTAAGGATACTGAAGACCTGAACTATACTATCCAACAAACTTGACCTGACATTTTAAAAACCTTTCACCCAAGAATAGAATATAAATTATTTTACTGCATCCAGAATATTTACCAAAATAGACCACATTCCAGGCTTTAAAACATATCTCAATAAACTTAAAAAAACTCAAGTCATATAAAATGCGTTTTCTGACCAGAAAGGATTAAATTAGAAATCAGTAACACAAAGATACCTGAAAAATCTCCAAGTAGCTGGACCTAAACAGTAATCCATTAGTCTAAAGAGAAATCAAAAAGGAAAACAAGGAAGTATTTAAAATTGAGTGAAACTTAGAACACACCATGTCAAAATGTGTGGGATGCAGCTAACACTGTGCTTAGAAGGGAATACACTACACTAAGTTATAAAATTTCGAAAGCTCCCAGTGACTTCAAATTAACACAATTAACAAATTAACACAATTTCCACCTTAACAAATTTCCACATTAGCATTAGAATGTAAATAATAAAAAGAAATCAATGAAATAGGAAGCAAAAACAGGTCAATAAAACTAATAAATCTTCAGACTGACTACTAAAAAAAGAAAATACACAAGTTACCAATATCTGGAATAGCAGAGGTGACATCACCACAAATTCTACAGTTATGAAATGGTTACGAGAATGTTGTGGACTTCATGGAAATGACTTGAATAACTTAGATGAAATGGGAAATTTTCTTGGAATGATCAAAAGTTTTCTCAAGAACAATCTGAACAGGTCTTTAAAAAAAAAAAAAAAAAAAAAAGAGGGGCGCCTGGGTGGCTCAGTGGTTAAGCATCCAACTTCAGTTCAGACCATGATCTCACGGTCTGTGAGTTCAAGCCCCGCATCGGGCTCTGTGCGGACAGCTCAGAGCCCGGAGCCTGCTTCAAATTCTGTGTCTCCCTCTCTCTCTGCCCCTCCCCCACTCACAGTCTCTATAAGAAAAATGAATAAACGTTAAAAAAAAAAAGGGATTTGTAGTTTAAGCCTTCCAAATATTTTCAGGTATCTTACTGTTGTTGCTAGTTTAGTTCTGCTATAGTCAGGGAATACAATTTATACAACCAGTTGTTTAAAACTTAAGATTTGTTTTATGGTTTTGGTAAAATGCTTCATGTGTACTTGAATGTATTCTCTTATGTTTTATAAATGTCAACTAGTTAACTTGGTCAATTTTGTTGTTCAGGGGTTCTATATACTACTTGTTCTATTAATAGCAGAGAGACAATGGTGAAATCTCCAGTAATAGTGGATTGATCCATTTACCCTTTCTGTTCTTTTTTCATTTGTGTAATTTCTACTTCTGTAGTTTGATACATGTACAATTAGGACTGTTATGTTTACCTGGAAATTGATCCTTTTTATGTCTCTTTATCCCTGATTACATTTGTTGTTCTAATGTCTGCTTCATCTGACACTAATATCATGATTCCAACTTTCTTTCATCAGTGTTTGCGTGTTCTATCTTTTCCCCCACTTTTAATTATGTATGCCTGTATATTTAAAGTTTCTGCTAGCATATGCTGGGTCCTGCTTTTCAATTCAGTTGTTTTGCCATCTCTTAACCTGTGTGTTTAGACCATTTGCATTTGCTATAACTTAAGAAATATATTTGGATTAAAAACCTACCTTCAAGGTTCACTTATTGTTTCCTTGGCTGTGTCAAGTATACTTAAGTATACTGATGAACCTGTTGAAAACGTGTTCATCTGTGTTCATTTCTATTATTTCCATGATTCATATAGTTCCACCTCTGCTCAAATGACCCATGTAGTTTGGCTGCTGTGCATCTTTTTGGTTACAGCCTTGAACATATTATAGTTGTTTAAAATTTTGTCAGCCCAACAGCTGTCACTTTGAGTAGTTCTGGAGTGCTTTGTCACTTGGTGGGGATGGAAAGTGTAGATTATTCTTGTTTTGCATGCTTTGTAATTCTCCCCCCACCCCGACCCCAAAAGCTAGGAATCGTGTGTAGAACCAAAACAGGTAAATAGATTTCTGGAAATGGTCATGTCATTCCTTCTGTTAAGCCGTGGATGGGGTGGGGGGAGGGAAGAATTCATTAATACAGACAAGAACTGGACTAGGTTTAAGTTTGGTTGCTGCTGTGGTTACCCTGAGTTCACCAGTCTTCAAACATCACTAGTGATTCCTTAGCCTATTTTCCCAAGGGTTTATCTCAATGTCTGAGTCACCTTCAGATTTAAGTGTTCCCTGACAACTATGGCTCAGAAAATCCAGTTATACTGAAACATTTTCATTCATTTATTCACTCAAGATCTCACTAGTACTTACCACTTCAATGTGCCAGTCACTATACTAAATACTGGAATTTGCCACTCCTCTAATACTCTACAACCTTCTGCCACTATCTTGTGCATGTGTACTTTCTCTCTTTGCCTTCAATAGCCTTCCAACTCTTAAGTGCCTAGTCAGCCTGAGTCCTGTTCTCCCTTTAATATGGTCACTATCTCCAAGTAATCCCTGTTCCCATGTCCTCCACTCACAATGGAGTTCACCATCTTCTTCTTGGTTATTATCTGTGTCTTTTATACATGTTTCCACATTTTAATATTATGTATTCCCTAGAAAACTCTAAACGTCTGCAGGCAAGTACAATGTCTTATTAGTTTATATTATATACAGTAGGTTTGTGACCATTGATTTGGAACCAATCTCTATGGCAGGTTGGCAAAGAAATTAACAAAGCCAGGGGTGTGGAAGGGGAGGAAGAATAGACCTGCCTCTCCATGAGCATTCTGTTAATTTGCTCACCCATTTGCTTCAAGTGTTGGAGATATTTTATGCTTTTACAGTACTATGACAAGTGTAAATGAAAAGTTAACTGTTCTATTATCCTATATGCATGCTTACCCTTCACAAATCTGGATGTTATTTTCTCAGTTGTGGTCAAAGTTAGAATGGCGTAACTCTCATGGTTATACATTTCGCAGTTATCTTAGCAAGATATGGGTGTTTACAAAAATGGTTTTTGCAGAATACTCCAACCGTATATAACCCAATAACAAAAAGAACTCTGATTTTATTTCTTAC